>NC_143052.1:53108557-53413653 GCF_052426305.1 Pelodiscus sinensis | reverse complement strand
TGATCAGAGTGGGGCTTGAAGAGGGGTGGGCACAGTGTGGAAGAGAAGGGCAGGTGCAGAGGTCAAGGAGGTGGGGGGGCAGTGAGAAAGGCAGGAGTCGGGACAGAATAGGAGGGTGAGGGGTAGGGTCAGCAGATGGGGTTAGGGGAAGCTGGGAGACATGGCAGCAGAGGGGGAAAGGGAGAGTTTATGATATTTATTAATAACTTGAGTGCCACACTGGCACATATCTGAACAAGCCCATATAGACTCAATACTAGTGCACAAGGCAAAACTCACCTTGCTCATGGGAGAAAAATCTTAGAGGGAATACTTCCCCCAGCCTCTCCCCCAGAGTTAATGCAATGCAAGTTGAGTTAATGCAATTGCAGGATAGTTGCATGGGTGGGATCCTCTGGGGGCCAAACCCATCCCTATTGGTAGAGAGGATGGTGGGCGGAGTTCTTATGGATGGGGTCACATGACACAATTTGCTTCTGTTCATGTGTCCATCTTGATCCTGGGAATACTACCTCCAGGGGTGGGACTTCTTGTGGCAGGGAACATGTCTAATGTGGATAAGGGGGTGCTGCTAACAGGAGTTGGCGTGTGGCTAACATGTCCCTAATTATTGGTTCAGAAAATATGGTCACCATAGCCATAGTGCAACTTCATAAGCAGCAACAGTTGCAGATAAAAAAGCAAGTGCTGAACTACCGAGAGCTAACCCCCAGAATTGTCAAAAAGGAGTACTACCCAGGGGTGAGTAAAGTGCTCCATTACAAACCCTCAAGGTAAAACTTGCTATTTGCTCAAATTCCACTCCCTCCTCAACATACCTGAAAATAAACTATTTCCAAAAGAACTCTGTGTCTTATTGCTGTTTGATAAAGCAGCTGAGAGCTTAAATGCTCCTTGTCTGGCCTGTTACTTCTCCTCGCTGACAAAAGAAGCAAACAGCTATGTTAGAGATGTCAATGGTGATGCCTACACCAACTTGTTCCAGTAATCAGTCCACATCTTAGGGGGAAAAAAGTTTCTCCTTCATATCTGCTAAACTTCAAACACTTTTCTATTTTGAAAACTTGGAATATTACCAAGTTGTATTTAACCTGCTTTAAAACATAACTGAGATTGACTTCTGTCATGTGATGGAAGTATTGATCTTTGTCATCTGTAGCTGGATCAGGTGACTGAACCAGGAAATAAAGTTGAAGGTTTACACCAGCTCCTTAGTACAGCAATATACCCTCGCAATATTTGATTTTATGCATGGCAATTTACCAATGTCAGTATTTTATCTGTAATGAAGGTGCTGAGTGCTTTAGTGTTTTGCATAAAATTCTACTGTCGTTATGATTAAAGGGACTGAGAAATAGGATGATACTGTGTAGACTAAGAAGATAGGAGAGCTGAAACATACAATCTAACTTCCTGCAATTTGCACTTACTGTACATTTAAAAAGTGAGCTGCTGCTTAGTTGCTGTTCATTTCTGGAGCTTTGGCAAACTTTTGTTTAATAAATATTTTGATGTAAAATTACCAGTGTTCTTGATGTTAATTTTCACATCTGATCCTTTTTAGTCTGTACTCAAGGTTTCACTGCACACTTCAGCAATTCTCTGGGGATATGGGAGTTGGAGAAGAATACTTAGGCAGCACAGTGGAAGATCACATGATTGGAATGAATTCATGTGTTCAGTAATGCGTAGGAATGGACAAGTTGGAGTAGCATGCCCTAAAGCTAAAAACAAATACTTTTAGATAGTGCTTAGGGAAATGCAAATAGTTCAGTTTCTTTGGCTTGAATTTGTAATCCACCCTCCTGAGTCTGCAGAATGGGTCAGAAAATCTCATACAAGCAAGCTTGCTCACCAAATGTTTTATGCGTCCCTTTTTATTCCTTGAGCAAAACAACTGCATACTAAAAAAACACCCCCTCCAAACAGAAGTAATTGAACACCTAAACGTCAAAAAATTGACTTGAGTTATGATAAGGTTTTGTGTCACTTGCTATTTTTTCCAACTGGTTCACCAGGCCCTTGGGTTATTACAGAAGATTATAGTACTCCTGGGTTCAGGTGGAGTGATGTAGAGTTTAGTAACTGGGTAGTATCTTCAGATAGTCTGATCCCTATAATAGTTCCACGTTTAGAAACCTACCAGAGCAGCAGTATGTACATATAGCTAGGCCTATGTTTATAGATATGGAACATGACTATTTGAACGCCACTGTTAATCAGGTGTTTTTTTCATATCATGGCAAGAACAAAAAACAAGAGATGGCCATCATCTTGATCTCCTTACAGAGGAGACTAGTTATGTGAGCCGTGGGCCACTAGAAATATGTGTGATGTACAGTCTACAGTGGGATTACAGTTTTACTTTAAAAATAAAATTATTTCTAGCCCTTATGATTGTCGAGCTCTGTGGATACGAGATGATCAATGTAGATAGATTGAGACATGACCATTAGGAAGGTATAAACGGCGAACTTCTCTGTTCATCTCAATGGGGTGTTAACTCAGCAGCCAAATAATGATATTTTAAATTCCAACATTGTCAGCTATCTCACCAATTAAGTTGAAAGCAGAAATAGTTAACTAATGTGTGTTATCCACTGAGGTTAGAGCCATTTGATAAGACAATCCATCAGAATAAAATTGTAAATTCTCAAATCAAATAATTACCTGCTCTATTGAATATTTGCGCTCCAAATTTTCAGAGCTGCATTGCATAATAAACATGTGCAATTACTGTCACTGTAGCTACACCTCATGCAAATTATGCCTACTGAACTCTGAAAATGTAGGTTTAAAAAACCCCCTCAACATAGGATTCTGGATGAGGAAGAGAATTAAATAGTGGAGTTTGCCAGGGCAGAGCTCTGTGAGAGATTAAATTGGAAAATCATGGGGTATTGGATGAGCTCTTGGGCAAACCTAAAAAAGTACATACGGGCCAGCAAGTCAAGAAAATCAGAGCGCAGCTTTTAAAAACTATCTGGGTATGTCTACACTACAGCGCTAATTCGAACTAACTTAGTTCGAATTAGTTAATTCAAACTAAGCTAATTCGAACTAACGGATCCAGACTAAAAAATTAGTTTGAATTAGCGTTTTGCTAATTCGAACTAGCATGTCCACATTAAGTGGACCCTGAACCGGGCTTAAGGATGGCCGGAAGCAGTGCCGGCAGGGCATCAGATGAGGACTTAGAGCGTGGAACTGCTGCCTCAGGCTAGCCAAGGGCTGTGCTTAAAGGGTCCTGACCCCCACCCCGGACAGACAGTTCTCAGGGGTGCCCTGCTTGCAAAGCAGTCCTGGCTTGGAGTGCCCTGAGTGCCCACACTGGGCACATCACAGCACTTGGCCATCAGACCGGCTGCACTTGCCGCAGGCTGCCATCTGGGGAGAGGGGGCAATTGGGGGGCTGCAGGAGAGCTTCCACCCCCAGAAGCCTGCAGAGCCAGCCCAGTCCTCCCCATCGGGGGCTCGGACCCCATTCCTCCCTCACCTCCTTCCACTTACCCTTCCCTAGCCCCCCTTCCTGATGTACAAAATAAAGAAAACGTGTGGTCAAAAACAGAATCTCCCTTTATTGAACAAAACTCGGGGAGACTGAGAAAAGGAGGTGGGAGAGGGGAAGAGAGCGGCTGGGAGAGGGGAGGGCAACTACAATGATCAGAGGTTTGGAAGAGGTCCCATATGAAGAGAGGCTAAAGAGACTGGGACTTTTCAGTTTAGAAAAGAGGAGATGGAGGGGGGATAGGATAGAGGTCTATAAAAGCATGAGTGGGGTGTAGAGGGTGCATCAAGAAAAGTTCTTCTTTAGTTCCCATAATAGAAGGACTAGAGAACACCAAAGGAAAGGAATGGGTAGCAGGCTTCAAACTAGTAACAGAAAGTTGTTCTTCACAAAGCAAAGAGTCAACCTGTGGAACTCCTTGCTGCAGGAGGCTGTGCAGGCTAGAACTAGAACAGAGTTTAAAGAGAAGTGAGATAAAATGATGGAGGTTGGGTCCATGGAGTGGTATTAGCCAGGGGGTAGGAGTGGTGTCCCTGCCCAAAGTTTGTGGAAGGCTGGAGTGGGATGGCATGAGACAAATGGCTTGGTCACTGTCTTCGGTCCATCCCCTCCAGGGTCTCTAGGGTTGGCCGTTGTCGGCAGACAGGCTACTGGGCTAGATGGATCTTTGGTCTGATCCAGTACGGCCATTGTAAGCTCAGGGCTCAGGGTCGGGGGTCTCAGTGGACCACCTTGATTTTCATGCACACATGTTCCTGGGTGGCCAGGCTGGCAGCTCTCCTGTCCTAGACGGCCACTTTCCTGTGCCTAATGCAGAGGTTGTGGACGAGGTCCACGATGTCCGCACTAGACCAGGCGGGTGCCCGCCTCTTGCGGTCCCAGGCAAGCTCCCAGGAGCCACCAGCCTGGTCCTGGGAAGAGGGGGAGGGCTGGGGGGCATCGGGTGGCTGGCTCGATCCGTGCCAGGTGCAGGGTCTGCTAGCAGGGTGCTGGCAGGCTTGTACCTGGCACGGGCATCGTAGCCAGCCCGTGCCTCTTTAAGAGGTCCGGGGCCGGGAGGGGGGCATACGAGTTTCCCTGGTGTTGGCCAGAGTAGCCACCAGGGAAAGCTGGGGAGGGCTAGCCTCCCACTAGTTCGAATTAAGGGGCTACACACCCCTTAATTCGAACTAGTAAGTTCGAACTAGGCTTAGTCCTCGTACAATGAGGTTTACCTAGTTCGAACTAAGTGCTCCGCTAGTTCGAATTAAGTTCGAACTAGCGGAGCACTAGTGTAGCGCCTATCAAAGTTAATTCGAACTAACATCCGTTAGTTCGAATTAACTTTGTAGTGTAGACATACCTTCTGTGTGCAATAAACCAGTGGTTCTCAACTAGGGGTACATGTACCCTGGGGGAGTAGGCAGACATCTTCCTGGGGGTATATCAACTAGTTTAGATATGTCTAGTTTTACAACAGGATGAGTCCTTGCCAGAATCAAGATGTACACTAAAGGAGTCAGAGTCCAGTTGTTTTTGCAATACAGCCTACCTCTACTCCAAATATTGTTTTCAAAAAACTGTGGGTGGGGCCATGAATGGTTGAAATGCAGAGGCTTCTCAAACAATTATTCCAGGGGCAGGGAATTTGCCGCTTTTTTCTGATTACTAAAATTTGCACACATTGTGAGTGCTACCAGAAATAAATAGCAATAGTACATAAAAAGCTATTCGTGTGTGTTTTAAAGGTCATGATGTATCTTTTTATAATGGGAGAAAATTTTTTAAGCTCTCCCAGTACTCCTTGACAGGTGAATCCTTTTTGTGCAATTTTTAAAGAGGGGGAAATCCTTTTGGGAAAGAGACTAAGGCAGGAAAATGTCAGTCTGAATGATGAAAGTTATAGGGACTGAATATGGAGATGCTGAAAGATTAGAATTGAAATGCTTATGCAATAGTAATTGGTGAAGTTGCCACTGTTCCAGCTATAATGCAAAATAATACTAATTTATAATATGTGGAATTTGTATGATTAGATACCAGTAACTGATAGTGATTTAGTTTACAACTCTCTTGCTGAAGCTGAGTATCAGTACAAGATATAAACCTGAAATATTTCTCCGTGTATACAACTGTCTGCTGAAAATTACAATACAATGGGAAAGAACCAGTGGACACAAGTCAGATGTAAAGGGAACATACAGAAACGTGTTGGTAAACACTTTAATCTGCCTGGTCACTCATTAAGAGATCTTTAAGTTGCTGTTTTGTTACAGACCAATTCCACAAGCCAAATACATAGGGAAGGGTTGGAACTACAATTCATTCCCAAGTTTAATTCTTGTGCCAGTGGTCTGAATGGAGATACCAGATGGCTGGGACATTATCAACCAAACAAACAATGAAGTTGCTAATGATTCTTTGTCTGTGTAGAAACTGGTGTTAGTACTCTTCCTCTCTAATTGCTACCTAATGGTTCTTATCTGCTTCTTTTAACTATCCAGTCTTTAGGTGCTTATAGACTATCAGTTTTGCCTGTAACATACTGCTTGGATTGCCCTTCCCCACCACCCTCCTACCATAGTTTTCCACTCCCCCCCCTTCCCTATTTATTTTTGGTTCTGCACAACCAACACTCCAGTCATCTGAAGAAGTGGGCTGTGCCCACAAAAGCTCATGATACTATCTACATGTTTTTTTTAGTCTTTAAAGTGCTACCAGACTTTTTGTTGTTTTTTAAGTTTATTCTGAAAAACTGAAACCTCGGAAGGCATTTTATAAATTCACCACTGGATGGAGACAGCGTATTACAATTTGTGAAAAGGGCTTATTACTAAAGGAACTATTATGAAATCCTTTAGCATAAGGGATTTCATGGAGGGAACATAATGCAGCAACAAGCAGTGAAATGCCTACTAGATTTTTATGTGGAAATAATTTCATGGTGACTTTTTTTACATCATGTGTATTTTTATACAGGTACTGAGAAAAGATGGAATTAGTAAAAAACCTTCCCTTTTCTGTACTTACACAGAAAGCTATGATTACACAGAGCAAAAGAAGCAAGAAAAGACAAAGGGAAAGGTGGCAGAGTCCTTCCTTATTCTTCTCTGGTAAAATGTGATGTGATATACTTGCCTCATGATCATTAAAGATGTTCCCAGACCCAGAGAAGAGCTGTGGGAAAGCTTGTTTCCCTTGCCCACAGAAGCTGGGAAATACATTACCTCACCCACCAAATATCCTGGGATTGATGTGGCTACAACAATATTGCAGACAAGATGTTCCCTGCCTGCTGAGGGTTTCAGGCTGAGCTGGAACTGGTGCTGCGGTTTTGGCATCAGTGGTTGGATGGTGCTCATGGCAGCCTGAGTTGCATTGGCTGGACTGCGGTTCAGACTACCATCCACAGTGGCTGCTGCAGCATTTGCCTTCTGCTGGGTTGTTTGTAATGTCTGTGCAGAGTGGGAACTTGCAATCCATGGAGTAGTTGGGCAGCAGCTCCTACCTACTCCATGTGTTCTTTGGTATACTGCTGCACTGGAAAGGAGTAATGGTGAGTCTCCAGCTGCTGTCTTCTCCTTCTGCCCCTCATGTTGAGATCCTGAGGGCAGTTTGCTGGCAGACATGGGAGGAGGTGACTGGATTGAGGCAGGAACAGTCTTTAGGGCTAGCACCCACAGCTTGTGCAAACCTTATGAAACCTTGAAAACCTGAGTTGAAAACAGTCATAGACATTAATTTCCTCTACAGAAACAGGGGCAGTATTGAAGGGACCTAAAGTTATTTTGGGGGGCCACCAAAAGTACATATGCTCCTTTTAAAATAAAAGGATTAACATTAACAGAAATAAATCTTAAGCTGTATGTAGGACTAATTATATAGCCTGAAAAAAATTCTTCTGTATGACTAAAACAAAACACCACCTACCCAAATTGCTGCACACCTTTGTGTTTCCCTTATGTGCCTAATTGGTGCTTGTATGTTTCATTTGTTATCTAAGGTTCTGTTTACATAAAGGACATTTTCACTGGTGTAACTGTGCTGTTGTAGCTAAACTTGTGCAAACCACAAATGCTGATGTGCTGTCCTGGGCCATGTACTGCCCAGGGTATGTGGGTAAGTTGTCTTTGTGGAATGCTTATACCTGTGCCTACTTCAATGTAACATCTTACAATGGCAACAAATTCCTTCTCCCATAATCCAGCTGCCCAGGAAAGTGCATCTCCCTCTTCAATGTGGACCTCACTACTTGTGATTGTCATTTTTGTTACCTCCAAGATAGATAACTGCAGCTATACTTGTGGACGAAGATGACTCCATGCAGAAACTATGAGTGTACAACATGCAGAAGCTCGGCTCCTAAGCAATAAAGACAGATGAGTCTCCATGACAACAGTTTCAGCACTATTTGCCCCATTTGATG
Source organism: Pelodiscus sinensis (assembly GCF_052426305.1). Taxonomy (NCBI): domain Eukaryota; kingdom Metazoa; phylum Chordata; order Testudines; family Trionychidae; genus Pelodiscus; species Pelodiscus sinensis. Next base: position 53,405,740 of record NC_143052.1, on the reverse strand, counting down.
CTTGGTCAAATACAAGGTCTGGGTCTGAATTTTTAAGACCGTTGAAGGTTAGGTCCTAACAAGCTTAGTGCTCAATTGGGCCTGCTAGGCACAGGCTGTGATAAAGGTCAGTGAGGAGACGTGCCACCCGAGAGATAAAACATTTTCACCAAGGGAAGCAGATTGTTACAAGCCTCAACAGGGTACTGACACGCTCCAAAATAAAATCAAACCTCCCCAGATTGGAGCTTCAATCCCTGCTCTGTAAAACAAACAGCAACAAACTCCTGCAGTGTCTTTGGTTACCAATAAAAAGAATCAGAAAAGGGCTTAATTTAACACAAAAACAGCCATAATGGGGCACATCAATGGTCCATCTAGCACAGTATCCAGTCTTTTGAGGGTGCTAGATGCTTCTGTTCATATCCTCTGAACAGGGAAATGTATTGTGTGATACATCCCCTATTGTTCAGTACCAGCTTCTAGCAGTCCGAGGGAAACCCAGGCTATGTCTACACTGCCCCCTATTGCGCAAAAAAAATGCAAATTAGGCAAAGGGTGGACTATCACCATGCCTCATTTGCATAATTAACGAGGTTCCGTTTTTGCACAAGAGACTTTTGCGCAAAAAGGAGCCATCTACAGAGCTTCTTTTTGCACAAAACCCCTCTTGCGCAAGAGCCGTTCTTCATGGAAAAAAAGGGGCAGTGTAGACATAGCTCCAGAGCATGGGGTTGCATTCTTGGACATCTGGAGTAATAGCCATTGATGGACATATCCTCCATCAATGAAACTTCTTTCATTTTTATACAGTTATACTTTTGGCCATCACAACATCCCATGGCAACTAGTCCCAGACATTAAGGGTGCATCTAGACTACCAATATTTTTCAGAAAAACAGCCATTTTCCCCCAAAAAGTCACCTATGTCCACACTGCAATCGCGTTCTTTCGAAAGAAAATTGAAAGAACGCGGGGGGGAATTTCCGGCATCGGTAAACCTCATTCTACAAGGAAGAACACCAAGGCATGTGTGGACACAGAAGAGACAGTTATTTTGAAAAAAGAGGCCTCCAGGAAAAAGCACAGGTGCCCCAGTGGATACTCCATCCACACTAATCTCAGCTCTATTGTTCCTGTCTCCAGCCAGGTCTTAAAGCTGCAGGCACCTGAGGCAAGCCTTGTGATAGAAAGCCGGCCTCAGAGTAGCACCCTGACCACGTGGCTCTCCCTGCCACACCAAGAATGAGCCAAGGCACAGCCACAACCCCCTGAAATCCCCCTGGCCCTTCCAGGGAGCAGCTCCAGGGGTCCCAGGACCCACCCAGGGGCACCAAACACCGGGCACCATCCTACTTGGGGGCTGAGATCCGGGCCCTCCTGGAGCTCTGGAGCAAGATGTCCCTCCAGGAACTTCAGTTGTGCCACAGAAATGCAGATATTTATGACCAGATGGCTGAGGCTCTTAGCCAGAAAGGACACCACTCCTGCAGCCTTGACCAAGTGAGGAGCAAGGTCAAGGAGCTGCTGCAAGGCTACACACAGGTCAGAGAGTGCAGCTTCCGCTCCAGTGCAGGACCCCACTCCTGCCCCTATTACAAAGAGCTCCACCAGATTCTGGGGGGTGGGCAAGCCCTGTCCCCAGCCATTGTGGTAGACTCAGGCCTCAAGACACCCGTGGTCACCCAGCCAGAGCTCTTGGAGGAGGAGGACGAGGAGAGACAGCAGCTGCAGGACGAGGAGGACAGCAGCTGTGTTGTCATCCTTACCCCAGGCCCAGGACATCTCCCAGGCATCATCTGATGCTGGGGAGGGAATATCAGGTGAGTGCTGTCAGGTTGGCACACACACACAGGGCAGGGGAGGTGGGAGCACAGGGAATGGGGTGTGTTTGTTGCTGGACATACTTGGCCTGGACAGCATGCAGCTGACCATGCACATGCAGTGGCAGTGTAGAACATGTCATCTCAGGAGCCAGTCCCGGAGCCCACATGGGGGAAGCCCCACACATGTCTGACCCCTGGGTGGGATGTCCTCCCCCCACCAGGCACTGCCGGAAGCAGACTGGGCACAAGAGCGCACACACGACTTCCCACAGACCTACGAGTGTCACACGTAGCACATGGCCATGCTTGCACGCACAAGGCACCACCCGCTCCCGCAGACAGCACTGCCAGGTGCAGCTGTGTGTGTGGGCCCCAGGGAGGGCCAGGCCACTCCAGGCCCCTCTCCCGCTGATGGGAGCCCACTCTGGCCAGACACTTCCCTGGCCTGCTTGTCCATGCAGGGGAGGGAGGGAAGTGAACAGGGTGGTCCCCATGGCATCTCTGGGCCCCTTGTGAAGTGGGGCCTGCTATGCAGGCCACATGTGGGTTTGCTCTCGGGACATCGCTGTCCCCTGTTCCAAGGACAGTTGCTTGCTGCTCACAGAGGAGGGCACGGCCTCAGGGACAGTGTCTGCATGGATGACTGACCTCCTCTCCCTCTTGTCCTCCACAGTCGGACCAACCATCACTGAGGGGTGATCTACACCAGCTCAGGCAGCCAACGAAAGCCGCGGGAGCTGCAAGCACTGGAGGGTCCACCACGACCTCTTGCAACAGCACATCACAGTCCTGCGAGACATGCAGCAAGCACTCGCCCAAAAGGTCCGCAATGACGCCAAGTGGTACAATCACATGTGGGATCAGCTGGTGCGGCAGGGAGAAAACATGTGTGCCACCGTCTGGGAGGTGATGGCATACCTGGGTCCTGTCCCTGTTCCTGCTCTCCCCACTCCCCACCCATCGCTCCTCACTCCTGCTCCCCCTGCCCCTGCTCCCCCTGCCATCCCTGAGCCCACTGCAGCCCCCCCTCCTGCCCAACCACCTATTGTCCCAGGCTCCACCCAACCCCGAGTCCACCGAGGTCCCCAGACCCGAGGCAGCACTTACAGTCACTCCATGCACCACTCCCAGCCCTGAGCCCCCCTCCACATTCTCAATCTCTCTGTCCCTCCCCCCCACAGGTTCTCAGCCCCCCTCCACCCCAGGGACTTTGATTATAAATAACAAAAAACAAAGTTTATTTTGAAAGGTGTCTTTATTAATTGTACAGAGAATGGGAGTAAGGAGGAATTGTGGTGGGACAGGGCACAAGCCCCCATTGGGGAGGCCCTGGGAAGAGTTACTGGGCTCCTTCAGAGAACCTCTCCCTCAGGGCCTCCCAGATGCACAGCCCTGATGGGCCTGGCGGATGGCAGCTGTCCATGACTGCTCAAATAGCATCCCTTTGCCACCAGCCTGTGTCCCCCACCCCAGGAGGAAGGCCTCCCCTTTGCTCTCCACAACGTTGTGGAGCACGCAACACACAGAGACCACCTCAGGGATGTTGCGCTTCCCCATGTTGAGATGGGTCATCAGGCACCTGAACCAGGCCTTGAGGCACCCGAAGGCGCAGTCCACCCGCATGCGAGCCCAGTTTAGGTGCACGTTAAATTGTTCCTTGCTTGGGTCCAGGTGGCCAGTGTAGGGCTTCATGAGCCACGACATCAGTGGGTAGGCCGCATCGCCCATGATGCAAATCGGCATCTGCAGATCCCCAACCGCAAAGTCCTGCTGGGGGAAGAATGTTCCAGCCTGCAGCCTGCAGTAGAGGCTAGAGTTCCTAAATATGCAGGCATTGTGTGCCTCGCCCAACCACCCTACAAAAATGTCTGAAAACTCCCTGGTGGTCGACCAGGGCCTGCAGCACCATGGAGAAGGAGCCCTTTCTGTTATACGTTGGGCGGCTTGATGCTGTGGTGCACATATCAGGATGTGGGTCCCATCGATCGCTCCTCCACAGTTCGGGAATCCAAGGGCACAAAATCCGGCCATGATGGGGTCCAGGTCTCTGAGGTGGATGATCCTGCACAGCAGGATGGAGTTGATGGCCTTCACCACCTGCAGAAGGAGACATAGAAACACATAAAACAGAGAATGAGAAGAGGTGCCTGAGCCCTTGGGAGGTGCCTGTCCCCTCTTCTCCCCCCCAAAGACCCCAGAAGCCACCTCCTATGAGGGTGCCCCCCCAACAGCAGGGGTATGTGAGGGTGGGATGGCACAACCTCTCCCCACCTGGGGATGGGCCTAGGCCCCACCCCCACTCCACCCCCCATTCCCGGTCCCCTTTCCCAAGGGTCCCCTTTTCCAGCCCCCCTTGCAGGGAGTGTACCCCAAGAGTGCCTTACCCTCATAAAGATGACCCTGATGGTGGACTATCCCATGCCAAACTGGTGTCCCACCAAGCGGTAGCTGTCGGGGATGGCGAGCTTCCACACGGCAATTGCAACCCTCTTCTCGAGGCGGAGGGCAGGCTGCAAGTGGGTGTCTTGTCGCTGGAGGGCAGGGGTGAGTCAGGTACACAGCTCAAGGAAAGTGACCTTCCATATGCAGAAGTTGCTGAGACACTGCAGGTCGTCCCACCGCTCCATCATGAGGTGGTCCCACCGGTTGGAACTGGTGTGCAGACTCCAAAATCGCCTCTCGATGTGGGGTCTGGTGGCAAGGGCATTGCTCCTGCATCCAGGCAGAAGTTCTCAATGCTGAGCTCGGATTTGTGCTGGGGGCAGGACTATCATGATAGTCTGCTGAAAGTGCTGCAGAAGCTGCAGCATGGCAGTGTGGGGCCATCGCCTGCCCAGGGACAGCTCCAGCTCCATGGCAAAAAGAGAAAAAAAAATGCTGTGGCATCCAACAAAGATGGGCAACCAGAGTATGCACTGCTAAAGCTTTGCTGTCCATCAGAGAGGTAGGCAAACCCATGGCAGAACCTGAGAAACGGTTGTCCAAGGGGGCCCCTTTAAGCACACATCTCAGATAGCCTTAGGAAGTAACTGCTGATCTACTGCCCTGGCTGAAGTAGTTTTGGGTGGCCTTTTAATGCAAGAGAGTGTCCAATGAGTGTGGATGCTCTCTTTTGAAAAAGCAGATCGATGTGCTTGTGCAGTGTGGATGCTCTCTTTTGAAAGAAGCTTTTTTGAAAGATCTCTTCCAAAAAAGCTTCTTTTGAAAGAAGTTTGCAGTCTAGACATAGCCTGACTGTATACTGTGTGAAAAAGTTAGCTTTTAAGTCTGCTGCCTCTACACCATTCATGATTTTATACACTTTTATCTCCTTATTTGTTTCTCTTTAATCTCCTCCCATAAGAAAGCTGTTCCAGACCCCTAATAATTTGTTTCCTTTCTTTGTACTTTTTCTTATTTCTTAAAATGGGTAATCAGTATTACATGCAGTATTCAAGGTGTGGGTGTACCATGGATTTAGATAGAGGCAGTATGATATTTTATGTCTTATCCCATTCCTAATACGTTGTTAGCTTTTCTGACTGTCATTGCACATTGAGCAAATATTTTGAGAGAACTATCCACAATGACTCAAGTCTTTTTGAGGAGTAATAACTAATTTAGACCTTATCGTTTTTATATGTATAGTTGAGTTTATGCCTTCCAGTGAGCATCACTTTGCATTTGTCTGCATGGAATTTCATCTGCTATTTTATTGCCCAGACACCCAGTTTGTGAGATACCTTTGCAACTTTGGAGTTGGCTTTAAATTTAACTATCTTGAATAATTTTGTGGCATCCATAAATGTTGTCATCTCAATGTTTACCCTTTTCCCAAATGCGTTATGAACAAGTTGAACAGAACTGGTGCTAGTCGAAATCCTCCCACTACTGACCTTTGTCAAAAACTGAGAGGGGTCTAGTTGGTTCAATGGTTGGAGCAGTGGAATTCCACAAGAGAAGACAGCAGACTAAGTGGGAATACAAAAAAGTATTCAAGACCACCTTCTTTGGGTAGACATCCTCAAATAACTAGTTAGGGCAGTTGTTTCATAAGAAACAGTTGTCCTACTCCTTGGATCATGTTTATATGATTCTTATGTGCCTGGCTTCTAGATACTATAGCACTCGCTACACCTGAAATGCTTAAATACAGTCATGACTGCATTCTTATCTTGTTTCTGGTATCACTGAAGTGGGCTGGGTGCTGCACAAAATCAGAAAGGGATCTTATTTTATTTACTTATTTTTGCAATTTAAGGGAAGACTTAAGCTAACAATCCCATGACTCATTGTACCCCTACTGAAGTTTGACGCTCCTTCTTCATAGTGAGTTCTAAGATATCTTCAAAGAAAAGGACATCTGCCTTCCTTTGGCTGTGCCCACTCTTGACAAAGCCCACTGAAAAATGACTTGCTGGCTAAAAGCTAATTTTGTATAATTCTCGGTAGTCCTCATGTCGTAATTAACGCATTGCATTCTGCTAAAGTTAAAATTAACCTGGACCAAAAAGCTGATAACTGCACAAGAGCAAAGAAATATGATTAAAAGAAAGATTTCCCAACATAGCCTATTACAAGTTTGAGTATGCAGGTATGGTGGAATGTGTCTTTCATCTAAAACTTCTGTTTATTGAATTGTGCTTTCCATATATCCTTGTGTGAAATGGATTCTTAAATGACTACAATAACCCAGATTTCATTTCTGTAACCTTTCCTTATAGAGCAGGGACTGGTCCTCCAATTTGGAGGTGTTGGCTCTGATTTGGAGGAAGTTAGCATCCTGTTGAAGCTTGCACTATAAATGGAACCAATGGTTCCTGCAGGGTCGCTAGAGCCAATTAAAATAGTAAATAGTTTAAATCTAATGATAAAGTTTGTTTTAGTAGGGCTGATAATGCAATTCTATCATGCAGTATGTACTATAACTAAATATATATATATATCAGTTTCCTCTCAAGGGCTGTTACATCTTAATAGGTTACAGATTAAAAAAAAATCTAATAATAATTAGAAATGGGAGGAAAAACAATTAGATTGAGTTCATTTTCCCAGCAAGGAGAGGATATAGTCCCTGAGAGAGGCAATGTATCTGATACTAAATTGTTACCATAAAACATACAGCAGATGAGTTTGTGTGAAGATCTAGCGTGCAGGCTTATGTGCCCTTGTTTAGATACAGAATGTAACAACACTAGTTACAGGAGCTAGCTAAACTGTGGGTCAAAGTTTGGGAAAAATCCCTGCTATTTATTACACAGTTGATTTTACTGTTATCTTGCCTTACATCCTCTGGTTGGTTTTATTTACTTGTCTCAACTCACATGCTAAGAGTGTAAGCTGCATCTACTTTTTTCATTGTAAGTACAGTACCTAACACAATGGAGCTCCAATCCCTCACTGAGGCCTGTAGGTGCTACTGTGATATTGTAATGCCTGGTGGCTGAAGCAGGCAAGGGGGCAGTCCTGACCAATAGCCAAGTGCAAGCTGGTGGTCAGATAGCTGGCAGGTCAGTTTGTCTCTGTGGCAAACCAGGGCAATAGTGGAACTCTCATTTCACATGGGTCAGTAGCTGGAAGATACAATCCAAGGGGCCAGGTCAGTGGGTTGAGGAGGTGAAGTGGTGTGAAGCTGCACTATCCTATCAGGTGCGGAAGTGGGGACACAAGGCTGGATAAGGCAAAGCAACCAGTCAGTCTAGATGCTGGTCTGTAGCTCAGATAGCTTCGTCTTCCTGTTGGGGATTTACAGTCCAAACACTCAGTGAAAAAGCTGCCCGGCCATCCAATCAGGCCTCTAGTAGGCCTTCAGCTCTAAGGGTATGTCTACACTACCACCCTAGTTCGAACTAGGGTGGTTAATGTAGTCATTCGAAGTTGCAAATGAAGCCTGGGATTTAAATATCCCGGGCTTCATTTGCATCTTGCCAGGCGCCGCCATTTTTAAATCCCCGTTAGTGTGGACTCCGTGCCCGCGGCTACACACGGCACGGAGTAGGTAATTCGAATTAGGCTTTCTAATTCGAACTACCGGTACACCTCGTTCCACATTAGGGTGGTAGTGTAGACATACCCTGTGGCTGTTAGTCAGAGGTAATGGAGTGGTGCGGCACAGCAGCTAAGGATGTGGCATGAGAACCTAGCAGGTTTGGGTTCAACATGAGGCTCCTGACAGAGCGATAAATAACAATGATTTCTATATTCTGAATTTCAAAAATCATTTGCAAAGTTTATGTGCTGTTGTAATATAGATTTTGGTAGTCCGTCGTATGTCCCTCCCTCTGGATTGCTTCTGAAAATCCATTGGTGGCACCTTTCTAAAGCCATCAGTGTCCATGTTCCATTTAAGGTTGTGATATCTCCAATGTTAAAGCTCTACTCCAAAAATCATTATAGAAAAAAAAGTAATGTAAGTATAGCGTGAAGAAATCTGAGGTCAAAGTTTTAGACAGTTTCAGTATTTGCTACCACATACTTTGTGCCTGTGTTCACCAAATTGCAGATATACAAACCATCTATTTGTATGTGGCAAAGCGAATATTCAGGTGCGTTACTACCTTGTTTTGTGCCTGCACATAACCATTTGTATATGCAAAAGTGGTATTAGCACATGCAAGCTACCACACATGCCATTACATACAGTTGAGCTTAAAGGCCATCTTTTGAAAATGGGCTACAAGTCACAGTAAGAGCAATGCTGTTTGGAAGTGTTAATATTTCATTTTCTACAGTCCATAGCCAGAACAAAAGGGTACAAGATGAAAGATACATAGGGCCAGAATCAGTTTTTGAGTAAGCAATTATAACTCCACTGAAGTCGTCGGCTGCGTCTAGACTGGCATGATTTTGCGGAAATACTTTTAACGGAAAAGTTTTTTGTTAAAAGTATTTCCGCAAAAGCGCGTCTAGATTGGCACGGAAGCTTTTGCGCAAAAAGTGCTTTTGCGCAAAAGCATCTGTGGCCAGTCTAGATGCGATTTTGCGCAAGAAAGCCCCGATCGCCATTTTGGCCATCGGGGCTTTTTTGCGCAAAACAGTTCTTCCCTGTCTACACTGGCCCTCTTGAGCAAGTATTCTTGCACAAGAGGGCTTTTTCCTGAGCGGGAGCGTGAAAGTATTTGCGGAAGAAGCACTGATTTTGTACATTACCAAGTCAGTGCTCTTGCGCAAATTCAAGTGGCCAGTTTAGACAGCTGGCAAGTGTTTGCGCAAAAGCAGCCACTTTTGCACAAAATCTTGCCAGTCTAGACACACCCGACGGGTTTACAAGACTTTGGAAATGATTAGGAAGGGATTGATGTTGTATGTTGCAAGGCAATATAATTTCTTTCTTTAAAAGGTGGTATTATTGTAGGGCATGTTCGTTTCTACATCACTACTGTACTGCCTGACAAATGGAACTATAACTTTGTGCAACCCACATTATACTATAAATTCGCTGTTGCTGATGCATTTTGTAAACCATTTAGAATAATACTGTGGGTTCCACCTGTTTTATACTAGAATCATATGAAACTCCAAATATTAGTATAGACAATGTAGTTGCAACAAATAAAACTTTAGATATTTATTTGCTGTGCTTTTGTTTATTTTTCCAAAACCCTGGAATGATGCTTTCAGGTCAATTAGCCTAACACTAAACATTATTTTGAGACAGAGGTCTTAGATGGATACTAACTGCAAAACACAAAAAATTTAAATTGCAGTGAGTGTCAAAGACCTAAGCTGCTCATGACAGTCAACAAAGTGAATTCCACCTTGACTGAACCTCAATTGCATGTCTGATGTTACCAAGACAATTTTATTCTCTTGGGTTCCTAAAACCAGAAACTGCCAAATTAAGTGTCACTTTCTATTGAGTTCAGGAAGTGAACCTCAACCTTTGAATGGACAGTGTGAGAAGAACTCATTTTCCCAATCTTCCAGGTGACAAGTTTTTTTGTTCATCAGTTTTCCATTGGCTGACACAATGCCCTAACATAACAAAAAGAATGTAAAATTGCCACTAATGACTGTGACTTGAAGTTGGAAATCTTTGTATTTTTTTTCTTTAGGCTGCTTCTTTTATTCTGATAAACAACATTTCAGATGCTGTGTCAGAAACATCAAAACCCACCTTCATCTATCTGCTAAGCTCCTTCCATTTGACATTGTAATAACCCTTATTTGATTCATGTCCCAAGGTTGTAAATCTCTTTTTCTTTTTAGTGCACTGATTTTTAATACTTCAGAGATAATGGAACAAAAAGCACTAATGCTGGTAGTTTGTTTTCTAATGAAAATGAGCCTGAATTTGAGCAGTGCAGATGGTTGCAAAATCAGCTTAGCGTATTCTCCAAATAGAGCCACAAATTGATTGAAATGTGTTCGGTCTGAAATAAATTTTTATATACGAATTTGCCTTCTCTTTGCCATTAATTTATGTCAATTTTGTAGGCAATTAATAAGGGACTTTGAAAGGGTGCACAAATCCTTTTCTCCTTTGAAATACTGCATACAATCAATTATTAAAATGACAGTAAAAAATACTAAAAGTCTATTCTTGTAAAAGAGCAGATTTTAAAAAACGAACAAGAAAATCAAATGATCTCTTTGGCTATACTATGATTTACCAACTATACTTTTGCTCCCAATGCTAGAATTTGTTGAGGTAAATCCCATTGTACTGAAGTGTGCAGATTAGTCCCTTTTAGAAAGTTCTCTAATGTGCATAAGTAACACAATATGTATAGGTTTGTGATGAGATGAGATTGTAAAGTGAAATAAGTAACAGATGCTTCTTAAAAGAATTTTTCTTTCATCGACATTGCTTTTGCTCTCCTGTTAAAACAATCTTTCTTGTTTTTATCTGGAAAAGAGGTCAAGAAACAGAAAGAGGCCAGGTTAGAGACTAAACAAGGATTTCCCGAGATAGTGTATGAAACAACTATGAAGATTGTATTGCTGCGTCTATGAAAAATTTGGGCTATCATAGATTACACAATATATTTGAACAAAGTACAAGGAAAAAAACTGGGTTACTAGTTTGAATTACAAAGAACTACATATAGTCTAGTAGCCACCTATATGTAAAACCACAATTAACTCTCAATATAATGCATAGTTACATAGGATAAATATTATTAGTACTATGCACATAATACTATTTGTCTCACACCCTATTCTTTCTCACACCCATGCAATCTATTGACTTCAATAACACTTTGAGTTGCTGTTTCAGAAACATCAAAACTCTCCTTCATCTTTCTGTTCAGCTTCTTCAATTTGACATTATAATAACCCTTCTTTGATTCATATCCCAAGGTTGTAAATCTTTTGTAGTGCACTGGTTTGACTTCAGTGGGGGAAGTGACAGAGTTTGGTGCAGTATATTCTGTATCATATACTGCCTTTAGCACTTGACCTATTACTTAGGGTTTGGCTCTACTACAGTCAGGATCAATGCTGTGGCAATCAATCCACTGGGGGGTTGATTTACTGGGTCTAGTGAAGTCCTGCTAAATCAACTGCTGACTGCTTGGATGTCAAATCTGGCATTCTACCAGAACGAGATGAGTAAAGGAAGTTGGCAGGAAAGTTTCTTCCATCCACCTACTGCAGCATGACTCTTGTCTTGTTATGCTAATAAACTACACAATTTGCATTGTTAGATCTACTTTCCCCCAGTATAGACCAGCCCTATAACTAGTACAGTACTGATGTCACTTTGCCAGATATAATGGTAGTTCACTCCTAATGCAAAATTTCACTAGTATCAAAAGACAAAATGTGTTGAAAATTTATTACACCTTTGTTGAGGAAGCTTTTGCAAAAATTACACAAATGAAGTAAAATAGAGTTATAATGAGGGACCCATCCTGCCATACACTCTTGATTCAGTTGAAACTGCCAGATAAGCAAGAATTCCCATGAGACTTTCTCCTGAGAAATAATGTGTGTTACGTATTACAAATTCGGAGGCAGTGTAAGTTGCTGTAGCTCTATTGAAGTCTGCTGAGTACCTGACCTCCTCCTTCCAACTTTCAATTGCAACAGCCTTTTTTGTCCAGATCAGAAAGTTATTTGAATGTAACATTCGCAGGAACTGCAGTATTCAATTGACTAAAGGTGAAGACAGAGCTAGAATTAAAAGGGGAATTTTAGTGAATATGAGATGAACAGCTGTAGCCTTGATAGTCCTTATGAATCACTGTACAGTTATGCATAACAAGTAAAAAAAACACTATTGTGGTAATACTCTATTTAAAATGATACAGTAACATACATTTTTAAATTTAAAATGTAATTGCAGAAGAGGATTCGGATTTACTTATTCATGGATATATAGAGGAAAGAGACAGAACAGCATACGTAATATGCAGAACTACGGTATCCATGCAAAGGTGATACAAAAAAGTGCTAAATGTTTAGCTCCTGTACTATTGGAATACTAAATGGTGGGTTTTATTGGCAGAAATGCACATTACTGTATCTATAAGAAGGATATGATGGTGTGATTTTTATTGGCATGTGGCTGGGATGGTGTTATTATTTATGCAGCTCAAATCACAAGAAGATAGTAAAATCTTTATACCTGCTGTGCTATCACATATTTTTCATATTTTTGAACACGGAATGCAAAAGGAATCTAGAAGTGTTTAATTGCTTGCATAGCACTCTTTTGTATCCTTTCTCCTGTGAAGCCAGGTGACTGTTACTATTATGGATACGCCTTTACAGCACTGCGGTTTGAGAAGGTGGAAACCTCCTAGTCTGGATTGATGGAATTTAGCAGGCCTCATGATAACACTCTAAAAATAGTTGTATAGTTAGCACTTTTGAAGGTGTAAGATGGGCTAGAGCTGAAGCCCAGTGTTGGGATTTCTTCTGAGATCTCTTCCACTTGGCTTATCTAGAAGTCCTTCTCCAGTTCTGGGAACAAACTTCATGTAGTGCTCTGGGATCCAAAATATTCAATTCTACTCTAGATTATATCACTTAGGTTTCCTTTATTTGGTGCAAAGCAAAGCTACTCCTTAGTTGATCAGACTCAACCATAGGTGGTAAGTATGGGGCATGTCGCACACCCATAGTTATATGGCTTATCTCTTCCTTTATATACATTTACACATTCCATTATACTTTCTATACATTACACCCCACATTTTTGTATTAGCTTGGTTATTTTGCAGGTGCCAGCCCCTGAACAGTGTGTGGACAGAGCATGCAGTTCACATGGAATCTGATCATTATTCTAGGTTTCTCTTGACAATAGTGTGTAGCCTCAAGGTTTACTGTTTAATTTAGCTAGCACAGACATTCTGACTCCAGAATACTGTTTGCCAAGCCCGTATTTACAATTTTACTTTCCATTCATCATCAATTTTGTCCACTAAAAATTAGGCAAGTGATTTACGCCAAGCTAGACCTACACCCATGAGGGTGGAGAAAGGGTTGGGTGGCCAACTGGAGCTGGGAATCTGGCTCACACTCAATCCATGGAGTCAAATATTCACCTTTAGGCTCTCCAGCCTGCCTTGCCACTCAGGTAAACTTAATTTACTGCTCTTGGTCACTATACCAATACATTAGGTTATGCCCAATCTCACTATCAGCTACCTGTGGGCAGCCCACTGCCCTGCCAGCCCCACTGGTATCCATGCCACTGGCCCTCCACCAGGACTATGCTGGATCATGGATATGCTGGACCAGACAATCCCAGTTAAGAGAGTTTCAACCTGTATCTTGGAAACTTGGTTTGTGTCACATTGGTTAACTGGGAAGCTTCCATTCCAATAGAATGCAGCTTCTAAGCCTGGAGGATAGCAGGATACTGACCCTTAAATGATTTGTATCTCAAACAACAATTTTTCAATTGGAAATCCCACATTTAAAGTGAAGAAGGAAATATTTCTCTAAGTTGATTTGAAAAAGGAGTCAGCTGTTTGGATCTGCTCTGGGGGTTGAAATACTAGGGAAAGTCCTGGGTTGGGAGATGGGTGCATGATAAATGAATATAGACCATTTATGTGGAAATGAGATCAGTGCAATACGTTGCAAATCTATGCGAGAGAGGAATTTCTCATGATGTTTTGACCACTCATCAGTGGGACACGAGGAGAATGATACAACACTGTAAAGAATGTATCCTCCCTATCCAGACTGACAGCACCAGTGGCAGTTAAAGGAGCAAATGTTAAAACAGTACATTAAGAGTACATTCTAAATCATAAGTGCTGTGGTTACACTACCATGACTGTAGATGTTTAAGTTTACATAAGACATCAGTGAAAATGATGTAGGGAGAAGTTCAGTAAAATGTGTGGGTTACACTAGACAACTTAGTCTCTTCTGACCTTTTTGGTAACATAGAAATAACAGTAACAAATAATTAACTAGCAAAACTTTAGGATAACTTCATTGGGGACAAAATTATTTGAGGCCTGCATGGCAGATTTTGACATAACACCCTCTTCTGCCACAGTGTTGCGTTCTACCATACAGCTTCAATAAAAGAATTTTGCCCCAAATGATTTGAGAGGTGATTTCTAGTTTTCCATAGGTCAATTATTTTGGCTTGGTGCAGACCTTGGTGTAAGATACTAGAATATGTGTTTTCAGAGAATATAGAAATACACCAAATTTATTTCCTGCTGAACTCTCATTTACATGTAATTTACAAAATTTGTATTTTATATAAATGTCCTGCTCAAGACAATCATATTGAGATTTTTTTCAACATCTACATTGAAATCTTGTGAATTAGTTTGATCCCAGAGCTTGCCCATGTTTATATGTAATATTTCTGCAAGAAAATTGGTACTAAACCATTTGTTTGGTGACTTTATAACAATAATCTGGTCTCTGGAGTTCTTAACAGCTGGGCTTGCTGGTGCATTTCAAAATGAAAGAATAGTTTTAGAAATAATGTCCCTCACCTTTCCTGGCTGATAGCTGTTTCTAAGTAGGAGTTGGGATAATGATTCCAATTTTGTAGTCATCATCTACTGACACAGTGTGAACAATTTGATTCATCTGATCTTTGGCTTTTTGAACATTAAGTTATTCAGAAATGTACTAATAATTATGGACATTTTGTTGGGCTATGCTGTCAAATTATATGTAATTTTCTCTTTTATGCCTGGCCATTAATGCATGCAAACATCTATTGCAGGTGATGTAGTAAGATTTAATTGAAATTATATTTCATTTCCTATCATGTAGGACTTTTTGTCCCTGGCAAATTTCTCTTTCATAAACAAGGTTTACTGAATCTAAGAATGGAGTGATCATGCTTCAGTCCTTTATCAGAATGCACACACTGACTTCATTGTGAATAATTTCACTTTCGTTTTGAAGAACTGAGTTTGAATGGCTTAAAGGCTCAAAATAGGGCCATGGAAAAAGAGATGGTTTACTCATTCACTTCTTTTGTTTACAAGAAAATATTCTGGGCTAGACTGTGACCTACTTCAGTACTTCCCATTACACAATGTAAGCACAGCTGATGTCCTTGACTCACCTGAACAACAGATCAGCATGAGAGTAATGTGCTGCTACAATAGTCTCTTTCAGGGGTGGAAGAGAGGTAGGAGCACCCAAGAGCTCTTCCTGGGATAGTGCAACTCTATATCACCCTCACTTACACTGATACCCACTTGAAAATTAGGTTGTGTTAGAACCCAACATTGAGGAGCTGATTTAACTAATCTGTTTTTTGATAGACTAACAAGTCTCGTGGATGTTATATACCTAGACTTTAGTAAAGAATTTGATATGGTCTCATATGACCTTCTTATCAATAAACTAGCGAAATACAATCTAGAAAGGGCTACTATAAGGTAGATGCATAAATAACTTGATAGCTGTTCCCAGAGTAGTTATTAATGGTTCTCAGTGATGCTGGAAGAGCATAGCAAGTGGGGTTTCGCAGGGACTGGTTCTATTCAATATTGCCATCAACCATTTAGATGATGGCATAGAGAATACACTTATTAAGTTTGCAGATGATACCAAGCTGGGAAGGGTTGTAAGTACTTTGGAGGATAGGCTCATAATTCAAAATGATCTGGAGAAATGGTATGAGGTAAATCGGATGAAGTTTAATAAGGACAAATGTAAAGTACTCCACTTAGGAAGGAACAATCCATTTCACACCTACAGAATGGGATGCAACAGGCTAGGAAGAGGTACTTATTAGACCTCAGTTGGAGTTTTGTGTCCAGTTCTGGGCACACATTTCAAGAAAGATGTGGAGAAATTGGAGAAGATCCAGAGAAGAGCAACAAAAATGATTAAAGATCTAGAAAATATGACCTATAGTGGAAGACTGAAAGAATTGGGTTTGTTTAGTTTAGAAAAGAGAAGTCTGAGAGGGGACATGACAGCAGTATCTAAAAGGGTGCTACTAAGAGGAGGGAGAAAAAGTATTATCCTTGGCCTCTGATGATAGGACAAGAAGAAATGGGCTTAAATTGCAGCAAGGGAGATTAGGAAAAAGTGTTAGGGTGATTAAACACTGGAATAAATTGCTTAGGGAGGTTGTGAAATCTCCATCTCTGGAGATATTTAAAAGTAGGGATATATCCATCTATCATGGGTAATCTAGATCAGTGTTTCTTAAACTTTTTAAGACCATGGAACGCCAAACAATTTTTTTTATGGGGAACACTAAGGACCTTTAAGAGCAGTCATTCCCAAGGGAAAGGTTGTTGAGGAAAAAAAAAAAAGACGGGGAAAAGAAGTTGTAAGCAAAAAACCCCAAACAGTTTGGCCTTTTATCAAGTGAGCAGGCATTGCCCTTTTAAGGCTGGCTATTTTGATCTCTGTTCTCCGCGGCGCACCTCCAACTGCCTTACGGCACACCGCACTTTAAGAAACACTGATCTAGATGGTGCTTGGTCCTATCATGAGGGCAGGGGCCTGGACTTGGTAACCTTTCGAACTCCCTTCCAGTTCTAGTATTCTATGATGCTAAATATGACTTAGGACTTGTCTTAATCAGACTTTTGTGTCTTGTATTGATTTCCAGTTATCTTGTGATAGTTAATACATTTGTGAATTCTAGTGTAGACATGCCACACATTTCATTCAGACTACATTTGTTTCTTCTTTATGCTAGGAATAAGTACAGGATAAATAACAAATGGTCTATAACATGGATAAAATGGACAAAAGTCTCGTGAAGATAGGCTCTTAGACAAAAGTGTTCTAACTTCACATCAGCTGGTCATGAACCATAGGTTTGTCCCTGTCCACACTGACTGTAAGGTCATGTTTAACATGTGTTAACATGGCTTGTGGAAGTAAGGTTCTAACACCACCACCTCTTAGAAGGCACTAACCAGCACTTTGTATTAGCTGGAAAATACGTTGTTCTGTTCCATACTCAACTTTATAGGTACTTATACTGTACTCATTCTAGTGTCTGACCACTTACTAGGCCAACTGCTTAGAAGGGAGTTACACTAATCATTGACTCATAGGCATGTCTTCAGGACCTTACAATTAACATTGGTTCAAATCTTATTAGGTATTCCATTACCACATAAAAACTACGAAAAGAAGAAATGAAGCTGTTTGGAAAAAATCCCTGCCTCCGCTACAGAAAATATCATTTTTTCCCATGAAAAAACATATACATTTGATTTTTGACTGTAAAATTTTTGTATGCAAAATTTTCATGTTGACAGTTTTCTTTAGGAGTTAAAACTGTCTACGGAAGATGGATAATTCTTCTGTTTAGTCTACACCTAATTTTTTCTTTCTTTACCAACAAAAAAAAAAGTTTCAGTGCAATTTTTTTCAGACTGCTCTACAATGAAGCAAAAGAATTGGCACTGAAGCAATCAGCAGATAACTTATGATTGCAGTAGTCTGTTATCAAGTCAATACAAGTGAAATAATTGCATGGGCCCAATCTGGTAAAAAGTTTGATGTCTTGATTAGCAGCTTGCTGATGCTCTGCTGATCTCCTGGACTCTGTGGCCTCAGAAAGTAAGTGGGATTGTACAGTCCCCTTCTTTGCTTCTGTAGCCCTTCTGCCGTGTAGGCCTGGCAGGAACCAGGGCTGGGTTCAATATCTTGGGGTCAATCTCACAAAGAACCGGCTCGAGCCCCCACCCAGTGATCTGGGAAATTCACACACCCCTGGGCGCCTCTGAGAGGCAATGCTTCCCCACTCGCAAGCACTGAGTCTGAGTGTAGGAAAAGAACATTTAATGAAACAGAGGAAGAATTCATACGGCATTAGCTTGGGGAAAACACCACAAACAGAGTTCATAACCCAAACATGAGCCCCCACCCTGGCCAAGATTCGCCTGAAGTCCACCGACTCCCCAAAAGTCTCTGTCCCCACAAGTCTCTGTGCCACCCAGAGTCCCAAAGGTCACCCGCAGGGTTTCACCTCCCAACCTGGGTAGAAATGGGGGTGGGGAGATAGATAGGGGGCACCTTATACGAAACTCCGCTACGCTTCACCAGCTGTCTCATCCCACACCTCTGGACGCTCCGCTGGGCACCTGTTGCCGCTTCTCGCCTGCTGCTGCTCCACGCCACACCACTGGTCGCCGCTCCTCGCCTGCCGCCGCTCCATGCCACGCCGCTAATGGCTGCTCTTCGCCTGCCGCCGCACCACGCCACACCGCTAGTCGCCGCTCCTCACCTGCTGCCACTCTACTGGCTGCAGTAGGTCTGGCTCTCAGCCAAACCAGTGATTTCAGCTTAGTGATTTCAACTCTCAGCCAAACCAGTGATTTCAGCTCTCAAATGAATTCAGCTTTCACTGGACTAGCAAACAAAAAGACTCCTCAGGGAGTCTGCTTTAGGTCTGTCCTTAAAACAAAGGGGGAAAGGTGCAGGCTGGGCCAGTCTTATAGCTCACACCTGGTAGGTGTGAAGCAGGCTGACTCAAGTCCTTTAACCCTTTCCCCCAGCTCTGTTCACTCAACTCTGGAAGGGGGGAGGCTTGTTCTTCCGAGACCTCTTACCATGATGGTGGTGTCTCTCCTGCAAGCACTGGTGGCATGTTTGACAGTTCCCACATTTAGGGGTAGCATGATTAGTGACCCCCACAACAGTCCCAAATTATATACAATTCTCCACATTCCATTCCAACACTGACCCTCCATCAGCCCTGGCTGAATGGGATTTACATAGCCACACCTTGGATTCTCTCCTGAGCAGTATTTACATGTCAACAGTTAACAGTTAATTACCTTGTAGAGCTAAACAACTGTAGTGGGCACACCCACCCCTCCTTTCAGCTGGCTGACAGCAAGCAGCAGTTCAGCCCCTGCTTACACTTCCTCTCAAAGGAACTGTCCTTGGATCCTCTTTTTTTAAATCTTCCATTACTTTATAATATCACTTCATTAGACTTTATTTTCTTTCCACTCTATATAGACACTTTCACCTATGAATAGTGAGGGCAAAATATCACTTCCAGTGTGAGTGAAGGATACTTGTTTGTAGCATTTTACATCTGCTCTTCACAGAGTGAAAAAACTTGAAGAACTAGGTTCCTTGGCCCAGCTCCTCTAGGCCAGCTCAGGGCAAGAGAGGGGGAGAGAGAAAGAGTAACTTAGGCCAGGTGTATGCTCTCTGAATTCTTTGGCCAACCATAGACCCATCCAGTTGCTGGCATAGGTTGGAGAAACTTAAGAGCTGCTCTGACTTTAAATTAATTGTCAGTGGCTCCAAGGGCTCTTTTGGCTGCCAGGGAGTTCCAGGACCAAGGGACAGTCTGGCCATGCCCATTTTTTCTTACCCACCTTCCAAGTACCAGCAAAAATGGGAAAGGGACAACCTGTTGTGGTATCTCTGCCATCTGTGGGTTCCATTATGATATGCCCTTTAAGATGGATTTTACTGCTTTGTGTTGCAGAAAGGTGCATAGTAGCTGGGGCAGGGCTGAAGATTGGACCCACTGACTTTAGAGGAGTTACTCCTGATTTACATTAGTATATCAGAGATCAAACTCAGAGCTTAATCATCTCAAATTATCCTTGAGGGCAAAGGTATGGGGCTATGTTCTGAGCATGTAACTGGTTCTTTTCCAGCAAACTTCCTGTCTATCAATTGAAAAAAAGGAAAGAAGCCTAAATAGTCATGGACCTTTCCTACCAAGCTGTTTCCTAACTGACAATTTTGTTCCAAAGGACAGACTTGGAAACTATAAGTACATCAGATAGCACAGAAATAAACATGACCGTTGGAGGTAGGAGCTGTATTCACTTCCCACAGCTCCAAGCCATTTTTTTTGTTCACAATCATAATAAAGTAGAACTGTTCATCAGAAGATGGGGTGTTAGCTGTGGTTTGGCTGTTAACATAGAATAATTAATACAATAATTAGTATGTTTGGGAATGTGTCTATGTGCTGGTGGCTTTTTATTTAGATGGCTTCCCCCTAAACCTAGTTACTATAAATTAGCCACCATGACAGGCAAAATCTAGAAAAAATTAATTAGTTGAGTTTTAATATAATATAACCTAAAATTTGTGAAGGGCTGTTCATATTTCTACCTACAGCATTATTTCTAACACCCCAAGGGATACCCAGCTTATTCAGAATTGTATGAGACCAGCAACTTTCTAGATTTGGGCTTCTACAGGTGCTTCTCCATTGGGACTACTAAAATTAATTGTAAATACAAAGACCTTGGATAAAAAAGTTCTGCCTGAAACCACCAAACTTTGCTAAAATCATGGGAAGGATTTACGGGGAAGAAATTGCTGTTTATTTTTTTACTACACATTTTTACTCAGCCCAGCAATGGTCTTAATAAGTGTGCTTTATACATCAATGACATTTCCTTAGTCATTTCCCCAATGTTATCTGACCACAACTTAAAAACTTTTTGGCAACTTTAATATATGGCACCAAAGTCCTAGATTTCTTGAGTGCGTTGTCTAATTAGCATGCAGAGGACTGACAAACTGACATGACTTCCATTAAGCAGTTCTGATACTCTACATTGACATTTTTTTTTTTACTTTGTGTATTAATTCAGCACTGAGCAACTGTCAGGAAATAGTGGAGAATTCCTTTGGGATTGCACATTTGCTGGAAACTGAAATGTAGGAAGATAATAAATCATGTGAATTTTTGGCATTCTTCTTTCTCTATGATGGGGCTTTTGGAACAATTAAATCTTGACAGTTCACCTGCACTGTTTCACTTGCTTTTGCTTAAAATGAAATGCTGGGAATTGAACTTATCACAAAGAATCTTGTATTCTGAACTTTATGTTGCATTTGTAAACAGTTCATTCTTTTGTTCAATTGATTGGCTCCCTAGGTTACGACAATTTTATCTAAATCCATTAATAGTTTGTTTCTTTACAAGAATATACAATAGAATTAGTAAGCTGAGGAATGAAAGAGGAATAATATTACTGGTCGGCTGTGTCTAGACTGGCAAGTTTTTCCGCAAAATCATCTGCTTTTGCAGAAAAACTTGCCAGCTGTCTACACTGGCCGCTTGAATTTCCGGAAAAGCACTGATGATCTCATGTAAGATTGTCAGTGCTTTTCCGGAAATACTATGCTGCTCCCGTTTGGGCAAAAGTCTTTTTCCGAAAGACTTTTGCGCAAAAGGGCCAGTGTAGACAGCACTGTACTGTTTTCTGCAAAAAAGCCCCGATCACGAAAATGGCGATCGGGGCTTTTTTTGCAGAAAACCACGTCTAGATTGGCCATTGACGCTTTTCTGCAAAAAGTGCTTTTGCAGAAAAACATCCTGCCAATCTAGACACGCTTTTCCAAAAATGCTTTTAACGGAAAAGTTTTCCGTTAAAAGTATTTTCGGAAAATCATGCCAGTGTAGACGTAGCCATCATGTTTACTAAGGATTCAATTGTCTTTTCATTTTCATGCTGTAAAGTGTGAGTACTTAGATTACAATCTTTATACTTAAGGCTGGAATTTTCAAAAGATTTTAAGGACCTAAGTACCGGAATTTGACAGGAGTTGCATGACTAAGGTCCTCTGAAAATCCTAACCTGAATTCTTTCTGCAGTAAGTACTCGTATGTGGAAAAACACCCGTGTTGTTGTTTACTTGCAGATGATCAGTGTCATGGGGGAGTGGGGAGCAACTTCAAGGCTCTCTTTTTGCAACTATCAGAGTGTGTTTATTTATGCCTTATCTTAAAGATAGGAGACACACACACTTATCACTTCATGATTTAAATGTAAAGCATTCATGACTAGAAACGCTATCCTTTTTTGCTGATCAATAGATTGCCTTATATTTCCAAACTTGACCTTTTTTCCATTCTTCAGACAGAAATACTTTCCATACAGTAATTTTAGTTATATAATAATAAAAAGACTGATGTACGTTAATGCATACATTTCTTACACAGAACACTGGAATTTGGACAAAGCTTGTGTGACCCTTCTGCCAGGTGGCCTGGGTAGCAACAAGGGCCAAGTTCAATTTTTAGGTATTCCTCTTATCAATACAGCACCGAACCAGCTCGAGACCTTGCCCAGTAAACTGGGAAAACCTCCCTCCACCTCTGAGTGCCCCTAAAAGGCAATACTTCCTTATTCAAAAGCACCACGTTTGTGTATAACTAAAGACTTTTATTAAAAAGGAAAGGGAATCAATCATTAGTCTGGAAAAACACCATAATCACATGCAAAAGCATGTGACCATAAAGAAACCGAACTCCACAGCATATTGGCCGGTGTCGTTTGGCTCAGTTTCTTTCCTTCTAGTGGTAAGTCTGACCAGTGAATTTCTAACACATCATGTAGCTGTGCCCTTACAGAGTTAGGCAGCAGCTGGGCATTGGGTTTGAAAATGTCATTGGCACCTAAATAGTGAACTTTGGTGACTAAAGAAGCAAATAGGTACCTAGACATTTGAGGTTCTGGGCCTTGGTGCACTGTCCTGCTCTGTGCAGATTCTTAGAGTATTCAGTAAAGAAATCTGTCTCCTTCCCACTGCTCCTCTTGGGATATAAACTAAGTAAGTAAATTAACTGTTACAGTAACAGCACATGGGCTACATTAGCAGTGACACTTACCTTCCTCTCTTTTCAAACATGTTGGAAATCTAAGTCCAGAGAAGTGGCATATTTACAGGTGACCCTTATTCATGGAATAATTCTGTGATCTTTAGTCAGGCAGATGTCAATGAGAGTGCAGCTCATATATCCAGATCATGTGGGAGTTATGCTTTAATGAGGCTAAGGCCTTTCATATGCTTAACCCACAGACCCTTTCCAGCTTTCTTACCACATGAGTTTCTTGGATGTTGATAGCAGCACTCTGGATTAGGGGCACATCCTATGTCTCACCTACACCTTTAACTCAGTCATATTAGGTATTCAAACCAACTTTGTGGAAACAAAAAGCACTCTTTCCATCATTATTCATAAGGGAAACGAAATTATAGCCTTGATGTATATTAGTCATTAGAACTATTCTCCCTGTTTTTAAACCCCTAAGTATTGCACAGAAATAGTTTTAACAGGTGCCCTATTTGTGGAGAAATGAAAATATAAGAATGTAACAATTTTTTTCCTTTTGAGTAGCAGCAGAAGAACTTAAAGTAGATTCTGCTGGATTTGCATAAACCATTGTATGCACAAAGATTGTGATAGGAGGCCAGGAACATTTGCTTGAACTATGTAGTTTTCTATTCTCTTAAGAAGAAATGTTTTCCTTGAAATTCTCAGTATTTTTCTGTTGCATGCTGAGAACAATAGGTGAGCCCTCCTGTGGCTAATTAAGTGCCTTGAATATCAAAGATAATTATGGTAAATGTGTGTAGCCCAGTGGAAAAAGGATATGCTTTATCTTCCACAAAGTATCTTGAATTTAAAAAAACTGTTCAGCCAAACATTATAAAGTTATACTTTCAGAACAGCCATGCTGGAAAATTATTAATCATTTAGGCCTCAATCCTGCAATGTCCACACAGTTTGAAGCTGGGAACCCTTTCGTGGTAAAGGTTTCAGCTGCTGACCTTTTTTTCCCCTGTCACCGTGTCTTCTAATTCCTGGAGCAGTTTAATCACCAGTGCTGAAAACTGTCAGCAGCCAAAACTCCAACTACACTAGACTCCTCTGTTGCTAACACCAGTACAGTGGAACTGCTGTTGACGGAGATGTGCAAATGTGCATGATATTATTTCCTAGCCATGCACAGGACTGTTGACATTAGTAATATCACTCATGTCAGGAAAGACTGTTCACATGAATAAGATTGAGAAATAAATTGGCCAAACTGAAAGAGACAGAGATCAAGATTTTGATGAATTATAACCTTCTGTTTGATGTACCAGTGAATGTTAGAGTGACGCTATAGTATATTCTATAATCACTTTGTAATGGCTTGTGATTTTTGGGTGGAGGTGCTATCTAAGTGTCAGGAGTAGTTGTTTAATATTACAGCAGACTTGGCCTGACTTGTAAGGCTGTTGTAGTTTGTCTTACTGTGGAGTTGGCTGTGAGATTTACTTTCTCACTTCCTTGGGGAAGTATATGCTTGTCTCACAGTGAGCATGCTGACCAGTTGATGGAACACTATCACTGTAGCCAGAATGTTCAACTGTGCCCATTACTTTTGGGTGACTCCATTTTTAGGTGCCCAACCAGAGACATGTAGGTCTTCTTTCCAGACTTTTGGAGTACCCACAGTCCCAGTGATTTAAACTGGAGTTTTGAGGGCTCAGTCCTTTTGAAAATTAGACTTAAGGTAGGTCAAGTTAGGTAACCAGAACTGGGGGCATCTGGAGTCAGTAGTCAGGCTTTGCTGCCTAAGGGTATGTCTACACTACCCCGCTAGTTCGAACTAGCGGGGTAATGTAGGCATACCGCACTTGCAAATGAAGCCCGGGATTTGAATTTCCCGGGCTTCAGTTGCATAAGCCTGGCGCCACCATTTTTAAATCCCGGCTAGTTCGAACCCCGTGCCGCGCGGCTACACGTGGCACGGAGTAGCTAGTTCGGATTAGGCTTCCGAACTAGGCTTCCGAACTAGGCTTCCTAATCCGAACTAGCTACTCCGTGCCGTGTGTAGCCGCGCGGCACGGGGTTCGAATTAGCCGGGATTTAAAAATGGCGGCGCCCGGCTTATGCAAATGAAGCCCGGGAAATTCAAATCCCGGGCTTCATTTGCAAGTGCGGTATGCCTACATTACCCTCCTAGTTCGAATTAGGAGGGTAGTGTAGACATACCCTAAGAGAGCTTTAGCAATCTGAGGATGCAAGTGTATATGTTGTTTGCATCTGGACACCTCAGATGTGGTAACTGTGCTAATGGTGAAAAGATAGCTTTGCAGGGCAGCCAGTGATGAAGAGAGGAGATTCTGTAACTGCAACAAAGTATTCAATCTTTCTATGGAGGTTAAGAGATTGCAGATGGGCTTTTGGCTTGATAATACATCAGTAGTTTAAACATGGGAAAAATGGAACCTTAAGATTTGTCAGTGGATTATTTGTAGTAATTATATAATTTTAACCCCCTGTTGGAGTGTTTGAGACAACACTCTTCAGCCATTTTAGGATATTTCAAATTATAAATCAGCATTTTATCACTTTTTGTTCATCAATAATTAACCACTTGCTTCCCCTCCCCCATGTTTCCTCCCAAAAGAACATACTCTGCAGGTAGATCTTGTCTTCAGTGACAGCATGTAGCCTCCACCTCGACCTTGCATCCGACAGTCTGCAGATGACCTCCTGTGCCCATGCAGAGCCCCACTGACTTTACTCGGGCTCTGGGTGAACCGGCAGTTCTACTCACACATTTTAAATGGCACAATCAGGGCCTAACAGAGTAAAACTTCATCTCCTCTGTAGGAATGGTAAAAAATATCGGAGCAAATAAAATATGTAACTTCACAAACTGCCATCCATAAAGAATGCATTATCGGGTTTAAAATGTTCCCCTTGATTCCTGTGCTAATTTCCATTAACAACATTGGCTTGGATGTTATTAGGATTCTTTTATTTTATTCATTTTATATCCCCGAATTGTAAATCCAGAAGAAATAGTGCTAGTTTATGGGAGCATTTTATAACTGCAGGAAATTTATGGGAGTCACCATTGAATTGTGTGTGTAAATTTAGTAGTTTAAATTACATACATATTCTCTGATATGGTAAATAAAGGTTCTCCTGAAACTGTTCACATTCTTCAATGAGTGCATAGATCTAATTGCACTAGTATGTCGTTAGAAAGGGATATAAGGTTAGATTCTGATTTACACTAATATATAAGCGGTACACTATGCATTATGTAAGGACACCTGGGTACTGGAAAAGAAAGTCTACAACTGAGCCTTACCTAGTCTAATCTTTCCTTCAGGTTTTGCAATGTTGAAGAAAGTTGTGCAAATCTGGAGAGACTGAGCTTCTCTTCAGAGCTGTTTGAGCATAAATCAGTGCAGTCAGGCCCACCTCCATAACTTTCCATGTTAAAGAGAAAACTCAGAGGTCTCTGAAAAAGACAGAGGTTGATCTCTGTGCTGGAGATTTAGTTGTATGTGTAGGAAAGCTTTTTCTGAACATGCATAGCTTAAGGAATGGAATAGATATCCTTCATTAGTGTAGCCACAGAGTTAAATAGATCGTTTATAACATTGAATTAAAAAACACAGATACAAGGAAAGGTACCAATGCAACTTAAAAAAAAAGAGTTTTTCCATGTACTTAAGAAAATTTTAAGTGCCAATCATATGGAATAATTATAGCACAAAAAGGATGTAAATATAATACATTTTTTTCTAATAAGTTAGTGTTTATGGAAGTTCCTAGTCTGACAATGTTATAGACCAGGGGTTGGTGGTAGTAAGTGGCCCGTGGGACAGAGGTGGTTCACCAAGGTTAGCTCCTGGTGGGCTGCCAGTACTTTATTTACCTCTGTGTTGGCAACTATGGCTGCTTGCAGCGCCTGTTGGCTGCAGATCATTGTTCCCGGTCAATGGGAGTTGTGGGAAATGGTGTCCTGGTCTGTGCTGTTTCCCGCAGCTGCCATTGATTGAGAACAGTGATTCACAGCTAAAGGGAGCTGCAGGGATTGTACCTGTGGACACACAGGTAAATAAAGCACTGGCGGCCCACGAGGGCTGATCCTGGCAAACCATGTGCAATTTATTGCTCTCCCCTCTGATAGTCTTTGTTTACAAACAGGCATGGTGTGCCAGGATCCCGACATACAGAGTGGGATATGAAGGTGGCATTTTGTATGGTCATTCAATCTTTGGCTATGTCTGCACTGGAAAGATTTGGCAATGAAAGTGCTGTCAACATGCAAAAGTCGCTAAAAGTGAAACTCACCAAACCTATTTTTCTTCCAGCCTTTGTTGACATATCATGGCCACATTGTTAGCTTCCCTGTCAACAGAAAGAGCAAAGCCATGTGGGTATGCATCCTGTACCTTCCAGGACACAAGTATCAAATCATCACCCTAATAAAAGTAATTTTTATTACAAAACAAAAGATATACTTGAGAAAGCATACTTGGTTGCTAGATGTTATAGACCAACTAAGGAAAACAAATTAAAACACAGAGGAAAATCTCTGGGAACAATGCTTAGATAGTAAATGGGAGAGGGGAAGCATAGATTCACACAGAGCAGTTCAAACCAAACAACCAAATAAAATACCCTGATTATGACTAGATTCACTTTTTTCCCTTTACTTACTACCAATCTTTTTCTGGTCCAGCCCACTTCCATGCCCTGAATTCCTTGGAGGCATGCTAGTCCTGTTTGGGGTTAAATCATTTTGTGTGTCACACCACCTGGTTTTTCTCTCCCACACACAGAAAGCAGGCAAGGTATTTATATCCAATTCAAATTTCAACCCTCTATCTTGATTGGTGCTCCTGGCCCCCTGGCCAACATCCTGAATTTTAACCCCGCAGGCACCGAGTGCTGGTCAGCACTCCTCCTATCAATTATATGCTCTCTCAGTAGAGAAGTATGTTGCCATTGCAGTGTGGAAGCTTCTCAATGGCACTTCAGGCGCTTTTGGATTACCATGGGCATTTCACAGACATAAATGCAGAGTCGTCTAGAAAGGTGCATGATGCATGCATCTTCAGGAACAGTGGCCTGTTTGTAAAGCTGCAGGCTGGCACGTTCTTTCCAGACCAGAAAATTATAGTGGGGAATGTGGAAATATTCATAGTGATCCTAAGTGATCTGGCTTACATCTTACAGCCCTGGCTCATGAAGCCTTACACGGGGCAGCTGGGCATCAGTAAGGAGCAGTTCAACAGGCTGTGTCCAGGTTCAAACTACTACTTATGGTAAACAAGGGGTGTGTCTAGACTACATGCCTCCGTCGACGGAGGCATGTAGATTAGCCAGATCGGCAGAGGGAAATGAAGCCGCGATTAAAATAATCGCGGCTTCATTTAAATTGAAATGGCTGCCCCGCTCTGCCGATCAGCTGTTTGTCGGCAGATCGAGGCAGTCTGGACGCGACGCACCGACAAAGAAGCCTTTCTTGATCGGCACAGGTAAACCTGGTTTCACGAGGCATACCTGTGCCGATCAAGAAAGGCTTCTTTGTCGGCGCGTTGCGTCCAGACTGCCCCGATCTGCCGACAAACAGCTGATCGGCAGAGCGGGACAGCCATTTAAATTTAAATGAAGCCGCGATTATTTTAATCGTGGCTTCATTTCCCTCTGCCGATCTGGCTAATCTACATGCCTCCGTCGACGGAGGCATGTAGTCTAGACACACCCAAGGTGTTCTATCTTGTTGTGATGCTGGGAATACCTTACCCCAAACTGAAGAAGAGCTCTGTGTGGCTGGAAAATTAGTCTCTTGCACCATCAGAAGTCAGTGTAATAACAGATACTACCTCACACACCTTGTCTCGGTAATATCCTGGGACTGACAGCTCTGACTACACTGCATACGGTAAAGTCACTGTCATTGAGCACTACACAGTGATTTCAGATCACCCAGCTCTGAGCAGATGCTAGTGGAATTGTGTGTTTTCTGTGAGATGGACAGGACAGGGATGCATATGTTATACTCAGGTCTAGCAATAGCTACCAAATATAGCAGCATTTTCAAAATTTGGTATTAAAGGTTGAACCTCTAAAAACTGGAACATTCTGGACTGGCAACGTCCACAGGTGCCAGAGGGCCCTGGTGGCCAGGAGTCATCAACCCTGCTGGATCTGACAGCAGTTGTAGCAGGTCTGGTGGCAGCTGCAGGAGGTTCAGCAGCAGTCGCAGGTAGGCAGTGGGTCTGGCAACAACTAGGCAGCAGGGCTGGTGGCTGCAGTGGGGCCAGCAATCTGGTTGGGGCTGACAGTAGCCTGAGGCTGGCAGTCCAGCTGGGATCGGCAGCAGCAGGGCTGGAAGCCCACCTGGGGCCAGCAGCCTGAGTGGAGCAGGTGGCCGTGGCAAGTGTGGGAGGCCAGGGCCAAGAGCAGCAACTGGAACTGGGAGCAGAGCTGAGCAGGAGGGCCTGGAATTGATCTCCCTGGTCCAGCAAACTCCCTTGTTCAGGACCAGTCTGGTCCCAAGTGTGCTGGACCAGGGAGGTCCAACTGGCAGTTCTTTCCTTCTCTAATCTCTTACCTAACATTGTCACTGATCTTTAGACAGTTTAAATATTCTATTTAATAATGCATCTGCCTCTTTAGTTCTTCCATATGTTCTTGGAGAGACTAACTGAGGATAGTCAGCTCAGGAAAGCAGGAAGATACAACAGGAAAAGTCATGGTTGACCTAGGTTGCTGCCAAAGATAGGGAAATTGATATTACTCCTAACAATATTTTACTGTTCTTTCAGAAAAATGGATGGGTTCAGTTAGAAAGGGATATAAGGTTAGATTCTGATTTACATGACGGCCCTTTTACACTAGTCTAGCAACATAAAGGAATCTTAAAGTAGAAATAAATTACATTTATAACCATTTTAAGATTAATTTACACTGCCAGAGCACTATTAAGGGGTCTTAGTTTAAACCAGAATCTGTCTCAAAAATTGGAATGGGAGAGATTGCATTCTTGTGCTTCCCAGATCTGAGTTTCTCTTTGGTCTATAGGTTTTTGGACTTTTTTGATAAGGAAATGTGTCTACTGATGTTAGATTCATTGCAAGGTATGAATCAGTGACTGATTTGTGTATGCTAAGAAATAGCCCAGGCACTAAATATTTCAGCCATCTTTTGTTTCTTTGGCTTCTTCCATAATCTAGATTCTCCCAGATTTTCTTACAAAACAGAATTAAATGCAAGCATATCTTTCTTGCTCTCTCTCTTCTTTAAAAATTAAATGTTCACCTTTCCTTTCATCCTATTTCTGCTGGAAACATCCTCTGAGAACATTTTGGGAGCTGCCTTTGAATTTTTCAAGTTGTTTCCTATGGTCAGAGTATAAACACCTTTTCAGAGAAAAAATGGTAATACTTTCTTTCCTTCAGATCCCTGATTTTCCTGTGTATAATCATTGACAAGAATTGGTAAAAAAGGCTTAGCTTTCTGCATCTCCATTTAACAATTTTGGAAATAAGTAATACATAAGGGGTTCAAGTGAGGGTAGTGCCATCCTCTATCATCTTAATGATTTTCTTCATGGAAAAGGAAAGAGGGACACAACTGGAAGTATGGAAGTATGGAATGAAAGTGCTATTACTTGCTGGATGTAAATGTTGCACTAATCAATCATTACCTGCGAACACTGGTAGTTATTTGTGCTGCATGCTCATAAATTTAAAAGGGAAAGACAGATGTCTCTTATGGGTTGACACTTAATTTATGTAAAGATATGCAAATATGTACAGTTGTAGTCTTATTTATTTATTTTGGGAAGAGGACATTGGCAGGTACGTTTTATGTATTATAAAGCTACAAATCATTAACAGCCTTGTAATTCCCCGAGAAGAACAGCATGAGGCTGGCAGTGGTGATGGAAAGAGTAATAGCTATGTCAATGCTTGAAGGCTGAAGAAAGTTGTCCCTCTTTGATTCCTTCCAGTGATTGGCATCCTCTGTAGTCCAGTTAGCACGAGGTCATCCTGGAGATTTAATTCTGATTTAGGGATCCAGGATTCCCAGAAATAGTACAACACATTCTCTTTTCCTTGTCAGTCAGACATAGCAGATGTACTTTAATGCCACTAATTTGGTTTTCTAATGCCTCTGCCATGGGTTTCAAGTTGTTATATGGCTTGTCAAATGAGTAGTTTTGACCTGTCTTTCTGATTACACTGACATGACAGCAGTCCTATGTGCTTTTAATTTTTACTGAGAGCAGGAATAACCTATTTGATATGAGGGACTGAGTTAGTTATATTTTGGGTTACAGTGGCAGAAGCCCAAAGAGGAGTTGTGATTTAAGGCAAATACCATGAAAAAACAATCACAGTGTCTGACTTGATCCTTGTTTTCAGCACACTGAAAGAGCCCACAGACTAACTGGAGGCAAGTAAAGCTTGGAAAAGATCCAAAAAATTTGAAAAGCCTGTTTCGGTTTGGGGTTCTATATAGACATGACGGTACCTTAAGGCATCAAGGCTCAACCTGTCTTTTTAAATGGCATTCCTTCACAGAATCAGAGCTGTCTCTCTGAATTGCCATGGGCATGTTCAAGCACTAATTCTGCAGAATATTGTCCTTTAATACATGACTTCTGGATGGAGGACAAAAGCAGAATGACATAGGAAACACTGAAGAATGTGACAGCGGTTTGCATTACCTCGGAAGTGAGTTGACTTGGGATTTATAAACACATGTTGGGAAAGAAGCAGCTTCTAAAAAAAGGGCATCTATTAAGAAAACAACTTTACAAAATATTTAACATTTAAACGTTGAATATGTCCACGTGTCATTTGTGTAAAGTCCTCACAGGATCATAAATTAGCTGCTGACATGCATATATCTAGAATGTCATTTGCAAAAATGATGTGCATTCTGGAGTGGAACAACATTAAATCATGTCATAATAGTGTCATACACTGGCTGAACTTTCAGGCAAAGAGCATAAATGAGAGAGCCTTGTTTAATATAAGCTGCAGCATCCTTTATATAGTAAATTAACAGAATTGAGGTTGAAAAATGGAGATGGTCACAGCCACTGCAGTGGGACATGATGCAAAAGAAGGAAAAAAGACCAAGTGAAAAAGCTAAACATGTTGGAGGATAGTATAAAACTAAATGTATTACATATTTGTAATGTTCTGATCTTCTTAAATAAAGGTGGAGACATAAGATTTTTTTGTTTTCTCTGGAAAGTTTAATGCTAATTTTTGCTAGAAAGGAAACATAAGAAAAATGTAGGCATTACTTCTCACACTGGTGGACCTAGATTATATCTGGTGGAACTATATTATATCTAACTCTCGTTACATTTGCAAGAGCATAAGACTCTAATGCAACATTTAAGCATGGTTGGCTGAATCAGGTTCTACATTTGGAGTGACTCTGTAGAAGTCATTGGAGTTATACTGGTCAAAGTGAAGTCAAACTGTGGCCCAGAAATTGGAATTCAGTTCCAGAGAAATATTAAACTCTGTCGTCTTTCCTCACACCATTGTTATTACACTTGAAATTCTTCTCCTTTTGATAATCAGATTCTTGCATAATACTGTAATAGATTACCAGTACATGCTTTCTTAATTCTACACAGGAAACATTTTATAGCCTGTTGTGTATCTATTTTGATTTTCTTAAAAGAAGAGAAAACAAAGGATACATCAAGAGACAAGCTTAACCTGACATCTGCTTCACAGTATACTTTGCAGTGACAGCTGTTTTACATGGCATCTTTGCATCATATTCACACTGCTCAACAAGACATGAAAAAATTGAATAAAATGCTATAGAGGAAAAGGTGCTCAGATGGGAGGTTTTCCTTCCTTCCTGAAGAGAAGGAGGAATCATGCTGAATTGCAAAACATTTTCACTGGTTTATTATGAAGTAGTTGTCATGGCTCCATTGTTAATATTGCAATAAGATACTTTTTAAAAGTTGTTCCTCACCCCTCTTCCCCACCTTGAGCTTTGAGTTGGGGAATTGGTTAAGAAAATGGCCAATTTTATTCAGGAAGGAAAGGAGGATTTTTGTGCAAAGTTTGAAGAAAATGATTGAAATTAATTTTTGTGTAAAAGGTTGTTAAAAGTTAGTTTGATTTGAAATTTACTTTAGAGTCTAATATTTGTTTAGAGTCTTTTTAAATAAACAATGTCAATACTTCTCCTTTCTATATAGTTGAAAGCTAGCAGAGAGATGATATTTGAAAAAATTAACCTGTAATTTATGAAGAAAATAAAAGTATGTAATCTATTGTCCATAGATGCAGTTAGAATGGAAATAGTGGAATCTCTGTTCTGTATATTAAGAATAAAAGGCAAGATTTTGGTGTGTCGGACCAACAATGGATGGGTGAGTATTGGTTTGAGAGTGTGTAGTCCTTGTTGGAATAGTATACCTAGAAGATGGATGGATGACATTGAGCAAATTGGGGGCAATCAAATCTATAAAATGAAGCTTGACAGGGCAGATTTTAGTTTGTCTTTGGACATCTCACACACACATATTGAAAATATTGCATGAATATGTAAGGACATGTATCTGTCTTCCCTTAATTGTTCATTTAAAGGAATATGGTTTTATTTTTAAAATGTTGCATTCTTTGGTATACATTAGAACTTTGATATTAACTAGCAACATTAACTGAAAGGTAAGATGCGTATCCATATAAGTAGAGATGATAGTAAAGGAATTAGTAGAGAAACTTGGAAGAAATGTATTATAACATTAAATCTGAGTACAAGCACTGGCAAAGTAGTGAAATTGGACCTTAATTCCAGAATTTAAGTAAATTATTTTGTTTACAGGTCACGAATGCTGCTGCCATAAGATGAAGGAATACTATTTGCACATTTTTTTAACATAATAAGCTATTTGGTCAGCAGGGTGTTTTTTCACAAGGTGTATAGCTGCTTACAATTCAGTCTGGTTGGTAAGCATGTCTTGTCTGGAGGATGAGCTTCTCAAAAATCAGACAAGGATAAACATTTCTAGAGACTGACAATGTTTTTCAGAAGGCAATAAGTGTTCTTAATAATCTGCCAAACATGCTGTTCAGATCATGTTTTGGAGTCAAACTAGTCATAAGATTTTTAGCTAATGAACCTGTCTGATGTGTGGTGTACGTCAATCACAAAACAAAATTTATGTTGAGCTGATATTGAGAAATAATCATGAGCATTTTGGTTTTCTGAGAGTTTAACTGGTGAAATTGAATATTAATCTACCCCTTTCTTTGAAAACATGGCATAACATGATTTGGATTTATTTAACTGACATTCATGTAGTATTATCATGGGGAAAGGGAAATATGCACTGTCACAATGACAAATGACCTAGACCAAAGGTAGCAAATGAACACTGAATAATATTAAATGCAAAATTTAATTATGTGACACCTGGTTCAGCCACCCTAATGGAAGAGCAGAAGTTACTTATTTAAAAACATGTTCTATCATCCACATAAAGTAGAGATATTAAATGTCCAAATTACTTTATACAGTTCCACAGTATGGTCAATAGAGTCAAATGCCACACTAAGTTCATGTAAAATGAGCAGTGAAGGAGAAATGGGAATGGCATTTCCAAGATGGTCATTTAAAATCTTGATGAGATTTGTTTTGGTGCCATGACATGAATGAAAATATGACTTAAAATGTCTCACATAATGAAAATGTTAATAAATATCCTTGCAGTTATGGAACCACTATCCATTTCAAAGCTTTGTACTTCAATGGCAAGTTAAAAATAGGTCAGTAAATGACCCCAGGATCTAAGGAACATTTCTTAAGCAAAGGAAGGACAACTTCACTCTCAAGGCGAAATAACCACTTTTTTTCAGTAAAAGGTGATTTGGCACAGTATAGGTGGTATAAAAGAAAGTGAGCTTAAAATGTCTGATTATGTAATACCTGGTTGAAACTATGCTAGAGAACTATGCAGACAAATTAACCAATAATTCACTATCAGGCTAATTAAAAATCCACAGAATAAACTGACTTTTAGCATAAATCATTAATTTCCTCTACCAAATTTCTAAGAATAGGGTATCACTTGGTTTAATAGTTTTGTCTATGCACCTGGTAATGCCCCAAACACTTTCTCAAGATTGAAGTTCAATAATAGAAGAACCAAAGAGGAATTTTACTGGAATGAGAGGGGTGTGCATAAATATAGCAAACATGAATAAAGGGGTAGAGTCTGGTTTGTTATGACTCTTTAAACCAGACTTAAATATTGGTGACAGCAACCAAGTAACTGTGAAAATGCTTGTGAATCCTGAAACTGCCATGAAGTTTAGAAGGACATTCTATAGCAGGAATACATTTTCCCTTATTTACTGTTCTTTGTTTAAATGTTTTTCATCTCCATTTCAGATTGGGAGCAGAGCGCCATGTCACTTAAATGAACAACCATATCAAATTAATGAATAGCAAACAGGTAATGCAGTTAATTATCAGTAGTCCACCTACTGACAGATCCATCCAAAATATTTATCAGATAA
Source organism: Pelodiscus sinensis (assembly GCF_052426305.1). Taxonomy (NCBI): domain Eukaryota; kingdom Metazoa; phylum Chordata; order Testudines; family Trionychidae; genus Pelodiscus; species Pelodiscus sinensis. Next base: position 53,370,452 of record NC_143052.1, on the reverse strand, counting down.
CTATGTAGGAGATTAATACAACACTCCAAGAGCTGTTCACAAATTATTTACTAATAAAAAGTAGCTAAACTGATTGATAGTATTATTAATTTTACCTGCTCTGATTGCATCAGCCAGGGCTGCTGTTTTGAATTTCAAAGACACTCAGGGCTTGTCTACGCCACAGAGAAGATTGAAGTTGCTGCAGTTGATCTTCTGGGGTTTGAATGAGAGGGTCTAGTGAAGATACATTAATTCGAACTGAGAGGGTGTTCACATCAGTGCCAGTAGTCCAGCTCCTCACGAGAAGTAAGGAAAATCAATGGGAGCATGTGTGGATGGTGTCAAAATGTGATTTCAGATACTTAGCTCCATCTATTCAATTAATGTAGCTGGAGTTGTGTATCTCGAGTCGACTTTCCCTTTTAGTGCAGACCAGGCCTTAGAGTTAACACTCAACAGAACCCAGAATCCCCAGATTTATTTTTCTGGCAAGAGAATGGGCAAGATACAATTGGAATCTGCTTTTGAACCCAGACATTACAAATGAAAATGTCTAGATGATCAATTCATTGAAAACAAGAAAATGACAAATACATAGCGAGGTTAAGTTGTTTATCAAGCTGCTTGATATTAAGTTCAGAGTAATTTTCTTAAGAGAAAGATCAAAGAAAATTGCTGCTAGGAAATATATAGTGTGACACCAATTTCTAAGCAAAATCCTCCAAAGATTTCAGTAGGATTTACGGGGAAGATTTTCACAAGGAGAATCCATTCAAGAAATAATTTTAAGTTTCTGGGGAAAAAAGCCTAGGAGAACCTTTAATGATAAAGATTTTTTTTCTGATTTGAAAAAATGATCATGGCATATCATCCCATACACTTACACTTCCAGTATAAAACACATTCTTATAGCTGCACGGTGATATTATCCTGATAGTGCGAAAATTATTTTCACCATTTTCCCTGTCTTCTGGGCTAATCTGTCTATAATTTCAAATCACCTCTAAATGCTTTTGTCAAATTTGATAATTTTCAGGAAAGGCACACACCTGTTTTGTAGTTTCTGAGGAGGCTGAAGTTTTCTGGAACATAAATTTCTTAGTCAGACATCTAGCAGCAGGACAAATAAGCCATATATGTTGAGCTTTCTGTAAATGTTCTGTGAATGGTGTTCTTAGCACACTGAGGGTATGTCTACACTACAGCGCTAATTCGAACTAATGCATCCAGACTAAAAAACGAGTTCGAATTAGCGTTTTGCTAATTCGAACTAGCATGTCCACATTAAGTGGACCCTGAACTGGGGTTAAGGATGGCCGGAAGCAGTGCCGGCAGGGCATCAGAGGAGGACTTAGAGCGTGGAGCTGCTGCCTCAGGCTAGCCGACGGCTGTGCTTAAAGGGACCCGACCCCCACCCTGGACAGACAGTTCTCAGGGGTGCCCCGCTTGCAAAGCAGTCCTGGCTTGGAGTGCCCTGAGTGCTCACACTGGGCACATCACAGCACTCGGCCATCAGACCGGCTGCACTTGCCGCAGGCTGCCATCTGGGGAGAGGGGGCAATTGGGGGGTTGCAGGAGAGCTTCCACCCCCAGAAGCCCACAGAGCCAGCCCAGTCCTCCCCACCAGGGGCTCATACCCCATTCCTCCATCACCTCCTTCCACTTACCCTTCCCTAGCCCCCCTTCCTGATGTACAAAATAAAGAAAACGTGTGGTCAAAAATAGAATCTCTCTTTATTGAACAAAACTCGGGGAGACTGGGAAAAGGAGGTGGGAGAGGGGAAGAGAGAGGGTGGGAGAGGGGAGGGCAACTACAATGATCAGAGGTTTGGAAGAGGTCCCATATGAAGAGAGGCTAAAGAGACTGGGACTTTTCAGTTTAGAAAAGAGGAGACTGAGGGGGGATAGGATAGAGGTCTATACAAGCATGAGTGGGGTGGAGAGGGTGCATCAAGAAAAGTTCTTCATTAGTTCCCATAATAGAAGGACTAGAGGACACCAAAGGAAAGGAATGGGTAGCAGGCTTCAAACTAGTAACAGAAAGTTGTTCTTCACAAAGCAAAGAGTCAACCTGTGGAACTCCTTGCTGCAGGAGGCTGTGCAGGCTAGAACTAGAACAGAGTTTAAAGAGAAGTGAGATAAAGTGATGGAGGTTGGGTCCATGGAGTGGTATTAGCCAGGGGGTAAGAGTGGTGTCCCTGCCCAAAGTTTGTGGAAGGCTGGAGAGGGATGGCACGAGACAAATGGCTTGGTCACTTTCTTCGGTTCATCCCCTCCAGGGTCCCTAGGGTTGGCCGCTGTCGGCAGACAGGCTACTGGGCTAGATGGACCTTTGGTCTGACCTAGTACGGCCATTGTAAGCTCAGGGCTCAGGGTCGGGCGTCTCAGTGGACCACCTTGATTTTCATGCACATCTGCTCTTGGGTGGCCAGGCTGGCAGCTCTCCTGCCCTAGACGGCCACTTTCCTGTGCCTAGTGCGGAGGTCGTGGACGAGGTCCACGATATCCACACTAGACCAGGCGGGTGCCCGCCTCTTGCAGTCCCGGGCAAGCTCCCGGGAGCTGCCAGCCTGATCCCGGGAAGAGGGGGAGGGCTGGGGGGCATCGGGTGGCTGGCTCGAGCCGTGCCAGGTGCAGGATCTGCTAGCTGGGTGCTGGCAGGCTTGCACCTGGCACGGGCACCGTAGCCAGCCCATGCCCCTTTAAGGGGTCCGGGGCCGGGAGGGGGGCATATGAGTTTCCCTGGTATTGGCCAGAGTGGCTTAGTCCTTGTAGAATGAGGTTTACCTAGTTCGAACTAAGCACTCCGCTAGTTCGAATTAAGTTCGAACTAGCGGAGCGCTAGTGTAGCGCCTATCAAAGTTAATTCGAACTAACGTCTGTTAGTTCGAATTAACTTTGTAGTGTAGACATTCCCTGAGTGTCTTCTGCACAGTTAGAAAGTTGGTAAGAAAGATACAACTTTTAATGATGGATGGTTTCTACAGCCATACCTGACATCAAGACCAGGATGCGGAATAACACAAGAAATGGGGTGATATATGCCTACTCTGTGGCCACTGGGGACTTCAGCAGTTTCCAGTTTCTTTAAATTGCCAGAATAATTCAGAGGGAGCATAACAAGAGAGAGAACCTTGCTCTCCACCTCCTTGGGCATGGAATCTTATCATCTGGACTAGCAGGGACATGCCCCAAGATAAAGGATGTACATAGGAAGCTGCTCTGGACAACAGGTCTTGAAACCACCTCACAGCTGGGACTGAGGTCCATTTCCCCCTGTTTAGAGGAGTGAGTGACCTAGGAGTGGAGGGAAAAGGAGGTGTCAGGTCCCCCGATAGTCCCTAAAATGATCTAGTCACTAGACTGCCCTGCCACTGAAAACCTTATCACAAGAATATAATTGCTAATAATAAAAGATGGCAGTTTTACTTAGTAGAATGGTGTTAAAACTTGTAACTTGATGCCTAGTTTATTAGCTCCTATTAAACTTCAATACAAAACATTTGCTGAATGTCCACATTTACACATTTTTTGTGTGGAAATTCAAAATAATCACCTATCCTTACTTTTACAAATGGAATCACAAAGAAAATGAAACCGTTTCTGGATCTGTGTCTGTACTAAGAAAATTAACAGAACATTTAAAAGCATTGGGTCAAAACCAGATCACTGCAACAAGAGACTCCTGCTCAATGACAATTCCCCATTTACATCACAGTTTTTGCGTCTATCAGTAAACTTGTTTGTAACCCAAGTTAAGTTTAGTATGGGATACATTGATTTTGTATAATCCTTTTTTATCAGAATGTAATGTGGGAGTATGTCAAATGCTCTACAGAAAAGTAAGTATATTCTTCAAGAGATATACTTTTATCAACCACATTTGTGGTCTCAAGCAAATAAAAATGTATTGTTTGACAAGATCTATTTTCTATAAAATTACATTACTCTCTATTGATTATGATTCCATTCTTGACTGATTGCATCCCATATCAGCTTTTCCATAATTTTTGCACTGGATCAGTATGTTACTAACTGATTTGAAGTTTCCTCAGTTGTTCCAATTACCCTTTTAAAAAATTAGCAGAAAATTAGCTTTTCCAGTCCTCTGGAACTTTCTTAATGTTTGAAAATGTGTTAAAAATCAGCATTAATAGTTCAGAGAGCTATTTGTCCAGTTATCTTAATACTTTTGGTTCAAGTTATTATTTCCTACAGATTTTCAAAATATTCACTTGCTGTTTAACATCCTTCCTAGCTACTATTGGAATAGAAAGTATTCCGTTATTGCTGTGTTATAGGAATGTAGAAGAGAAATATGCATTGAATTCTTTTGCCTTTTCTACATCATGATATACAGTTTTACCATCTTTATTTTACCTTGGATTTATATGATTGCTAAGATTTTGTTTAAAGAATTCCTCCTTATTGTGCTTCACTGTCCTGTTGGCCAAAGGCTAAATCTCGCCATCAGCTTAAATTAACACTGTAAGGGTATGTCTACACTACCCCGCTAGTTCAAACTAGCGAGGTAATGTAGGCATACCGCACTTGCAAATGAAGCCCGGGATTTGAATTTCCCGGGCTTCATTTGCATAAGCGGGGAGCCGCCATTTTTAAAACCCCGCTGGTTCGAACCCCGTGCAGCGCGGCTACCTCGTGGAACGAGATGTACCGGTAGTTTGGAATAGGAAGCCTAGTCCGAACTACCTAGTTCGAGCCCCGTGTAGCCATGGTGCATGGGGTTCGAACCAGCGGGGTTTTAAAAATGGCGGCTCCCCGCTTATGCAAATGAAGCCCGGGAAATTAAAATCCCGGGCTTCATTTGCAAGTGCGGTATGCCTACATTACCCTCCTAGTTCGAACTAGGAGGGTAGTGTAGACATACCCTAACATCCTATGAGTTTCCTTTTAGTCATCTGGGCTGAAATAAATGTAAAACTCCAAGTGAAGTTTAATCAAAATGTGCCTCTCAAAGTGATTTGTGATAAAAGGATGTAGCATTAATGAAGGGATAAGATAGGCCAGACTATTTACGAATTCCTTGACAATACTCAGTGTTGATTGCAAGCATCTTTGCTTGTGGAAAACAGTTATGACTAAGTTGAGAGGGAAGTCTTGGATCCATTGGAGGAAGAGGGAACAATATTGAGAGGTCAAGACTGGATGCAGACAAAACCAGGCAAAATTCTGTGGATTTCAAGCCTATTGCAAAACTACTTGAAGTTAAATTAAAGGTTTATTGAGCTTTGGATAACCTCAAGCCCTCTTTTTCAGTTAATAAAAGTTAACTCTGCACTCTCATTGATCTCTCTCTCCCTCTCTCTACTACTTTAACCAGTCACTTTGGGGAATTATTTTTCTTTAATTTTTAGGCAGCCAGCACTTTTGCAGTGTTAAATCTGCCTTCAACTGACTTAGCAATTTATTACTGTTCCCAGACAACCCTCAGATTCTAAAACTCTCAAAAAACAGCCAAATTATTGATATGGATTAAAATTCTTTTGGATGGAATGATAAAATATACTTCTCCTCTCTTTGAATGATGAGTACTGTAGAATACAAGCAGGGAGGGTGTTTTGGAATGACATTTCTCTGCCTAAAGTAACCAGTGTAGCCCATTCCTCAACATAAGATGTAGTGCCCTGTTGAATCAGGCTACAGCACTGAAATATGAAATAATATGTAAAGGAAGCAAAATACTGCATTACCAAAACATCTTTCACAATTGGGACCAGGAAGGTACATTATTACTTACATTAATGAAGAAATCCTATTACACTGTTCTAGTTAATTGTAGCTCTCCACTTTCTTTCCTGCAATACTTTCTCTAAGTCACAAATACTTAGATTACTGATGCTTCATTATCTACATGCTATTCCCTGAAGGAGTTTGGATCAAAACCCATAGTACTCAGTAAATGAGCTTTTTCCTTTTTCTCTTCTTTTTGGCACATGAAACCTTGCCACTAAGTCTATGTCTACACTGCACATTGTTGTGCAAGAAGATATGCAAATAGTGCGTGGTAATGAATATCGCCATGCCTCATTCGCATATCTTGTTGCGCAACAATGTGCAGTGTAGATGTAGCCTAAGGGTACGTCTACATAGCAGGGCTAAAGCTGAATTAGGCTACGTAACTTCAGCTACGTCAATTGCGTAGCATAAGTCAAAATAGCTTAATTTGGCTTTTGGTGCTGTCTACACTCTTCCTCCATCTTCCCTTACTTCTCGTGAAATGAAAGTTACCATGAGTCAGAGTAAGAAGTCCTGCAACTTGACATTATTTCCAAATAAAGGCTTGTAGTGTAGACATACACCATGTTATTTCAGAATTAAGTTTTTCCAAAATAATGCTGCTATGTAGACATGACCCAAAAGATAAAATTTGAATAAAAAGCATTACCCTGTTATTTTGAAATTATTATTTTTCTTTCCTAGTGGCTTCTCTTTTTTGTAATCTGTGGGCATTTTAGAAGATCAATAGTAATAATCTGTTTTGTTAAAAAAAAACCTGATTGGTTTCAGTTAGTTTACTAAATACTCCAGAGAAAATTGGAAGCACCTGTAAACAATAGCACTGAGTACATGGTAATACACCTACTGGATGTTCCTGCAATATTAACATAAACATCATAATATTTACACTAAAAGGGTGAAATCCTTGACTGTTGTAAGAAGATGCAGAGCTATTACTATAGAATAAAAAAAAATGCCAGCCTTTTATCTGTAATACCATTCAAAATTGCTATACCTATGTAATTTATTGAGCTTAATGTTACAAATGGAAAGTTCTTGACTTTAGGGAGAATACGGGACACATACTTACCAGGGATAATTACCACTGAAGTCAAAGGATCTATGACAATTTACACTCACATAGGAACTGTCCCTCCATTTTTACAGACTAGATCCATCCAAATGAGGTATTTGGAAAGTGTGAAAAAATGGTTGTCATTTTATACAAGCTGGTATTATTATATTATTGAGCAATCAGCAGACTTGTTTGCAGTTGGGTCTTCACTTTTCATTATACAGTATAGAAGTGTGCAAATAATTAATAGCATAAGTATTGGCATTTCTGTTTTGTCTATGCCGAATAGTCTGTATTAAATTATATTACATTTTTATGACTTTTATTTTATTCTTAATTTTGAGTACCTCTTGTTCTTGTATTCTCGGAAAAGGTAAATGGTTTTTAAACCAATCCTTATTACATATCTTCTCATATCTTCTCTTCCTCTTCACATTTCTAGACTAAATAATACCTGTGAGATTTTAGAGGCTAAGGTTGCTAGGCTAGCTGAAGTGTACAGCCGGGGAATACTCAGAAAAAGACCTATAAAATAGACAGAATCTAGACAGTAAAGTTCTCTAGACAGCTTTAAAAATTAATAAAAAAGTGTTTATAAAGAAGATTCATTAATCTGTTTAAATATCAGGAATTCATATTAATTTAGCATATTTTGGTAGTCACAAATGATGATCGCAGTTAATTTATGAAAATAGCAAGTTAAAATTAGAGAGGTGCTGGAATAGCTGGCAAGACTTTCTAACCATGGGATGAGCTTCTAGAAATATTTAGCTAACATGAGTGTGTAATGACTCCAGTATTATCATTTAAAATGAGATCAATATATGAAGCCTGCCTCATTAGTGGAAGCACTTCTTTTTGCAGGCTGATATTGGTTGATACAAATCAATGCTATAATATGTTGGCTACTTCCTTCTCCAATTACTGACAAGGGTCTTGGAACAAGAAAAATGAATATCATCCGCAGAAGCTCTCTCAAGTTTTAGGCTAAGCTCAAAACATGTTGAGTCAGGACTTTGAGAGTTTTAGTGCTGTATGCATACCCATGCAGTGTACACATGTTCAATAAAGCCCACTGTGTATGTACCCTACTCTCTCTAATGAAGGATCGCTAATAGCTGGAATAATAACTATAAATCCCCATTTGTGAATGCATTAGAATAGTATTTCTGGTTGGAATAACTTCAGTGCAGAATATAGGTCTCACCTATTTATTCAGTTGCCACAAGCTTTTCTTGTGTCAATTATATTATAATTTGGAAATTTGCGTTTTAAAATATTTCTGATGAAGAACTGCTAAATTGGAGTCTAAAACCTTTTATTTATCCAGAGAGTAGATACTTCACAGACAGTGGCAGCACAGGTTTTCACACATTACCATAGCAATGTGTTTTGACCTTGATCTAAAAGGATTGAATCCATGTCTATCTGGACACTGAATTTAATTTGCATTTAATAGAGCAGATTGTGCATTCCTGTCCTGAAGAAAATTTCCCAAAATGCCTCAAAATTTGTTTTCTTGCAGACTTGGGAGAAAAAAAATTGAAATTCTGAAAAGTTTGATTTCAAACATTTTGCTTTTTTCATGTCTATTGAAACTGGGACATTTCAGCATTGCTGGAATGAAATGTTATATTTAAGTTGTTTGAACTGAATTAAAACATTGACTTTGTTCCAAATTAATCTGTCTTTCTCAGTGGCCTCAGTATTTCATAGTTGTTGGAGTTAGGGTCTCATATCTCTTCTTCTATGAGCTGGACTCCCTAGGAAGACTACATCTCCCATTATGGACATGTGACTCCCATGGTGCACCACATTGCTTCCAGCAGAAGGGGACACAGTGATGCATCATGCGTAGTGTAGTCCAGGTAGGATGCCTGGTCCACAGAGAAGAATAAGGTATGAGCCACGCAAAATACAACTCCCATGAAATTCTGCAGCAGCTCATGTGGACACAAATGAATATAAAGCTGTCTAGAAAAATATATTTTGATTGACAAAAATCAAACTTTTCAGTCAGTTCAATGCAAAACTAAATATTTAATTTAGATTATCCAAATAGATAAGTGAGTTTTTTTAGCAAATTTGAAATTTTCCATAGGAAAATTTAAATTTTATGGAAACTATATTTTCTGTCAAAGTAATTTAGGTGGAAGATTTCCAGCCAGATCTAATTTTCAATAATTTTACTGATACTGCAAACAGTGATGCCAACTGGTGGTAATTATGACAAAATTACATATGTGGCAGTGGACAAAACATATATCAGACAAATGAATCTCTAAACAGACTTAAGAAGCACTAGTACTAAAACATATCTAATCCGATAACATCACAGTATTATATACTTACCTACACAATATTTTAGAAGCTGAACTATATGAATTCAGAGAATTTATATCAGTGTTGAATTGCTTTAACTACTCTATGAGAATGTTCTCCTTTCTTGATGATTTGATTGGGCTTATTAGCATTGTATTACTGAGTTCTTTTCACTGCATACATTTAGAGTTGGAATGCATGTTGTGTTTGTAACACCTGCGGTGTCAGAATCATCAGCCAGTGCTGATTTATGCTTTTCCCCTTCTTGATGTTAGTGAATTCATATTAATCAGTTCTATTTGTGACTGCTGGTTTTCTTTTGTTTATGGATGAATGCTGTTTCAAGCTTATAAAACAAAGATGAATTTAGTCTTCATGAAAGTTGCCAGATTAACACCTCTGTAGGCTGCTTACTGCTGAGATAGACATGTGAAGTAGTGGTAGTTCAAATTTTCCTATATTGCCATGCTGACATCTCAACTACAACAGGGCTAATGTTTAAAAAAAAAAAAAAAAAAAAAAGCTTAAACTTAGCCCAGGCAGTCTTTCATATTTTACTGAATCAATTTTGATTGTATTTGAACTACTTTATTATTTATTCTGAATATTGCAGCAAACAATTTTGCGGGCAGGCATGTTCATGGAAACAGAAAACTTGAAATAAATATCGCAGAATATTAACAGAATGAGAGTTTCAAATTTTCAATCATAAGTAGTCCCATTGGATATCTGATTCTGATCCCAATTCAACAAAGGCTCAGGGCTCAGGTTCACAAAGGTATTTAGACACTTAATTGTCTCTTTAGACCTCCCAAGTACAACACTTAGGCACCACTAGAAATCTCAAAACTTCTGCTCATCTGCACCTAATTCCATAGCTTCTAAGCTTCCGCCAGTCAGCATTCACAACACCACCTAAGGCCTGATGCTACCCACAGCTAGCAATCTGCTTGGAGCCCTAGCACAAGTCAAAGCCCTGGCAGCCCTAAAGCAGGATTCTCAGTCCAAAAGGAGGAAATGTCTATCTCACCAGTGGGCCCTGATTGTGTAGGCACGCCTTGAGCATACCTGCATGACTGGGTCCTGCTGGCAAACACCCCTACAACCTGATGCTTGTCAGACCATACAACCAAAGGAGCAGATGCAGGTCCTCGATAGGGGTGTGTATGGAGGGGGAGTGGATGGTGTGGGAGGGCAGCACATCACCCACACAAAGAACAGCCGGGGGGTGAGCAGATTGTGATTTTTTTCAACAAAGAATAGACATAAGTGTTTCCTTGTAGTTAGGGCACTCACTTGAGGTGTCAGAGACCTGGGGCCAAGTTCCTGCTTCAGGTGTGTATCCTAAATACTGGACTGTTGGGTATTCTGAACCAGGGTCTATTTATCTCTGTCTCTTTCTGATTATTCACAAGTCAGGGTTTACCTGGCTTCGGTGCTTAACTCCAGGAGTGGATTCACAGCTGAGGATCCTAAGAAGAGGATGGTGTCTATCTCTGGCCCAAACTGGACCTTATGTTCCACCTTTTTCCTCTGCATTTCCCTCCTGGCTAGCTTAGATTGCTCCCCATCCAGTTTTCTGGCTTCTGTGGATCCTTAGGCATCTCAATCCTCCGTGTGTCCTATGAAGAGCCTGGGCCCCTCGCTTGGGACTGAAGATTTCACTAGACACTGGGGCACTGATGAATTAGGTATTGCAACACTGAACATTGTTACAATAGAATTTCTTTGTCTTAAGCCTCAAAAATGTACTAACATCCCTTGAAGCCAATAGGGTTTGGGCATGTGCCTCAAGTTACGCATGTGCTTAACAGCATTGATTAATAGTGATGCACTGCTGAATTGAGACCTGTATGAATGCCTGTTCATGGAGTACCCAATGAAAAGAGTTGTCTATTTAAATGAATCTTGTAATCTCGCACTGTGCTATTTCTTAGACCAAAAATTGATTTAAGAAATTATATGTGTAATCCACTATATATTTGAGAGTTTGTCTGTCTATGTTTCTGTCTGAGCTAGGACCACAAAATTCGGTATTCAGTTTCCTCTTATCCTAATCAGAAAGCAAGATATGGGTTTTGTTGTGCCAGGAAAATGGGATGTGCATGGTATGGGATTGCTTCTCATAAAAACATATCGAAAAGAGACAGAATCACCAGACAGGTGCAAGGAGTTGGCTCAGGGCATGCCCCTCCTTGTCTGGGACTGAGCTAGCCATGAGACTCCCATTCCCCAGGCAGTCTTTAGGGAAAGTGGGAGTGGCTGAAGCTTCCCCTCTCCATTCCTCCAGGAACATTCCCCTTGCTCCCTGATGAAGGGAAACAACCAGCAAAGTGCACAATTTGCTCTATTCCCCACTCTGGCTGGGGAGCACAGGGGCAAGTGAACCGAGACCTACCCCAGCCAGGAGACATGCACCCCTCCCTGGCTATGCCTGCTGAAGCTACTGCAGCCATGGAGAAGTGCTTCTCACCATGCCCCAAGATGCTACAATGTTCTCTTTTCCCTGGCCAGCCTGCATACTGAACCCCTCATCCCCAGTCCCACCCCAGAGCAATTATTTAAATGAAGCATTTACATTTTATTAAAAAAAAAAAGATTAATTGAATTAAAGACCCAAGCAATGCTGGGTAAATCTTCTAATACATAGTCTATACACGCGCCAGTGAAAATTAATATGTCTGGTGATTCAGGGTGGGATTTTCAAAGGGAAGTCTATGAGATGTGTTCTCCAAAGTCACTTATGCACTTTTGACTATTTCCCTCTGGATGTTTATTTAAAGACTAAACTTCAGTAAAGTTTGCTTCAGAAAACTCTGTCCCACTTTCCTATAGATCAGAAAAATAATTTTTTAAAAAAGATGTGAGGTAATTGTTAAAAATAAAGATGATTCAGAGCACCAAATTGTCTTTAGTTTGCTATCAAAGTCTTACAGTTGGAAATTTTTTTCATTACCTGTCATCAAGAAGAAAAGAAATACGGATCCTATATATTCTGTTGCACTAGAAAAATGGTAACCATTGTTTTATTAAACTTATTTTTATCTAAAGTGCAGTTCTCCTTGCTGTCATGCTATTGTAATAAGACAGTAATGCTTGAAAGAGGAAGTTCTCATTCTGTCTCTAATCTCTGCTTCTTTAGCTTACAAAATAATTTTTCCCTTTTAAGTAACTCTTATAAGACTATGTTAAACATTTCTGTGTTTAATACTTTCATAGCTCTGTAAGTGTCAAAAATATGGTTATTCAGGTGAAAGAAAGGACTTCACTTTATTAATGACACAGGATCATATGTTTTTAAGGAAGAAATATTCTTAACTTGAGATCAATGGTTATTTTATTATCTACGGGTATGTCACTACAGCGTTATTTCAAAATATCTTATTTCAAAATAGTTAATTTGAAATAAGTTATTTCAAAATAACACAACTACACACAAAATGCATTTCGAAATAACATTTTGCTATTTCAAAATAGCACATCCACACTGAGAGGATGCTGAATCGCATTTAAGGCCGGCTGGAACCAGGTCCAGCAGGGCATCAGGTGAGGAGTTATGTTGTGTGGCTGCTGCCTGAGGCTATCTGAGGCCTGTGCTTAAAGGGACCCCCTCTGGATAGCTGGTTCCCAGGTTTCCCTGCTTGCTTGCCTACCTTGATAAGGGACAGCAAAGCATTTTGTCTCTGCGTGCTCTGATTGCCCTCACTCAGGACACTACAGCACTCTGCAACATGAAGCCAGAGCTGCCTCGGGCATTCTGGTGCTTCTCGTGGATGCATTGCTGTGAGCCTGGCTGCACTTTCTGCAGGCTGCCATCCAGGAGGTCTATCGGGGGGCTGTCAGTATCCAGGAGGCCCTGCGGGAGAGCTTCCACCCTGAGGAGCACTAAGAGCCTCCCTGGTCTGCCCCATTTGGGGGCTTGTGCCTCATTCCTCCCTCACGTTCTTCCACTTACTCCTCCCTAACCACCCTTCCTGATGTCAAATAAAATACATGTATTTTCATGAACACAAACTCTCTTTATTTAACAAAACTAGGGGTGGTAGGAATGAAACTCTCGTGAGACTGGGGAAAGGAGGCAGGAGAAGGGAGAAGAGAAGGTGGGAGAAGGGAGGGGGAAGCCTGGAAGGAGGGAGCTGGAAGGGGGAAGCAAGAGGAAGAAGGGGGAGGGGAAGCTCAGGGCTGGGGGTCTCGCTGGACCAACTTGATTTTCATGCAAACCTACTCCTGGGTTTGCATGTGGCCTTTGGTGGCCAGGCTGGCAGCTATCCTGCCATAGACAGCTGCATTCCTCCGTCTGGTGCGGTGGATGGCTAGCTGCCAGTGGCTTGCTGGCTCATGTTTTGAGACCACTGGGTCGGGACAGTGACTACTGGCTCTGGGCTGGCAGGCTTGGAGCTGGCACAGGCACTGTGGCCAGAGTCGACCCCTTTAAGGGCTCCAGGGAGGGGGAAGAGAGAGGAGTGTTCTTGGTTGAGGCTGGAGTGGCCACCAGGGCACCCTGGAAACGCTGGAGGCCCCTTATTTCGATATAAGTGTCTACACAGCACTTATTTCGAAATAGCTATTTCAAAATTGGCGTTATTCATGTGAAATGAGGTTTATCAAATTTGAAATAAGCGCTCTGCTATTTCAAAATAGCAGTTTGGCTGTGTAGACGCTAGTAAAGTTATTTTGAAATAACTTTGCTGTGTAGACATACCCTACCTGAATCTACCCTTAAATATCTCCTTTTCACTATAGGGTAGTACCTTTTTTTGTAAGTACTATACCAGAAGAAAATACTTCTTGCTAAACTTGGAAAAATCTAGTGCTGTTTTGTGGTTTGCAATACCTACAGTAAAGTAATTCTTTTCCTACTTCTAGTATTATCAGGGGAATTCTAGGTAAGACTTAGAATTTTATTTTATTTTATTGCTAGAAATTGCAGTCCTTTCTCAAACAGATCCACCGAAGGAAAGGTCTGCAAGAAGTTCCTAGTCAGGATTTTCTGTTCCGCTCCCTTTTGGTTCCTGGTGTCTGTCAGTAAAACAAGGATTATGGTACCTATCTCAGAGGACTGTTCTGAGGTGAAATTAATTAATGTCCGAGAATCTTGTTTATAAGGTTCTAGAGAAGTACAATCTATTCTACTAAGGACAGCTCCTAACACCGTTTTTGCTGCTTGGTTGTACCTTACTCTTACAGTTATGTCATAGATTTTAATAGGATTCCTTGTGAATCAACGTATTATTCATTATGAGTAAAAAGGATGGAGTTGGGCTCTCTTATTTTGTCATTTTGCTTCATTATTTCACTGTCCTACAGATTTTTTTTGTTAATATGAATTAATTTCTTCTCCACTTGCAGTTTGAGTCTAAAATTCCCCAGAACATTTCAAAAGGAGGCAAAAATATATGTACTTTACGTCCTAAGGACATGGAGTATATTATAAACCTTTGAAAATATATTTATCTTAAAGGTGGTGACACATGGAATACACTGAAACACACTTTTTTATATTCTGTGTATATACTCAGTTCTTTTGTGGATGCTCACAAGTAAATCTCACTTAATACAAGATACAGGAGCATATAGGGAAGAGGCTAGATCCCTGGGGATGCAGTAAAGATTTAGCAATGCCTGCTTGTATAAACTGTCAAAGCCATCTGGGTCTGATCTTGCATATTTTTTAATTGGAGGGAAAAATCTTGTGCTACTTAAGCTGCTGGTGAACTGAAAAGTGCTAAGACAAGACTTCATTTGGGATCTTTAAATTAAAGTATAAAAGTAAAATATATGCAATGTTTAATAAATGTGGATGTAGGGATCTAACATTTATAGTTGTAAGTAGATAACAAGATGTTATGCAAATAATTTCACAGGCAGCAAGTATAGTAAATTAGCATAACTGGAAAATGCATATACATCCTTTATGTTCATTCTCAAAATATTATTTTTCTAAATATGGCTTAAGATGCCTGTTAATTGAACAGGCATTCCACTGCAAATGAGAAAACTTTTCAACCAAGCCTGGATGGGATTATTTTGGTTTTCACTGGAACTTTAATGCAGGGGCTGAAGAGTTTTGCTCTTAGCTCTTAGTTCTTTCCATGGAGGATGGATCAGGCTTGATAATGCTATACTAGATTTCATTCTTTCAGTAACAGAATTAATTAACAACTCACATACCTAATAATATGACATGTAGACCAAAGTAACTTAATAGGTATCTTCCCAAGGACTGAGCAGAGAAAAAAATGTATCCTGAGAGAGATACCTGAATGTCTTGAATTTGTTTCAGCTCTTTTCCCTGATGGTGAGACTCTATGGCAGGGATGTGCAAAAGGTCATCTGGGGCCAAATCTGGCCCACCGAGCAGGTGGATCTGTCCCGTGGAGGCCCTGCCGCTCCCCTGGCCCCAGGCCAATTATGGCCTGGGGAGCGCAAAAAGTTTCCTCTGTAATTGACAATGACAAACCATGTTTCTGAAAGGATCTAAAAAATAATCTTAAAGGGATCATTGCTAATACCAACCTGACCATACTGGAGCTGACCAATGTGGGTCTAAGCATCCCTGGTTTAGTCTGTAAGTCACATTTGTCCAGCTTCTCTTTGTCCGTCCCTCTATTACTGCACGTCAACGCCACCCTGTTCCATTTTGCTGTGAGCAATTTTTTTCATCTTTAAGTATCTCGATGAAATGTGTTGAAATGTTTTGGAGGTATTTGGGTGTAGTAAATTGCTTATTAGTTTGGCTATTTAAACACATTTAGAGCAGTTGTATAAATACAATTTGACCTTTGGATTTAATAAAGGAATCTATGTTTAAATTAGTGTTGTAGTAATACCCTGCAAAAAAATCAACATTCCAAAACTTGGTATATGACATAAAGTGAAAATTGTGCTAACTACCAATGCAGATTTTGGCAACCAGCTCTCCTGGCTACTAAGAATTTTTTGCATACCTTATTTTCTAAGGAACTTTCAAAAATTGTTAAGGCTGTTTTAGTTATTCTTCCTGGATCTAATTTTTTCAAAAGTGATTAGTGGATTTTGAAGGCATTTATTTTTTGGTGTTCCAGTTAGCACATTTTAGAAGGTCCAGATTTTGAGAAGATGCACTCAGCAATTGAAGCTCAGGCAAATGTCACAAGCTAGGAGCAAAATGGTTGAAGGACTCAAAGTCACTAATCACTTGAAAATCTAGACATTAGAATCACTTAAAATTCTAGACACGAAAATGATCCCCAGGGAGAAACTATTCTTATAACTTTTTCTTTTTGCCTTGGGTGCCCTGAATAGGGAAAATTGTAGTGCTCCTAAAATACTTCCCAAAATATTTTTATCTGTGCCTATGCCAATTACTGTGAAATCTAAGTGCTGACTTCTTACTTTAGATTCAGATTTATTTTATCCAGGACATCTCTTATCTGTAGGGCACAAGCTATATATCTATTTAGATCATCAAAAGTAAGTCTTTTTGCAGCACAAAGAAAATAAAAGTATGGAAATGGTTTGTTTCTCATCACCACAGTAGTCACAAATAACAGAAAAGGGGGCAGTTTTCCAGATATTGCCTTTATCTCCAGATGAATGCAAAAAGTGTTTTTTTTTTGGCTATTTCCTGTTTTCTTGGAACAAACTTAAGTGTTTGAAATTTGTAAAAATGTCTGCGAGCAGCCAATGTTAACATCTGGAAGTCCATGACATTTATAATACAATCCTTTATATTTCTAATGTGGTTGGCATTCAGCAAGCTTCAGTCTGTTGTTTGAGTGTAGGCAGACATTACTGCAATAATATTTGGAATTTTTGGAAAATAACAGGTCACATTTTCAACAACTTTTTGGGATGCAAGCCACTTACTCTGCATACATTTCTGGCTTAGTTAGCAGAATGTTTGATTTTATTGTAATGAAATGAGGCTTCTTGCAGAGAGCTTTTTAATAAAAGAAATGTGTAGGATTAAATTTGATCAACGCATCTGTGCCAGTATTTTAAATGTCTATCTAGCACTGCAGTACAATGAAACAGTAATGCAGTAAATTTACTTAAGCTGTAAGCAAACATTTACTGCTGCATTTCTCAAAAGATTCATCTGCTCTGGCAAAACAGCTAATTAATTCAATAAATTAAAGGGAGAAGTAAAATAAAAATAAAAAGCTGTTGCTCGCTAATTCACACATCTATATTTTTAAAAACATGTAAAGTCCAATCCTGTATCTGGTGCATTTTTGCCAATAACGTCAGCAGTTCAGGGGCAAACCCTTTAAAAGACAGATTTATATTTTTTGTACTCTTGGGATATATTCTGCTAATGTAGCACATCATATTTTATAACAATGGAATCTCTTTTTTATATTTTTTACTAGAATTAACCATTTTAGCCATGCAAGAATCATCAGAACAAATTTTCTCTCTCTAATTTAGTGTGCATCTGTCTGTCTGTTTGTTCAAGAACTCTTCCTAAACAGTAAGACCTAGCAACACCAAATCTGGTATGCAGCTTCCTCCTATCCTAACTTAAACCAAAGTCAGGGTTTGGTTATGCCTGGAAAAAGGGAAGTGCCTGGAAAGGGACTATTTCCCTTAACATGGAAAGGAAGGGGGCAGAGAGAGCAGGAATGCGAAAGGGAGAGATACAGAGAAGAGGGATACGATAATGAGAGTGGCCAGTGGGGGCAGCTGCAGCTCCAAGAGTGTGGACAGCAGGGCTGGAGCTCTGCCATCTTGCCTGTCAGCCCACCGGTAAGGAGCCCCCTCCCCCAAACCTGGAGCCTATTCCTCACCGTTGCAGAGCCTGCTGGCTATGGGAGGGTTGTGGAGGCCTGCAGATTGCAGTGGGGGTGCGGAAGAGAAGGCAGTCTGGCCTCTTCCCCGGATAGCCTGCAGGCCACACAGGGGGAGGGATGCTGGAGGGGGGAAGTCCCCAGAGCCTGGCTTTCTCCCAGACAGCCTGCAGGCTGCAGGGCCAGTTGCAGGAAGAAGCAGCCCTAGGACACCTGCCCTCCCCAGACAGCCTGCAGGCCGCGGTGTCTCTGTGTGTGTTTGTTTGTATGCGTGTGGCTGCAGGATAGGGTAGCCCCAGGAGCCTAGAAACCCTGCCCCAGAGAATCTGCAGGGAGAGATGCTGAGGGGGGCAGCCCACGGAGCCTCTACCCACCACAGATAGCCTGCAGACCATGGGGGTGAGAGGAGGGGGAGGCACTGCAGGATGTGGCAGCTCCTGGAGCCTTGCTACCTCTTCCAGATAGCCTGCAGACCATGCGGGGGGGTGAGGAGGGGGGGCGGGGAGGCTGCTGGAGGGGATTGCAGCCTTCTGAGCCTGGTCCTCCCCAAACAGCTTGCAGGCTATTGGGGAGGGCAATTGGCAGGGGCTGCTATCAGGGAAGCTCTGTCCTGCCCTGCTGGGGGAGTCGCCACGAGAGCAGCGCTACCCTCACCATTATGGGTGGCCCCGGTAACCTCTCCCACTTCCCAGCCCCCTATCCTGAGCCCCATGCCCTGAGTCCTGCCCCTCCCACCTGCCTCGACTTCAGCATCCCTTCCGCCTGCCCTAAGCCCCCCCACAACTCTCTGCTCTAAGCCATCAACCCCTCACCCCTTCTCACACCCGAATGCTCACTCCAGCCTGTCTTTCCTTCCTTTCTGAAAAATACCACCATTGAAATAGCACATATATTTTTCATGTATTTTCCCCAAAAAAGAAAGTCCTTCATTTACAGACCCAAGCAACGCCAGGTACATCTGCTAGTAATGGAATAGATGGAGGGCTGGTAAAGATTTCCTAAAATGGGTGTTATGCCCTCCTCATTCTGCATTAATAGGATCTATAAGAAAGTTGCTTCAGAAGCACCTAAAATATTTATGTACCATTCAGGAGGTTTTTTAAAATTCAGATTGACAGGATGAGCATAAGTAAGAAAGACCAGAAGTGTGTCTGTATGTGTTGAGGAAAATGAGAATAAGAGCAGATAGTGGGAAGTCTGAGGGCGCATCTACACTGCACCTGGAGCTCGAAATAAGCTACACATTTTAAGCTATGTGAATTGTGTAGCTTATTTCGAATTAATTTGGAAATAGCTTATTTCTAAATTTGGTGCTGACTACACAGCACTTATTTCAAAATAAATCACTATTCTGAAACGTCCCTTACTCCTCATGGCATGAGGTATACAAGGATGTTGGAATAGTGAGCCCATTATATTTTAAAATAACCAGCGCACTCAAAAGACACGGAATAACTATTCTGGGATACCAGAGGTATCCCGAAATAGTGCTGCAGTGTAGACGTAACCTGAGAGATAAAAGCTTTTAAGTAAAGCAAATCAGGGGAAAAGTTTAACCTGAATAAAGAGACTGGATCTTTAATATACAGGTTTTCAGACTAGAATTTCATTTGCTGGCTTTGTTTTCAACAACAAACTACTTAAGCTTTGGCCCTGTGTTTTTTGGTATCAGCAGAATCTATTGTAATTACAGCAGAAGATAGCAGCAGTAGGCAGAAGTCAAGACTGAAAGCATCTTTTACAATTAACAGACTTGCAAGCAGCATTCCTTGCCAAATGGAAAACTAGCATCAGAAAGTCTTGTACCTAAAAACAGCAGTGGATTAATTTAAAAATAAGTATGTTTTAAAATTAACATTAATTTATAAAATAACACTGAAAAACATTAGGTCCAAAATGGAGGGGATTAATGGACAGAATTCACTGAAAATGCACGAACATTGACAACGTGCTAGCAGATCTCCCTATTGGTGTATTCAGACTTGCACCTGCGTATTCTTATGGGGATCTGTGCATGCAAACACTAGTCAGTTGCAGAGGGATCTACTCCTCATATGCGCAAACAGGTTTTTTTTTTCTGGGAATGTGTGCCCTCTCTTAGTAATCTGGCACTGATTAATTTATGGAATGGGAGAGTAATTGAAGTAGGTAATGCATGCAATTTTATCCCTAATCAGACCATGCATTAATCAGCATGAATGGAAAACCACAATCTTTATCCATTGACACCTAGCTTTCATTAGGATAACTTAAAGTGAAGCCAACAGAATTGTGATAAACCCAAACTGAGATGGTTTATGTGTTATACCATGTATTTTTATGAGTTTCCTTCTCCTGCCACAGCCACAATTGAACCAAACCTTTATAATCACCCACCTCCATCTTCCCAACATATGACAGCATTGCTCCAGTCTCTTGACCAAGAGGTCACTGAAGGGAGACAGATTAAAAAGACAACTTTCAGGGCAATCAACAAAATCCATTGTACCAATATAGGTGTTCTCCCAAACCTCACTCTTTCCTATTGATACAGGAAAAAAAAGTATGCAAAATTAATGTAATGGTAAGCAAAAGTAAAGATACAGCCACTTTCAGCAATGTGACATGCCAAATCCAATGGTTGTTTAGTTACTTAAGTGTGTGTGGCATCTGATCTCACTTGACCTACTTGGTACAATGACAAGAACTGTAGCTATTAAAATGTGCTGTAGACTCAGCTTATTTACTTTTTTTCTGGCACCTGTCTGGGACTAATGCACTATAAAGCTCCGGCTGATGGCATATATGCTCAGCTATCCATGAAACAAATGCATTACCTCTTGTAAAACAGATATTTTTATACATTTGACCTGACATAAATGTAAAAGTAAATCAGTCCCCAAACAAATTACCAAAGATAATAAATGTGCCAGGCCATTGCTTGCCAGAATCACACAGATGCAGGAGATCAGAGTTGGAGAAAAAAAAATCCCCACAGATTTACCCACCCAAATCAAAATTAGATTCGAGAGAACATGCTTATTTTCCCCATCTGGGTTGGAGGCTGCAACCAAACTGCTCTCTCACAGACAAACTACAGGATGAAACTCTCTTAATTGGGATTCTCTGGTCCAGCAACATCCATGGTCTGGCAGAGAGTCCCGGTGGAGGGAAAGCAGTAAACGATCCCTGAGGGCTGGCAGGGCAGTGGGCTGCCTGCAGAGAGCTGACAGTGGGGCTGTCCAGTGCAGTTGGGAGACCTAATGTGTGGCTGCCCAATGGGGTTGGGAGCCCCAGCGCATGGCTGCCCAAGGAACTCCAGCGCATGGTGCATGTAGCTGCCAGGTGCCCCAGTGCTGGGCTGCCCGGTGAGGCCATGAGCTGCCCAGTGGATTAACAAGGCAGAGGGGCTAGCAGGAGGTGGGGAGCTGGCTGGGAGGCCAGCAGCCAGACTAGGGGGGGCCTGTGGTCCAAAGATGATCGTCCCTGACCTGGCAAAATCCCTCATCTGGACCAGTCAGGTCCCAAGGGTACTGGACCAGGGAGGTCCAACTTGTAGTTGAAAATGACTTATGCTGAAATGTGATACCATGGGATAAGTTCAGCCATCTAGGCATACATCAGAAATACTATATGACCTATTCTATTGAAGCCAGAATGAACTCTGAATATATTGATCTCAGTTTTCAAAAGTAACTAATGATTTTGGGTGCCACAAAATTCCTTGGTCATTCCTAGTGCACTATAATAAAAAAAAGCCTGATAGTATGTCAATAAAGCCTATATAAAAATTGTAACAATTTGCTCAGCTCAACTATCTTGTGATCCCACATCGCTGTAAGGAAATCACTACGTTGTTAGAAGGGACCAGGGCATAGGCAGTCTGGCCTAACAGTTCTGGGAGTTGCCAGGCAGGGGCTGGAGGAATCACAAGGTCAAGGAGGTAGACAAAGGAGAGGAGTGTGAGACACGACTATATAGAGGGGTCCTTTTAAGCATGAGCCTTGGATAACTTCAGGAAGCAGCTACAGGAAATGACTGCTGTCCTGATGCCTTGCCCGAAGTGCCGCCGTGGGTCTTACAATGTGATTGAGGCTCCAATCAGTGTAGATGATCTCTTTTGACATAGCTCAGTGCTATTTTGATGGGCATTTGTTGTGTAGATGCACTATTTCGAAATAAACTGTTTCAGTGGCATTATTCCGAAATAATGCTGCTGTGCAGACATAGGGTCACATAGGGTATTGGGGAAATAGCAGCAACCCTAGGTTTCTAAGCCCCATGTCCTTACAATTTTTTGAAAATTTCTAACAAAATTCATCAAATCATTCTGAGTTGCCCTTCATGTGCAGGCACATATAGACACGAAAGTTACACCCACAAAATAAATGTGAGGAAATGAACAAAAACCAAGATACATATAGGTACTTCCTCATGCAGAGAGTGTTTTTGCACATACACATGAAACTTTTGAATGTTTATTTCCTGATTTTGCCTCCAATTACACATTTTGTTAGCACAATTTAGATCTCTGTGTTTGAAAATGCATCCCTCAAGGTGTCTTACCTTCCCAAGTTGTCTGCTAACTTTACTCATATGAATAGTCTGTCATACTTCAGGAATTCTACTAATAAGGCTAAAGTTGATCATGTGGGCATGTGTTTGTGGGTTCAACCCTAACTGATTTAATTCAATGCCATTTTTTTTTTCAAATCTGATGATAGAATACTTACTCAATGTCCCCTCTAGAATACAAACTAATAATTAATTTAGTCAGCCACTAGGTGTCCCTCGTTTTTCATACAAATACAGCAGCATACACATTTCTTAACTGTTAAAGGGCACTGATTTTAAAATACAAGAATCTTTTTGCTGCTGCTTCTTCATATGGCTGAGGTAAATGTAGAGCAACAATTATAATTTTACATTTTGATGGTTAAGCCGGATACATTCATTTGGGAAAGCAGAGTATTGTGGTGATGCCTCTGTCATATTTGTGCACAGGGCCTGAGTTATTATATGTTCAATGGTCCGTTTCAGATGGCCCATAGTCTTACATTGTGAGTGGTCAGTTTTCCCTTCGTGCAGCTAGTATCTGCATTTGTCATGACTGGTGCAGTTACAGTTTAGGGTTGCTCATGAACTTCATGGGAGATTAAAGGCAAGGATCTTCTGCACAGGGTCTTTCATGTGGTTTTTAGTTGTGACTTCTTATGAACTGTATTCAGCTTTCCCAGCTTCATCAGGGTTGAAATTACCTTGTGGAAGATTAAATGCATGGATCCAAAAGGGCTCATGTGACTTCAGGTGTCGTGAGGGACATTGTTAAAGTCCTGGTGGACAGGACGATCATTTTCCATGATCCTCTCGAATTCCTAAGGAGTTGTGACATTGCTCAGCATCCCTTTATCACAATGTGCCACACCACTGGCAGCCAAGGTGTTGGGGTCGATTTGAGGGGTCCAATGATTCACCACTTGATGTCTAGTTGGTATCATAAAGAGTGGTCCAGGGGTCAGTGCTGAGGCTGGTTTGTTCAACATTTTCATTGATGATGGGATAGATTGCGCTCCTAGCGAGTTTGCGGATGATACTCAGCAGAAGGGAGGGGTAGATACACTGGTGGATAGGGATAGGATCCAGAGGGTCCTAAACAAATTGTCAGATTCCTTCCTTCCCTTTCCTGGCTTCAGCCAGAACACCCAACAAATAGAAGCAGTCAGCCATTTTTGTCCGGTCTCCTGAGCCTGATTGGTCTCTGGAAGCTCCCAATCCTTCTAGCCACTGGAGGATTTAGTCTTGCTGATTCTGCAAGCAGCTGTCCCTAGGAGGACTTTCTAGGCAGTCCCTGGAGGTCCGTGCTTTCTGATGCTCTTTTCTTAAAAGAGTCATTTCCCAAAGTTGGTGTAACAATGAAGCATGGTCTCTGGCGGAGGACAATAAATGCTTGGTATACCCACTGATAAGAACAAATATTTATTTTAGGCTTTATTCATTATTTGTATTTTGTGCTCTTCAGAGTGGTGGTACAAAAACTTAATCAATTACATTTAAAAATGTACAAGGAAAGTACTATATAATAATTATACACAAATCTTCATGCATCCAATAACTGGGTACACTGTAGTTGTAATCCTTCATTAAGAGTATGGGCGAAGAAGCAGTACCAATTTTTCAAGCTTTTGTCTACAACCATTTAACTAACATTAAACGCAATAAAAATGTAATCAATGAAGCATAACAATTCACATAGTGTATATTTTGTAATGTCTGATCACAGCAGGGATGATAATTGTCTAGTTGCCTATTAAAATAATATGCTTTTTAGATTAGAACGACTAATTTTATGATAATGTGAGCAGATATTTTCCCAAATGTCATACCTTTTAAACTATAATCAAGTGACTGTACTAACGTTCTGCAGAAAGACTAAAATAGTAAACTACTGATGTTATTTTTCTCTGGTGATCATATCTTGCTTTTGGTTGAAATCAAATATTAATAAGCATCCTTTGACCCCTTCCTTAAATTGCCTTCACTCAAATCTTTGCCAAACTGTTATGTTTTCCTTAGAAATGTGCTCTGAGCAGTGTAAATCTCTGCAATACTTGTAAATTATAACTAATGTTCTTTTCTTTCCTTGATCAGGTTCTGTAGTATAAAATCCAGAACAAGAGGATGTTGAGAAGGCCAAGGCTATAACAGGGTTCATGGAGATTCATCAATGGCTATTAGCCAAGATAGGCAGGGTATTCCTAGCCTTTGTTTGCAAGAAGCTGGGAATGGCTGAAGAGAATGAATCACTTGATGATTACTTTTGTTCAATCCCTCTGAAGCACCTGGCATTAGCCACTGTCAAAAGACAGAATGCTGAGCCAGATGGACCTTTGGACTGACCCAGTATGGACGTTTTTATGGTAAAGAAAATATTTTTTCAAGTAGTCCCATCATGATACACAATGATTAAAACTTAAATAACAGAAAGCCGGTATCCCTTGTCTCATGGAAAAAAATTCTGTGAGAAGTGTGATTAAGCTCACATCACTGAACTTCCTATGTTCTTGTTGCAAAGAGGAAGAATTTGTACTCTCATGATGAGGAGTGTCTGTGGATTGGAGAAACCATAGTAACAAGATAACGTGAGGAAAAACAGTTAGAATCCAGAGAATCCTGGAGTTGCAGTGTCAAAAGATGTTCCCCCTCCTTCTGCTTGGAGCAGTGTTAACTCTAGGCAGATAACTGCTCAGAAATTTGTTAGTCTCTCAAAACAACAAGTCACAAATTGTGTAGGTGTCTGCTCCCTTGGTTCCATTTCCTTATCATGATTCCCAGAACATGCAGTAGTCTAATACAGAGGCGCCTGCAGGGTCATGTAGGATAGATTAGCTAGATCTGCTGATTTATGGGTGTTTGGCTTTAGTAGATACTATTTAATATCCTCTTTAGTTGCTGTTTGAGCAGAAACTATTTGATTAGTTTTACATAACATAAATTAATCCCTCCCAGTTTTCCATAACCCTTTCGGTGATAGAGTTATCACTAACATCATTAACTTCCCTTATCAATTGCGTATATCTCTTAATTTCCAATGTATAGTCATTACCATCAACCTCCTCTTTTCTCCATTGTTTTATATTGATTTTTATTGCTCCTGTTACATGCCCTCTTACCAGAGTGTTTTTATTAAACTGAAGTAACATTTAAAACAAAAATGTTGCTTTTTAGGCATCATGATAAGCATTTTTAATAATTCTTAATTTTTGTTCACCCATCTGTTTATTTTTATCATCCCAATCAGCTTTGCTCATAATAATGTTTAACTTTGGAAAAAACCTTATGAAGGATCAATCATGTATGTGCATGTCCATGTGCTGGGACTGTATTCTATTCCAAGGACATTTTACTATTGTAAGCATGAAACCTCCATCATATGCCAGCCCATATCTTTGAAATTCCGCATGATAATACAGGTTTTCTTTCTTCGCATTATAGTCTGTGTTGGTGGTCTGTTACATACTGCTACCAGAACCCCATTTTATGCTGTAGCAGTATGATCAGTGTTCTCTAAGCAGTCAAAATCCCACACTCTAAATCGCCAATAACTTGGAAACAAGAATCAAATCTTTGTTGAGTGTCAACTCTTCCTTATTTTCACACTTCATCCTCCCTAATTAGGTCATAGCCAGTGATTTTAAGATTTCAGTCATGTGATTCTTCCCACCAGGTTTCATCAGTACCAACAATTTTTATTTTTCCTCATATGTGAGCACTGGCAGTTCATACCATTTGTGGTTCAGGCTCTTAACACTGATATATATGAAATTAAATAATTTATTCTCTCCCTCCCTTAACACTAGTTCATTATATTCATGCTGCTTTGAGACAGACTTACACATTTGAGTATCTATACTATGTTGACACCTTAATACCATTCCTGTTTTGTCATTAGTTTAATATCCTCCCTTCTAGTCTAGGCATCACCTAGAGGCACTTAGTAGCTCATAGAGTCAGACCTCAGTTGCTCAGACTTGCTGATACTTAAATTTTGTTTTAGGAACTTTGCAATTGGCTTAAAATGGGAGCAGAAAGTAGCCTGAAATGTTCCACTTTTTACAGGTGCAATTAAAACAATTTATTTTTCATTGGCCTTACAATGTGGAGAGCACACTTCCCAGTGCATCTCTTGAGGAAGAATAGTATAGCTAATTGTGCAAAGGACTGGTCCAGATCCCTGGTTCCCCAAATACATACTTTTTTGTTTGTATTAAACTTATCTTATTTTGGAAAAGTCTAAATCCAGTACCTGCAAAGAAATATAGGAAAAGGCATTTAAAATTGTCCTTATGGAAATACAATAGGTTCATGTCTCTTGAAAGAGGGTGCAAGTGTAGACATACCCTAACAGAGTTAAAAAAGAACTGGATACATTCATGGAGGATAAGTCCATCAATGGCTAGTAGCCAGGATGGACAGAGATGGTGTCCCTAGCCTCTGTTTTTCAGAACCTGGGAATCAGTGATGATTACCTGTTCTGTTCATTTCCTCTGTGGCACCTGACATTGACTGCTGTTGGAAGACAGGATACTAGGCTAGATGGATCTGTGGTTTGTCCCCATGTGGTCATTCTTATGTTCCTATGTATAATCTGGACCTAAGGGCATGTCTAGACTTGCTTTCACTTTTGAAAGAAGATATGCAAATTTGGTGTCAAATTCTTCCGATTGCTTTTTTGAAAGAGGTTTTTTTGAAAAAGAAAGTAGTCTAGATGCAGTTATTTCAAGAAAAAAACCCTTTTTCGAAAGAACCGTTGTTCCTAAAAAAATTAGGTTTACATGGTTCTTTTGAAAAAGGATTTTTTTTTCTCAAAAGAACCGCATCTACATGACTTTCTTTTTTGAAAGAACCTCTCTTGAAAAAGCAATTGGAAGAAGATATGCAAATTCATGCTGAATTTGCATATCTTCTTTCGAAAGTGAAAAAAAGTCTAGACGGGCCCTAAGTGATTTACATGCTCACATTTTTTAAAAATTATTTAGGCTCTTTGCAGTTTATCTCATTGAACGTTAATTAGAATGAGTCTCCTAAGGGCTTAAACTGCTTTTGAAACTTTTGTAGGGTAAAAATTTCTGAGGCAAGCTATGATATTCTGTTAAGAACCCCTATTCTAAATTTGGAGTCTGGGACTGGCACACAAACACAGTACATGATGGTTACCCCCCTTCCACACACACACCTAGCCCAGGATGGGAGACTGTACATGATACTCTCTCAGGGTACGTCTACACTACAAAGTTAATTTGAACTAACAGCCGTTAGTTCGAATTAACTTTCATAGTGTCTATACATGCAAACCGCTAGTTCGAACTTAATTCGAACTAGCAGAGCGCTTAATTCGAACTAGGTAAACCTCATTCTACGAGGACTAGCGCCTAGTTCGAATTAAGTAGTTCGAATTAAGGGCTGTGTAGCCACTTAATTTGAACTAGTTGGAGGCTAGCCCTTCCCAGGTTCCCCCTGGTGGCCATTCTGGGCCAAACCAGGAAAACTCTCCTCTCCCGCAGCCCCAGGGCCCCTAAAGGGGTAGACTCTGGCCAGACGGCACTTGCCAGAGCCAGCCCTGCCAGCAGTCTCTGCCCCTGACCCAGTGGCCCCATGGTGAGCCAGGGAGCCAGTGACAGCCAGCTGTACCCCGCCCAGTCCCCCAGCACCCAGGGGCCATCCAGGGGCCGTAGACGGTGCACACCTCCTGGACTAGTGCGGAGGTCATGGATCTCATTGAGGTTGGGGGCAGTCCCCCAACCTACATGATCTCTGCACTAAGTGGAGGAACGTGGCCGTCTACAGTTGCATAGCGGCCGCCATGGCACAAAAGGGACACAGGTGCACCCAGGAGCAGGTGCGCCTGGGAGTGAAACAGCTGCGGCAGGCGTATGCCAGGGCCACCAGGGGCGGTGCTGCAGCAGGGGCTGCCACCTGCCCCTACTTCCTTGCCCTCGACCGACTCCTGGGGGGTGGCGAGCTGGGACCGGAGGGCCCTGATCCGGGCGCACTGGAGGTGCCACTGCAAGCAGTTCCAGCACTGGAGTTGTCAGGGTCGTCCGGGGAGGCCATACTGGGTAAGTGCCATCACTGTCCCCTGCCCGGGGGGAGTCAGGGAGGGAGACCAGGAACTGCGCACGTGGGCCATGCCTCCCACGGATCATGCAGCCACCAATGCACGGGCGAGCACGTGCCATGACACCTTTGGGCAGGTGGCTCCAGCTGCATGACACCCAGGGGCCGTGGCCCAATAGGCACATGTGTGTGTGAAGAGACCTGACATGCTCCCTACCCCAGGGTGGGACCCAGCAGGATGCTCTCCATTCACATGCCCCCTCTACACAGAGGCAGAGGACATCTCCCCCCCTCCCCGGCCACATTATATACAGCACAGGGACATGGGTGTGATCTTGGGGCAGCTCCCAGTCCTGGGGAGAGCCAGACATCCTGACCATGGCCTCTGTACAAACACAACAGCTCTGATGGTGCAGGGCACGGTTGCCCTCACATCGCGGGAGGGAAGGGGGACCTGGGGGAACTGACCAATTCTCTTCTTTCTCTACAGATGCACCAGCTGCTCGTGCAGGGCGCACCATCCCGCCCAGGACATGCTCCTGCACCCGCGGCCTGCTCCGGACCACCACCACGGAGCAGGAGTACTGGGACCAGCACTTGGGGTCCTCGTGAGCCCTGAACCGCACCGTGGAGGCCTAGATGTTGCCAGACCTGCAGCTCCGCCAGGAACAGTTGGCTGAGGAGTGAGCCAGAAACGCTACCCTGCAGGCCCTGCTGCAGAGCATGGTGCCCTGTGCCCGTCCTGTGCCTGCTGCCCCCCCAACAACTGTCCCTCCTCCCACTGCTGCCCCCCCTCCCACCTCTTCCTCCTCAACCTCCACACCCTCCTCCTCAATGTCCACACCCCCCACCTCAACCTCCACACCCTCCACCCCATCCCCCTAGGGACGCCGAGGCCCCCTCCCTCGCTGTGCTGGGAGGCAGTTGGCCCGGCAAGACCCCCACCCCTGATCCCTGAGTTTCCCCTCCCCCTCCTTCCCCTTGCTTCCCCCTTCCAGCTCCCTCCTCCCAGGTTTCCCCGTCCCTTCTCCCACCCTCTCTCCTGCCCTCTCCTGTCTCCTTTCCCCAGTCTCCCTTCAGTTTCATTCCCCCTCCCCAATTGTGTTGAATAAAGAGAATTGTTATTTTTGAAAATACGTGTATTTTATTTGACACCAGGAAGGGGGGGGGAGGGGCTAGGGAAGAGGAAGGAGGAGAGGGAGGAATGGGGCACAAGCCCCCAGTGGGGCAGACCAGGGAGACTGTTAGCGCTCCTCAGGGTGGAAGCTCTCCCGCAGGGCCCCCTGGATCCTGACATCCCCTCGATGGTCCTCCCAGATGGCAGCCTGCAGACAGTGCAGCCAGGTTGCCGGCAATGTGTCCACGAGATGCAGCAGAGTCCCCAGGGGCAGGTCTGGTTCCATGTTGCAGAGTGACGTGGTGCTCCGAGTGAGGGCAAGTAGAGCACTCTGAGACACAAATGCTTTGCTGTCCCTCATTGAGGTAGACAAGCAAGTGGGGAACCCTGAGAACTGTCTGTCCGGGATGGGGGGTCGGGTCCCTTTAAGCACAGCCCTCAGCTAGCCTGAGGCAGCAGCTCCACACTCTAAGTCCTGGTTCTGGCCAGCCTTAACTTCAGTTCAGGGTCCACTCAATGTGGACATGGTATTTTGAATGAGCAAAATGCTAATTCGAATTAGTTTTTAGGTCTAGATGACTAGTTCGAATTAGCTTAGTTTGAATTAACTAATTCGAATTAAGTTAGTTCGAATTAGTGCTGTAGTGTAGACATACCCTCGGAAAGAGAAAGCCGTTTAGGCTTGTTGGAATGGTAACTGACAAACACCTTGTGCTAAAGAAAATCACTGTAGCAGTAAAGCTTCTCAGGTACTACCTGTAAATAAATTTGAAGCTTCATTACAGACAGACTAAAAACCTGGTCTGAAGGAACAGAATCTGGACACCATATGTGAAGCAAGCAGGAGAGTTTATTACACACACAGTGCTGTCAGAGTGTCACATACACTTGCTAGGCTCAGTGAACACTGCCAAACAGTAGGTTACAACTTATTATATAGGATGCTCAATGGGCAGATCAAAGTGATGGGGAGAGTAAGATCCTGGACCCCTGGATAGGTGCTAATTGTGAGGCAAAATAAGAGTAATAATATAAAGTTACATAGCATGTCCAGTAAAACAAGTATTTAAACAAAGCAGACATCAATTATCAACTGTGTATTAAGTGGTGATATGTCTGTCAGCTTCAAGAAGGTGTCTCTGCACGGATGTGGTCCATCTGGGGATTAAAGCAGAGACATTAGGAGTACTTGACAATGGCACATTTGTTCCTAGCACCACTGAATGTGTCTTGTCCTGTCTCCCATCCTGGGCTAGGTATGTGTGTGGGGGGGAGGGTAACCATCATGTACTGTGTTTGTGTGCCAGTCCCAGACTCCAAATTTAGAATAGGGTTCTTAACAGAATATCATAGCCTACCTCAGAAATTTTTACCCTACAGCTTTTACCTTTGATCACCACAAATACTAAACATTATTATTGTTGTTTGCTATCTTCCTTTTTCAACTTATTAAAAAAATCCTTAGAAAAATAAGATGCTGAATGTGCTGTAGCTAAATCTAGCTTCTGAATAATTAGCAGAATTTTCAAAGTGGTGCTGTAATTACCTGTACTGGATTAAATTAATTGATTTAAATTCTTAGAAATATTCAGCATAAAAATCCTAATAAGTATAATACTATTGGCTTTAACCAAGTACTGTAGTCATGAAAAATATGGTTTTGAGATATAAGAAAATGAATTCATCTGCAGTTTTGAAATGGAACAGTGATTTTCTTTCAATCAATAAATGTAGATATCACATATTATTATCCTCTTCATATGCCACGTTTTTACTTCATTTTACCTGAATATCTTATGTAATCTTGTTTTATTTAATAGAACAGGGTGAGATTATTTTTACCGTCGAGGCAAGCTAGACCTGTTATGAAATTAATCTCTCAAGCAGGGAGATAGACTGTAAATTATGAAGATATGTGCATGTGAAAGAAATACTGCAGTTAATTTTAGCAATTTTTAAAGCAAATCAAAGTTTTAGATAACAGCAAGGAGAGAAGAATTTTTAAGCAGAGAGCTAAATCAGCACATTTTTATCTTCAGCGTGTAGGCTATTGATGAAGATGTCATCAATTTCACATAGTATTTATAGTCATTATATTGAAGGAATTAAAACCAGTCCATTTTAGAGAGATTATATGTGTAGATTTACTAAATACTGGACTTGGAAATGTTATAGTTGTGATTTGTGTTTGTGTCTTTTATAGATGTATTACAGATATATTTCTTTCAGGGTACCAAATACTGCTTCCAATGTTCCTGGCTGTCATGAGCACATATATATTAGAACTGGTAAAATATTAATTATCATATTGTAACTTCAACAAATTAGCAGACTTTATGCTTATTGTATGTTATGTGTTAACTGTCAATACTGCAATATGTTTGTATAATTGTTCACATTCCATCAGCCTATTCAAGATTTGAACAAAAATTATCTGTCACAGAAATTTTAGAACTTTGTATTTCAAGGCGACTTTTCACTTTTCTACACGTGTGGAGAAATTTTACAAAATTATTATACCTCTAGTTCCAGTAGAATATAGCACAGGTATAATACAGGGTCTGAGCCAAAGCCACTAAAATCCACTCCAGTGTGCTTTGGATCAGGTCCCAAAAGGGTCTGTGAGTGACTGAACTTGACATGGATATAGTTGTCAAAACAAGGAGTCATAGAATCATAGGGCTGGAAGAGACCTCAGGAGGTCATCAAGTCCAGCCTTGTGCCCAAAGCAGGACCAATCCCAACAAAATCAACCCATCCAGGGCTTTATCAAGCAGAGACTTAAAAACCTCTAGGGATGGAGATTCCACCACCTTCCTCAGTTACCCATTCTAGTACTTCACCACCCTTCACCACCTAGTGAAATAGTTTTTCCTGATATTCAACCTAGACCTCTCCCACTGTAGCTTGAGACCATTGCTCCTTGTTCTGCCATCTGTCACTACTGAGAACAGTCTCTCTCCATCCTCTTTGGAACCTCCCTTCAGGAAGTTGAAGGCTGCTATCAACTCCCCCTTCACTCTTCACTTCTGCCAACAAAATAAGCCCAAATTGCTCAACCTCTCCTCATAGGTCACGTGTTCCAGCCCCCTAATCATTTTGGTCACCCTCCACTGGACCCTCTTCAATGTGTCCACATCCTTTCTATAGTGGGGGGCCCAGAACTGGATGCAATACTCCAGACGTGGCCTCACCAAAGCCGAATAAAGGGGAATAATCACTTCTCTAGATCTGCTGGCAATGCTCCTCCTAATGCAACCTAATATGCCATTAGCCTTCTTGGCTACAAGGGCACACACTGTTGACTCATATCCAGCTTCTCATCCATTGTAATCCCCAGGTCCTTTTCTGCAGAACTGCTACTTAGCCAGTCGGTCCCCAGCCCGTAACAATGGTTGGGATTCTTCCATGTAGTGCAGGACTCTGCACTTGTCCTTGTTGAACCTCATCAGATTTTTTGTTGCCCAATCCTCTAATCTGTCTAGGTCACTCTGGACCCTATCCCTGTCCTCCAAAGTATCTACCTCTCCCCCTATTTTAGTATCATCCACAAACGCGATGAGGATGCAATGCAGCTCCTCATCCAAGTCATTAAGAAAGATGTTGAACAAAACTGGCCCTAGAACAGATCGTTGGGGCACTCCGCTAGAAACTGACTGACATCGAGCCATTAATCACTACCGACAGTCTAGCCAGCTTTCTATCCGTTTTACAGTTCATTTATCCGATCCATACTTCCTTAACTTGCTGGCAAGAATATTGTGGGAGACTGTATCAAAAGTTTTGCTAAAGTTAAGGTATATCACATCCACCGACTTTCCCATATTCACAGAGTCAATTACCTCATCATAGAAGCTAACCAGATTGGTCAGGCGCGACTTGCCCTTTGTGAATCCATTTTGACTATTTCTGATCACTTTCCCCTCTTCCAAGTGCTTCAAAATGGATTCCTTAAGGATCCCCTCCATGATCTTTCAAGGGACTATAGTAAGGCTGACTGGTCTATAGTTCCCTGGATTATCCTTCTTACCTTTTTTAAAGATGGGCACTACATTTGCCTTTCTCCAATCATCCGGGATCTCTCCTGATCTCCATGAGTTTTCAAAGATAGTGGCCAAAGGCTCTGCAGTGACATTTGCCAACTCCCTCAGTATCCTCACATGCATTAAATCCGGACCCATGGATTTGTGTATGTCTAGCTTTTCTAAATAGTCCTTAACCTTTTCTTTCTCCACCAAGGGCTGCCCACCTCCTTCCCATACTGCATTGCCCAGTGCAGTAGTCTGGGAGTTTACCTTGTCTGTGAAGAGGCAAAGAAAGCATTGAACACTTCAGCTTTTCACACATCGTCTGTCACTAGGTTACCTCCCTCATCCAGGAAGGGCCCCACACCCTTTCTGATCACCCTCTTATTGCTAACATGCCCGTAGAAACCTTTCTTGTTACCCTTCACATCCCTTGTTAGCTGCAATTCCATTTGCGCTTTCGCCTTCCTGATAGCTCCCCTGCATTCTTGAGCAATATATTTATACTCCTCCCTAGTCATCTCTTCTAGTTTCCACTTCTTGTTAGCTTCCTTTTTGTGTTTAAGCTCACCAAGGATTTCCCTGGTAAGCCAATCTGGTCGCCTACTATATTTGCTTTTCTTACTGTGCTCCGGGATCGTTTCTTCCTGTGCCTTTAATAAGGTTTCTTTAAAATACTGCCAGCTCTCCTGGACTCCTTTCCCCTTCATGTTAACAACCCAGGGAATCCTGCCCATCAGGTCTCTGAGGGAGTCAAAGTCTGCTTTTCTGAAGTCAGGGTGTGTATTTCATTACTCTCCTTTCTTCCTTTGGTCAGGATCCTGAAATCTACCATCTCGTGATCACTGCTTCCCAGGTTGCCACCCACCTCTACTTCCCCTACTAGTTCCTCCCTGTTTGTGAGCAGCAGGTCAAGCTGCGCATGGCCCCCGTCGGTTCCTTCAGCACTTGTACCAAGAAGTTATCCCCAACATTCTCCAAAAACTTCCTCGATTTTCTGTGTACTGCTGTTTTGGCTTCCCAACAGATGTCAAGGTGATTAAAGGCTCCCATGAGAACTAGGGCCTGTGATCTGGAGACTTCTATTACTTGTCTAAGAAAGCCTCCTCTACTTCATCTACCTGATCCGGTGGTCTATAGCACACACCAACCACAACATCACCCCTGTTGCTTCCACCTTTAAACTTAACCCATAGAATCTCAACAGGCTTTTCTCCCTCTATATACTGGAGGTCTGATCAGTCAGACTGCTCTCTTACATACAATGCAACTCCTCCTCCTTTTCTTGCCTGCCTGTTCTTCCTAAACAGTTTATACCCTTCCATGACAGTGCTCCAGTTATGTGAATCCTCCCACCAAGTCTCCATTATTCCAATCAAATCATAGTTCTTTGTCTGGGCCAGGGCTTCTAATTCTTCTCGTTTGTTCCCCAGGCTTCTTGCAATCATGTACAAGCACTTTAGATAACCGGTTGATTGCCCTACCTTCTCCATTTGAATCAGGGGTCCTCCTTTGTTGCTCATTCCTCCTTGTGTTTCTTCCAAGTATCCAACTTCCCCACTTATCTCACGGCTTTCGTCACGGTCCTCCAACGAACTTAGTTTAAAGCCCTCCTCACTAGATTTGCAAGCCTGCCCACAAAGATGCTCTTTCCTCTCTTGGTTAGGTGGATCCCATCTCTTCCTAGCAATCCTTGTGCCTGGAATAGAGTCCCATTGTTGAAGAAACCAAAGACCTCTCTCCGAGACTATCTGCGCAACCATGCATTTACGACTATCCTTACCTAGACCTTTTCCTTCAACAGGGAGGATGGACAAGAACACCACTTGTGCTTCAGATTTCTTGATCCTTCTTCCCAGCACTACATAATCTGCAGTGACCCGCTCGAGGTCATTCTTGGCGGTGTCTTTAGTTTCTACATAGAGAAGCAGGAAGAGGTAGTGGTCCAAAGGTTTGATCAGTTTTGGAAGACTCTTGGTCACATCCGAACTCCTGGTAAGCAGCACACTTCTTGAGATTCCAGGTCTGGATGGCAGATGGATGACTCAGTCCCTCTTAGGAGGGACTCCCCGACCACCAC
Source organism: Pelodiscus sinensis (assembly GCF_052426305.1). Classification (NCBI taxonomy): domain Eukaryota; kingdom Metazoa; phylum Chordata; order Testudines; family Trionychidae; genus Pelodiscus; species Pelodiscus sinensis. The sequence goes on along the minus strand of NC_143052.1, from coordinate 53,334,748 downwards.
CACCCATCTTCTTCTTTTGAGGGTGGTGGTCTTGGAACCCCCATCCCTAGGATTACACATCCCATGCCTTCCGGTAGATGGTGTCTCCTTGTGATTTCTTCCCTGAAAGGTCCCTGCCAAAGCATTCTCCACCGTAGTGCCTGTGAAGAGAGCCTGAAAGCAATTACTTACCTCCACAGGAATGGGGCATACCTGAGTTGGTCTTCTCCTAGAGGTTACATGCTGCCAGTTTTCTTCCTTGTCCTGTACTGCCCTCACTGTCTCTTCAGCCTACAGTGCCTGCAGGATTAAATGCTGCCTTCTATCAAGGAAGTCTTCATCTTCTCCGATTGAACATAGGGTTGATACTTGGGCTCAAGTCCTCTAATTTTTTCTTCCAAATGGCAACTAGCTTGCACTTATTGCAGATGAAATCCCTTCTATCTTCTGGGAGGAAGACAAACATGGCACATGCTATACTGGTAACAACAGCAGACCTATCACTATCCATACCTGCCTTCCTTCAGAGAGATTCCTCAGGGTATGTCTACACTACAGCACTAATTCGAACTAACTTAATTCGAATTAGTTAATTCGAACTAAGCGAATTCAAACTAGTGCATCTAGACCTAAAAACTAGTTCGAATTAGCATTTTGCTAATTTGAACTAGCATGTCCATATTGAGTGGACTCTGAACCAAAGTTAAGGATGGCCAGAAGCAGTGCCAGCAGGGCATCAGGTTAGGACTTAGAGTATGGAGCTGCTGTCTCAGGCTAGCCAAGGGCTGTGCTTAAAGGGACACGACCCCCACCCCGGACAGACAGTTCTCAGGGTTCCCCGCTTGCTTGTCTACCTTGATGAGGGACAGCAAAGCAGTCCTGTCTTGGAGTGCCCTGAGTGCCCACACTCGGTGAATCACAGCACTTGGCCATCAGCCCAGCTGCACTTGCCGCAGGCTGCCCTCCGGGGGGTAAATCGGGGGGCTGCAGGAGAGCTTCCACCCTGAGGAGCCCGCAGAGCCACCCCAGTCCTCCCCATCGGGGGCTCGTACCCCATTCCTCCCTCACCTCCTTCCATTTACCCCTCCCTAGCCCCCCTTCCTGATATAAAAAATAAAGGACACGTGTTCAAAAATAGAAACTCTCTTTATTTAACAAAACTGCGGTGTGGGGGGGGGGGAATAACCTCTGGGGAGACTGGGAAAAGGAGGTAGGAGAGGGGAAGAGAGAGCATGGGAGAGGGGAGGGGGAAACCTGGGAGGAGGGAGCTGGAAGGGGGAAGCCAGGGGAAGAAGGAGGAGGGGAAGTATAAAACTATGGTATGCCATATCTTCAGTACTGTGTACAGATGTGATCTCCTCACCCCAGAAAAGATATTTTGGCCTTGGAAAGGGTTCCGAAAAGGGCAACTAAAATGATCAGGGGTTTGGAACAGGTCCCATATGAAGAGAGGCTAAAGAGACTGGGACTTTTCAGCATAGAAAAGAGGAGACTGAGGGGGGATATGATAGAGGTCTATAAAATCATGAGTGGTGTGGAGAGGGTGAATAAAGAAAAGTTCTTCATTAGTTCCCATAATATAAGGACTAGAGGACACCAAATGAAATGAATGGGTAGCAGGCTTCAAACTAATAAAAGAAAGTTCTTCACAAAGCAAAGAGTCAACCTGTGGAACTCCTTGCTGCAGGAGGCTGTGAAGGCTAGAGCTATAACAGAGTTTAAAGAGAAGTTAGATAAAGTGATGGAGGTTGGGTCCATGGAGTGCTATTAGCCAGGGGGTAGGAATGGTGTCCCTGGTCTCTGTTTGTGGAAGGCTGGAGATGGATGTTACGAGACAAATGGCTTGCTCATTGTCTTCGGTTCATCCTCTCCAGGGTAGCTGGTGTTGGTTGCTGTCGGCAGACAGGCTACTGGGCTAGATGGACCTTTGGTCTGACCCAGTACGGCCGTTCTTATGTTTTTATGTTCTAAGCTTAGGGCTCAGGGTCGGGGGTCTCACTGGAACACCTTGATTTTCATACAAACCTGCTCCTGGGTTTGCATATGGCCTTTAGTAGCCAGGCTGGCAGCTATCCTACCCTAGATGGCCACTTTCCTGTGCCTACTGCAGTGGTCATGGACGTTGGAGGCCTCCCCCCAAACCTGGATGAGGTCCATGATCTCCGCACTAGACCAGACTGGCGCCCGGCTCTTGCAGCCCCGGGCAGGCTCCTGGGAGCCACCAGCCTGGTCCCGGGAAGAGGCGGAGGGCTGGGTGGCATCGGGTGGCTGGCTCGTGCTGTGCCAGGTGCAGGGTCTGCTGGCTGGGTGCTGGCAGGCTTGCACCTGGCACAGGCACCATAGCCAGACTGTGCCCCTTTAAGGACTCTGGGGCTGGGAGGGGGGCAGAAAAGTTTCCCTGGTCGTGCCCAGAGTGGCCACCAGGGCAAGCTGGGAAAGGCTAGCCTTCCACTATTTCGAATTAAGTGGCTACACAGCCCTTAATTCGAACTACTTAATTCGAACTAGGTGTTAGTCCTCGTAGAATGAGGTTTACCTAGTTCGAATTAAGCACTCTGCTAGTTCGAATTAAGCTCAAACTAGCTGTTTCCTGTGTAGCGCCTATGAAAGTTAATTCAAACTAACGGCTGTTAGTTCGAATTAACTTTGTAGTGTAGACATACTCACAGATATTTTTAAATGCCCCCTTGAAGGGTGAAAGAGAAAAAAAATGTAAGGAAAAGACCACCAAACACTATGGAGCTCCCCCCAGGGCATGCTCCCAAGCAAAACTACCCTGTTGGCTGCTGCCCTGTTCTCTGCTCTCTGCATTTGCTCTGGCTGCCTTTTTATAAGCATGCTGGCTAGGCCCAGCTCAAAATCTTGTCTCTAATTCAATCAGTCCCTGAAGGCCCACCTGGAACAAAGCACTCCCAATTCACACTTTTCAAACTTTCCAACTGCCGCTCTTTTCAAACTGCCTCTCTTTTCAAACCACTAAACACACAGTCAAACAAATGCTCACACACAGACAAACACTTTTGATACTAACCCCACCAGCTCACAACACATCCCCTTAAAAGCCACACTTAACTAAGGTCCTCTTGGATGTTTCCCAGCCAAACTCCCCTGTTGGCTGCTGCCCTGTTCACAGTCAAGAGACACTTTAAAGATTAACAGATGTATTAGGGTATAACCTTTTTTGAGATACAAGCCACTTCCTCAGATGCTTGAAGATAAAAGAAAAAAGGCAGGGATACAGATCTGGGAGTGTGATATCAGTGCTAATTAAATCAGAGTGAATGTGGCTCACATCTAACAGTGGTGAGAAAGTGAGAGTATCTGAAGATGAAATTACCTGAATGCATGTAGTCTAGACAGTTGGTTACCATGCTGTGGACAATCCGGGGAAACAATAGGCATTAGGAGAAATTTGTATACCACCTTGTGAGTTTTCCTGAGAATGTTTCAGACAGCCTATGGATAATGGCTGCTATGACTCATGCAAGGACATGTGACTAGACCACATGACTCTAAACTCCAATTTTTGTACCTGTATTTTTCCACAAACTGGGCTGGGAACTTGGCTTGGAACAAAGGTTGTGTCTAGATTACATCCCTCTTTCGACAGACGGATGTAAATTATGTACCTCAAAATTGCAAATGAAGCTGAGATTTGAATTTCCTGTGCTTCATTTGCATAATCACGTAATGGCGCTCTTTCGAAAAAGTGGTATTTTGAAAGTAAAACTGCTGTCTAGATGCGGTTCTTTCAAAAAGGGAAGGCTTTTTCGAAAGATCCTGTAAACCTCATTTTTTGAAATGAGCTTCCCTTTTCGAAAGAACCACGTCTAGACCGTGATTTTACTTTCAAAATAGCGGTTTTTCGAAAGAATGCCATTACGTGATTATGCAAACGAAGCACGGGAAATTCAAATCCCAGCTTCATTTGCAATTTTGAAGTGCCTAATTTACATGCCTCAGTCAAAAGAGGGATGTAATCTAGTCACAGCCAAAGGGTTCCAGCCCTACAGACACTATATAAAGTGGGGAGTGATCACATCTTTTGTCTTCACTCCCCACACAGAGAACTTCAAGAAATATCTGAGGAATGAAGATTGAATGGAGGGAAATGTTGATCCCAGGCTAAAGGAATTTTTAGCTTGTGTATGGAAACTTGGTGACTGCTTGTATCATCAGTCATGGTGAGAAATTGCTGATTCATATCTATCTAGCATATTAGGCTTAGTTTGCCAGGGGGTAGGGAGAGAGGAGGCTTTGGTTATTTGCTAGGTAATCTGTTTTGCTCTGTTTGCTATCACTTATAATCACTTAAAATCTATCTTTCTGTAGTTAATAAACTTGTTTTATGATTTATCTTCATCAGTGTTTTGAGTGAAGTGTCTGTGGAATGGGGGTACGGCGGCCCCATCCCTGAGCCGGAGCAGCAGCTGAGGAGTGCGGCTGTCTGGCCCCTCCCCTGCACCACTGTTGTGCATGCTCCAGCTGTGTGCTGGGAGCTTTAAATGCCATCAGTGCAGAGAGTGTAAGGGGAGGACATGGAGACAGCAGTGCGCTGGTTGGAGAAATGCCTTTCAACCAGGCAGAGGATGGGAGTTTCCCGGCCTCCCCACTGCTTGGGCCGCCGATGTTGGATGGCCCCATAGGGCCTTGACACAGGAGGGACCAGAAGCTACCTGACATTCCCTCAGAGCCTCCCCACCCTGAGGGACGACTAGGAGGACACCAGACACCAAGGGAGACGGAGGTCGCCAAGCCTGAGAAAGCGTCTTCTCTAGGATGGAGTGAAGGGAGGTAGGCCCTAGCATGGGTAGGAAGTGGCCCAGGGCGGGTATGGATGCCCAAGAGGTTGATGGGTGTTGGGGTATAGCCCCCGTCAGCCAGGTAGCGGCGTCTGCCCCTACCTTTAGGGCCCTGGGCCAGGACCCGGAAAAGTGGGAGGGCCCAGTAGCACTTTTCTTATTAGTGCAGCTAGCCAGGCAATAAATTACTTTAAAGTTCTATGGAACTCCCAGTATGGTCAATATATATATGTGAGAAAAACTTAAGATTGCAGGAGACTATTGACAAGATGAACGGGAAAGAGACCTTCAAATAAAAAGCCATTTTTAATACTGAAGTTGTATCAACCTATCACTTTGCCAGGGTGTGAGTTCAAATACTACTTGAATCACAAGTGAAAATACTGAATGATCTTCTTTTAATTCCTACGTTTATTTATATGTTAAAACTACCATATGGTTTTGACTAAGAGTGTCTACTTAAGAAATGTTAAGAACTAAAAGTGAAGGGTTATTTTATATCAGAACTGGAGAAATATGCTAATGGCAGAGCTAAGCATTTCTTCACTGATTTTACTTCTTTTGGACTAGTCTAATCCTAAACCTTCCATTACAATGGAAGAGGCTTTGGGCTATGTGGTTCTGTATGGAATACGGGTCACCCTTTATAATATTATTGATACCCATATAAGAAAATTGCAGTGATTCTTATACAAGATATGCAATATAAGGTATCAATGGAAAAGTTATGATTTGCTAAATATGATAAAGTTGTTTATATGTATATATAATCTTGTTTATATGTAATTTGTTTATATGTATGTATGTGTAATCTTTGTATTGTGAGTTATGGTATGTTAGTACTCAAACCAGTGCTGTGTTTCTGGATGACAACCTCAGAGTTGCATCAACATTATCTGGCCTACTTGATGGCCCATCAAGGACAATCAGCTGTATAATCAACCCATTGAGAGAAGCTAGGGCTATGCCTATGAGGCTGTGTCTAGACTACAAAGTTCTATCCGAAAAAGATATGCAAATTGTGAATCACAATTTGCGTATCTTTTTCAGCTTTTCTTCCAAAGAGGCTTTTCTGACAATTGGCCCATCTACAGTGGGCCAAATGTTGGGGAAAAAAAGCCTCTTTTGGAACATCCCTTCTTCCTTGTAGAACGAGATTTACAGGGATGCTGAAAAAACACGTCTGCTTTTCCATTTTTTTTTGGAAAAGTAGACACATTCCTTGGACACAGCAAAGCTTTTCTGGGATCCCAGAGGTTTCCCAGAAAAACTCTTTAATCTAGACGTGCCCTGAGTCAGCAGGAGATGTAAGGACATGCCTATGACCAGGGATTCCAAATATTTTTCCATGCTCATGTACTATGAATTTATGCTTAGGACAAAGGATCTACAAGCCATATGGCAAGGGGTAGAAAAAAGCAATTGCATCATCTCCATTTTGTATTCAGTACCGCTTCTCTGCTCTGGAATACCTTCTCTATAAACTAAAGCTTTGAATAAGAGATTGATAGACTCATCCAAGCTATGGATGTGTTCCAGAGGGATTTTTTTAAGCCAGCAAACTCACCTGTGTTGCTAAGAACCTGATATATGGATTCTTTTCTTTTTCTTTATAAATCTTTAGTTTTAGATACTAAAGGAATAGCTGGCAGTGTACTACTTTGGGTAAGATCCAAACTGATATTGATCTGGTAACATGGCTGTTCTTTGGGGATTAGAAGAACATTTAGTAATAGTGAAGAGGGTTTTAAGTAACTTCTCACTTTACTGGACCTATTTGCAGATTGGAAGCAAGAGACTGGAATGCTGTATGATTTCTTTTTATTCTAGCTTCTTGATAAAGAATATGGGGGATGAGGACCATAGTTGTATGCTTGGTTGCTAAATCTAACTACAGTGTTAATCATAAGTTTTGGGAGACTCTGCTATTTTTTTTAGCCTGGCCTGGCCTTGAGCAGCCCACATTGACAATGCCAAGGTGCCTTGGGTCACAGTCTGAATCTGGTTCCCACTGAGTCCTAGAACTACCACAGACTTTGGTCAGAGCAGGATTGGGCTTTATCTGTTAATAGGAAACAAGGAAAATGATGATTTCTTTTTTTTTCTCCTACCTTCACTTCTGTTAAAAATAAAAGTCTTGGATAAATCCATATATCTGATGTACAGTTAAGTTTTAATCAGACCCTGTAATTATTTTTCTAAGTAGTTAGCAATAGCCCCCTCTATTGTTTTCTGCATGATGAACATTAAGAGTGCATCTATCCTGCACCATAACTCAAAATAAGATACACAATCTGAGCTACACAAATTGCGTATCTTATTTTAATGCTCTTTACAAATAGTTTATGTTGTCATTTGGCATTATCTACACAGTGCTACATTTTTAAATAAAGTGCTATTCTGCAACGTCCCTTACTCCTCGTAGACTGAATTTACAGGGATGTTGGAATAGCGAGCCTGAAATAACGGTCTTGCTGTGAAGACACAGGATAGCTATTTCAGGATTCTCTGGTATCCCAAAATAGTGTTGCAATATAGACGTACTGTTATTGTGCAGCTACAGTATATGGAGTCTTTCTTTGACTAAGCAGCTTTTAAAGTTACAAAATGTCAAAATTTACTAAATATGGTTCTTCATCTTGTAGTTTTGTTCATGATAAAGTATTTATTCTATCCCTCACTCAGGCCATATTTGACAGAAAACATTGTCTGCCTTAACGGCAGCAGTTTTTCATTGTTTTCTATTTCCACTCATCTATTGCAGAAATATTGGTAGTGCACAGTGTAAAGATGACCCAAAAAACAAAAAGCTTTTTGTAGCTGTAATCCCCTTACTAACGGTGCCTCTACTTATTCTTTGGGAAGATCCTGTGTGCTGCAGTCTAGCCCCAGAGACTACAATTCCCATGAGCCCTGGAGGAAACCAGGAAGGAAGTGACTTTTGTTTGGGAGTTCTGAGTCTCTCCTCGTGTGTGAAGGAAGACTCAGCAGTCTGTGGACTCTTCCTTCTCTTTTTGGAGCAGAAAGGGAGCCAGGCTGTTGTGGAGGAGTTTGATTCAGTTCAGTAGCTGTTATGTTGCAGTTACAGACTGGGACAGTGAGCCTTTGGAACTGGGATTTAGCAGGCTGCTTCTGGAAGCCCTTTGGTTGTACTTGTGGCTAGAAGCTACCCTGCATCCAGCACACAGAAGAAGACTGTGAGTAACTGGGCATCTTTGAGAAAATGCTGCCTGGGACAGGCCTCAGAGATTCATACTAACTCTGGGTTCAAAGAGAGGCAGAGAGGCCAACCCAGTGAACCAGAGATGCGGCATAGCTTGGACCCAAATACACACAGCCTACAGAGAATCTCCATTACAGCTGCAGTTCTTCAAGAGTGCCCACGCAAGCAAGAGTCTGGGACTCTGAGTCCAGGGGTGTGCATACTCTCAGGTGGGATAAATATTGGCAGTGCAAATGGCAGCTAGCTAAGTTCCTTTTACTTCTGTGTACTTTGTTAATTGATGTTATTCACTGTTAATTTGTTAAATCCTGTTTCTTTAAGTTAAGTAAAGGTTGTTCATTCTAACGCAATCTATTAGATGTATATGATTTATGATTTGTAATTGTTGTTCTGGAGTTAGATCCAATTTATTGTTGGAATAAGTTGGAGGTTCCCAAGGCACACCAGTAAGTGTGTTACAGGGCCAGCCAGATGGAGGCACTGCCATTGTATGTTGTTTATGAGCAAGGGACAGCAGCAAGGAGGTGGATAGGGTTTCCCCAACTAAACAACATCATCACTGGTGTACTCAGGATCTCCTTTTATGTTAAAACCATCAGGCACCCAGACACACCTGTGAGTGTGACCTGCTCCCGAGTAACCCGGGGAGGAAAAAGGGGGTTACATAGACGTCAACTAACATTAATGTTGCAGTGAGAACTTGTGATTGGTTTGATTATAAGCTCAGGCTGTCAGGAATGTTTACATAGAAAGCCAGTGTCATTCACCCCCAAAACACAAATACTAGAGAATTAATAGATTTTTTTATGAGATAGCATGAAAGTGGAGTTTAATCATAACGAGTTCATAGATCAGTAATACTAACTGAAAGGTTTAGGTTTCACCTTGTCTCCATGAGATGTTAGAAAACTATATTTAAATCCGAGTATATGTGCAATCATTTGTGGCAGGACACTCAATTTCATTTCAGTCATGCCATTCTCCTTGTATAGAACATGGTCTTCTACATACAGAAAGAAGAGCAACAAAAGGAGTAAGATTTTAGGAATTTATGGAGGATTAAAATTTCCTCAGAGGTCGATTAATCTGCAAATGGTAACGTGAGAGACAGAAGCCAATAAAAAGTGTTTAAAATGTGCTGAGTTAGCGTAGTGTCTCTTAATATGCCCTAGTGGAAATGTATTAAATGATTTGTAACTTCTTCAGTCTTTTATTATAAAACTATGTAGTGCATCTGAATAATATGATGGACTAAATGCTGTTCCTTTATGAGTCCTATTACAGATTTATCACTGATGGTTAATCGGTGTTATTATGATGACCTGGTAATATGGGAACTAAGAAAATAACAAAGTATAAGAATGAAGTCTGAATAGTAAATTCCTACTGAACCAGAACAATGTTACAAAAGGAGCTATGTGAAGAGGATAATTGGGATCAGTCATTAACCTTATGATTAATAGTCTATCATGGGTATCTGATCTTTCATAAGGGAGTCTAGAAAGTGCTTTCACTGACCCAGCAAAGTTAAATAAGGACCACAAGGAAGTAAGGGTATGTCTACACTACAGCGCTAATTCGAACTTAGGGTATGTCTACACTACAGCGCTAATTCGAACTAACTTAGTTCGAATTAGTTAATTCGAACTAAGCTAATTCGAACTAACGCATCCAGACTAAAAAACTAGTTCGAATTAGCATTTTGCTAATTCGAACTAGCATGTCCACACAGAGTGGACCCAGAACCGGGGTTAAGGATGGCCGGAAGCAGTGCCGGCAGGGCATCAGATGAGGAGTTAGAACGTGGAGCTGCTGTCTCAGGCTAGCCGAGGGCTGTGCTTAAAGGGACCCGACCCCCACCCCGGGCAGACAATTCTCAGGGGTGCCCCGCTTGCAAAGCAGTCCTGGTTTGGATTGCCCAGAGTACCCACACTGGGCACATCACAGCACTCGGCCATCAGACTGGCTGCACGTGCCGCAGGCTGCCATCTGGGGAGAGGGGGCAATTGGGGGGCTGCAGGAGAGCTTCTACCCCCAGAAGCCCGCAGAGCCAGCCCAGTCCTCCCCATCGGGGGCTCGTACCCCATTCCTCCCTCACCTCCTTCCACTTACCCCTCCCTAGCCCCCCTTCCTGATGTACAAAATAAAGGACAATTGTGTTCAAAAATAGAAACTCTCTTCATTGAACAAAACTGGGGGAGACTGGGAAAAGGAGGTGGGAGAGGGGAAGAGAGAGGGTGCGAGAGGGGAGGGCAACTACAATGATGAGGGGTTTGGAACAGTTCCCATATGAAGAGAGGCTAAACAGACTGGGACTTTTCAGCTTAGAAAAGAGGAGATGGAGGGGGGATATGATAGAGGTCTATAAAAGCATGAGTGGGGTGGAGAGGGTGCATACAGAAAAGTTCTTCATTAGTTCCCATAATAGAAGGACTAGAGGACACCAAAGGAAAGGAATGGGTAGCAGGCTTCAAACTAGTAACAGAAAGTTGTTCTTCACAAAGCAAAGAGTCAACCTGTGGAACTCCTTGCTGCAGGAGGCTGTGAAGGCTACAACTAGAACAGAGTTTAAAGAGAAGTGAGATAAAGTCATGGAGGTTGGGTCCATGGAGTGGTATTAGCCAGGGGGTAGGAGTGGTGTCCCTGCCCAAAGTTTGTGGAAGGCTGGAGAGGGATGTCACGAGACAAATGGCTTGGTCACTGTCTTCGGTCCATCCCCTCCATGGTCCCTATGGTTGGCCGCTGTCGGCAGACAGGCTACTGGGCTACATGGACCTTTGGTCTGACCCAGTACGGCCATTGTAAGCTCAGGGTCGGGGGTCTCAGTGGACCACCTTGATTTTCATGCACACCTGCTCCTGGGTGGCCAGGCTGGCAGCTTTCCTGCCCTAGATGGCCACTTTCCTGTGCCTAGTGCAGAGGTCATAGACGAGGTCCACGATGTCCGCACTAGACCAGGCGGGTGCCCGCCTCTTGCGGTCCTGGGCAAGCTCCCGGGAGCCGCCAGCCTGGTCCCGGGAAGAGGGGGAGGGCTGGGGGGCATTGGGTGGCTGGCTCGAGCCGTGCCAGGTGCAGGGTCTGCTGGCTGGGTGCTGGCAGGCTTGCACCTGGCACGGGCATCGTAACCAGCCCGTGCCCCTTTAAGGGCTCCGGGGCCGGGAGGGGGGCATACGAGTTTCCCTGGTGTTGGCCAGAGTGGCCACCAGGGAAAGCTGGGGAGGGCTAGCCTCCCACTAGTTCGAATTAAGGGGCTACACAGCCCTTAATTCGAACTAGTAAGTTTGAACTAGGCTTAGTCCTCGTAGAATGAGGTTTACCTAGTTCGAACTAAGCGCTCCGCTAGTTTGAATTAAGTTCGAACTAGCAGAGCACTTGTGTAGCGCCTACCAAAGTTAATTCAAAGTTAGTTTGAATTAACTTTGTAGTGTAGACATACCCTAAGAGGGTATATTTCTGTAATGGCCATAGCACACATCTTCTACCCATTTATGGGAGCAGGGAGACTTACATGCATGATTCTAGACACTTTTTTGAGTGCTTTAAGACTGTGTCTGATGATCTCAAAATATAAACTCCATAGGATTTCATAAAAAGGACTGTGGTATTTAACAACAACAGGTCCACCTGAGTAAAAGTGGTTTATGAGTTGGTAAATGTCAAAAGTATCTGATCTGGATGACAGAATCACCCTAGCTCTGACCAAAGCCAAAATATGTCGTATAGGTGTATCTAATTACCTAATCCAGCCAGAAGACAAGACACCCACTGGCTTTATACCATCTTCTTAACCATCTATAATGGTAGTAAAGAAGCGATGCTTACCTGTCACTGGCTGTTTCAGAAAAGCAGGAAGTTTTCTTCACAAGACCAGGAAATGCTTCCCTACTATAAAATATTGAGGTATTTCCAAGCCAAACATTGGTCAGATTAAAAAATGGAAAATAGCTGCTAAATCAGGGCTAGAGTGAGCCCTTATGAAATCCTGGAAATTTGACTTAGTCCACTGGAGAGGGAAAAATTTATATCACCCCATTTGGAAATAGAGTTTACTTTCCCCTTACACTTGGCCAACTCTGCTGATCAACACACAGAAAGGAAAATAAATGCCATGGCCACACCATTCTTAATCCTTCTCCAGAAGCTCAAAGGAAGACATATCAGGCATATAACATGGTAATTTGAAATGTTTCCTTTCAAAATAATTCATAGAATAAAAACTGGATTTTTCAAACAGGTCTATCATGAAGCCACTGCTCTTCCTGGACTACACATAGTCTTGATAGACCTAATATTGCTGCCTCTGATGTTGATTAGGAAGGCTTTATTCATCCTTAATTTGCTTCATAGCATCATTAGGGCTAGTGAAAATCTAGTCCTAAATTAGGTAATCAATGGGAAATACTATATAATGTCAGTTTCTGCAGTTTCAGAAATGAGAAGACTCTTGAAATTATAATTTTTTAAATTAAAGTAGTATGGAACAGTATACTTATCAAGTCCCTTTCCTCTTTTAGAGGTTCAAGTGGGAACAGATATTTTTTTCCACAATAGCATTAGAAAATCCTTTCTTTAAAAGAATTCCTATTCTGGGTCTTCCTCATGCACCAACCTTGTTTGTCTGAAAAACAGAATTCTAATTCCAGTAGCAATGTAATCAAGAGATGAGGAGTACAATTTTCAAAATGACTGGGGCTATGTCTAGGGTTGCCGGATAGTTTCACAAAAAATACCGAACGTGGCGGGGGACATGTGTAAAAAAAACAAACCTGGGGGTCATGTGTAGCTTGTAGGGCTAGCCTATATATATGTTTTCTTATGGGTTTGATCATTTGTTATATTATAATAAATTCATAAATTTGTATTAAAGTATTCTTGAAGTAACACAAAGAACCTAAAAAGCCACATCCTGCATGCTGAGCTGAAGCAAGTTAGCACACATATGTTCAAGACCTTTAGTCTAGATAGGTGATGATGAGCTATAGCACATAGTGTATATATATATATTTATTTGTCACCGTAAACACAAATAATGAGTAACTTAAAGCAAGATGATGTAGTTAGAGCCACCCAAGTCTATGCCCTTTTTCAGCCTTTACCACAAAGAAAAAGGAAATACTTGGTTAGGCCAGAAAAAGGGGTGAGAATGAGCTGATGGTCACTAAGGGTACATCTACACAGCACCCTTATGTCAGAATAATGAACATTATTCTGAAATAACATAGTCTGCATCTACACAAAAGCAGTTATTTTAACGTAATGTCAAAATAATGTTGAGCTGGAGGACGACTTACTCCAACTCCTGAAAACTCCCATGATACGAGGATTAACGGAAGTTGGAGGAAGAGTGCTCTATTTTGAAATCAGTGCTGGGTAGACATTCCTAAATTCAAAATAAGCTATTTTGACTTAAGCTACGCAATTAGCGTAGCTCAAGTTGTGTAGCTGATTTCGAGTTTATCCCTGCTGTGTAGAAGTGCCCTAATAGTATGAATATATAATTAATATGCACAAATATGCCAAGATTTTGATAAGTGGTCAAGGGCTACCCTTTTCTATGGAGAGGGTGCAGGGTCTGGGATAAAGGTTGGGTGCAAAAGGGAGCTTGGCGTATGGGACCGGGGTGCAGGAGAAGGTGTGGGGTCTAAGAGGGAGTTTGGATGAAGGACGGTGTTGTGACATGGAGCAGAGGATGAGGAGGGGGTTTGGGTGCAGGAGAGGATTCTGGCCTGGGGAAGAGATGTTGGAGCATGGTCTGGGAGGAAGTTGTGACCTGGGGCAGTGGGGAGGAGGATGCAGAGGTTTTGGGTGGTGACCTGGGTTAGGGCTGTAGGGTCCAGGAGGAGGTATGGGTGCAGGAGAGGAGTCTGACTTAGGTGAGGGGCACGAAAGGGGGCGTAGGGTCTGGGAGGGAGTTTGGTGCAGGAGGGGGTGGAGTGCCAGAAGCAGGCCCTGGCTGGGAAACGCTTACCCCAGCCGCTTCTAGCCAGCAGCACTCTCAAGCAGGCTTCCTTGCCTGCCAGCAGCCCTAGACTGGCTGTTCCATGTTGCTCTCTGTGCTGGGAGAGGGTGAGGTGAAGCTTTGTGCTCTGTCACCCCCAGCAAAATCTCACCACTCCGATTGGCTGATTTCCAGCCCTCCCTCTACAGCACAGAGAGCCAGAGGGAACAGATAGCTGCTTTTAGTGGTGCTGCTCCAAGCTGCAGGAGTGAGCAGGCCAGATTAAAAGGCTTGGTGGGCCAGATCTGGCCTCTGGGCTGTATCTTGCCCACCCCTGCAACAGAGTAAACCTATCCTGATATTTCTGTGGGTGAGGATGTTAAGTTTGGACACACAAGAAGTTAAGTTCGGACATTCTCACCCCTTTTTCTGGGTGACCAAATATTTCCTTTTTCTTTGTGATAAAGGCTGAAAAAGGGCATGAACTTGGGTGGCTCTAACTACATCATCTTGCCTTAATTTCTCATTATTTGTGTTTACTGGAACAAATAAATATATATATATACACTATATGCTATAGCTCATCATCACCTATATAGACTAAAGGTCTTGAACATATGTGTGCTAACTTGCTTCAGCATATGTGTGCTAACTGAACATATAGTGCTTAAGCTCTATAAGAAGGGCAACCCATCATACTAAATAAGGCTATGTCTACACTACCACCCTAGTTCTAACTAGGGTGGTAATGTAGGCAACCAGAGTTGCAAATGAAGCCCGGGATTTGAATTTCCCGGGCTTCATTTGCATAAAACCGGGCACCGCCATTTTTAAATGTCCGCTAGTGCGGATTCCGTGCTGCGTGGCTACACGTGGCACGGACTAGGTAGTTCGGACTAGGCTTCCTAGTCCGAATTACCGTTACTCCTCGTGAAACCTAGTCCGTGCTGCGTGTAGCCGTGCGGTACGGAGTCCGCACTAGCGGACATTTAAAAATGGCGGCGCCCGGCTTTATGCAAATGAAGCCCGGGAAATTCAAATCCCGGGCTTTATTTGCAACTCCGGTTGCCTACATTATCACCGTAGTTCGAACTAGGGTGGTAGTGTAGACATACCCTAAGTGTGTTCATTGTTCAGTTTGCTTATTGTTTAGTTTGCCATTGTTGGTTCCTAAGTAAATTCTAAGTTAGCTTCTATCGTCTTTCTATAGCTTCAGCTATAGCTTCTACTGAGTTCTTCACCTCCCACTCAAGACTTGAGAAACCTAAACCATCGGACTCTCTTGCCATGCAAGAGGTGAGGCTGGCCCTTGTCTCTTATCATCAAGTCATCCAGAAAGAGCTTGATAATGTTTACTGAGAAACTGTGATAGTATATAATACTACATGCATCTGTAGAACTGTATTACAGTTTTTGTAAGGGATCAATTATTCAATTACTATATGATTACTAGTTCATTACTATTCTATTTATCGCAATAAAATATTTAAGGCTGCATTATGTTTTTATTGTGACTGTCCTTGTAATACATTGTAAAGGACCTCACAAATTCTGTGTAGCCTGATTCAGGGACAAGAATTTTATTATTATGTGATCACATTAATTGGTGAGTCTATAATTTATATTATCTAAACAATAATAATATCCTAAAATCAAGCAACTGCATGGGTACTTTAAGAATGTTAACATTTAAATGGGCAAATATTTGGTACCCACAAATGTAAAGGTCCCATTGTTTGCTAGGAGTATTAATTTGAAATAATTGAGCATAAACAAACATTAGATTACATAAAGGATGTTTGCATATGCACATGTTTGATTGATGTGGGTTAAAAATTTTCCCGAAATATTTTAGGATTATTCTATTTTAGGATTATTTCTATTCTGTGTGTTCCTCAGTGCTTTACTACAAATGGGTGGAAACCAGTCTGAAAGATGTGGTTTGAGATAAATTGGTATTTTGGTGGTGGTGTGTGTTTAGGTGGAGATAATATTTGTCAGGTTGTGAAGTACTTTGAGTCAGCATAGCCCTCTGAGAGCTGTTGCGCAATCTGAGATAACTTCAAAAGAAAATGTTTATCACAAATTCATTTCTGATGGTTATGCTTAGATTCAGAACTCAAAGGTACTGTGGTGCTTAAAATCTGCCTCTATTATACAAAGCTACGAAAGACAGGTTTTTTTTTTGGTTTTTTTTAAAAATCTTAGCATCTTTGTCATTTAGGGCTAAACCATTCAAAAGAGAATCACAGTATTCCAGGATGTGTATCAGATTTGTGGCTTGAAAATGAAATGATTATCTCCATGATATGGCCATACAACTAAAGAATGTTTAACACACCAAAGTTTAGTTTCATTGTTACTGTTTGTAGGGATGAACTGTGGCTTTGCCAGAAGCCCCAAAGTAAGGAGTTTCACATTGCTGCATTGCCTTTCTAACAGCCTGGGAGGGAGACCATGTTTCAGGGCATCAAACTCCTTTTCTTGGTTCTCCAAGTATTCCAAGAAACGGTATAAACTGTGATGGCTCTACACATAGGTCTTCGTGCATTCCCCAACACACTGGTGCAGCTGTGGTGCATTGGAGCAGACGGAGTCAAGGTCCCTCCCATTCACCATCCCATTCTGTTCCATCCATCTGTTCAAGGGGAGATGTAATTGATTTGGCCATTTTGCATATCTTCCTGCACTACTGTCTATGATATAGGTAGCCTATGAGGAGATGCCTAATGCCCACTGCTTCCCTGCTGTTTTTATTTATTTCATCCTCTTTCCATTTGTTTTTCTAGGCACAGATATTTGAATCTGAAGGAAGTGTTCTGTAAACTATGGAACCTGTGCCCCATTTAGTGCACACAGTAATTTCCATTAACTGTTGTGCTCTGAAGAGATGTTACAGTCATTAAGATTTAAAGAGTCATTCCCTTTTCCCCTCTTGATTTTTCACAAGGTTATAAATATAATAGGGACTGATATGGCAAATGAATTGCAAGTGATCCTGTATTTCTTGTGCATTTTTCCTCCTTTGAACTACAGCTGGATGAAAATTTTCAATTTTTTGTTGAACTATAGCCTTTTTCAGAATTATATTTTTGTGCATTTTGTTTCTTTGTTTTTTTGCAATGTTCTGGTTTTTGTCAACACCGAAAAATGGTAGTTTTTTTCATTTCTTAATTTTTCAGTTTATATTTTTCGCGTGATATTTTTTTGCTTTTGTCCTCCCCTCCCCCCGCTTTCCAAAGATGAAAAGGAAACAGAGGAAAAAGGGTGTGTGGGGGAACAGAAGGGAAAAGTAGACTAAGGCTGAAGAAAAAAACAACATTAGAAAAAAAATTAAGCCTTACAGTTTTGACTATACATTCTCCTGAAAGAACTAAGAGCAAACTCAATCTTTCTCTAAACCCGCAGAATGAAAATTACTGAATGTTCAAACTCTTTTCTGAAAAAAGTTTATTTCCTTTCCTTTCCAGTCCTGCTTCCTACACTTTTAGACTTCTTTAAGAATAATAGAGATTGCAATAGAGGGGCTAAGCACTTGTGAACGGCCCTTCATCTAGCTAACTCAAATAAGAGCTCTTTGAAAATCGGGCCCTTTGTGGGTGCTGAAATCTTTTAAAAAACTGCTCTTTTGTGATTTATTTCAACTGAAGAAATGTAAAGTATTGATACAATCCTGTTCCATTTAAGTTAGTGTCAGTTTTGACATTGATTTCAATGGGAGCCAAAATAAAACCCTATTAGGAACTGAAGAGGGGTTTGTGTGGAATGATGGGGATTGATGGATGAATCAACAATTCTTCTTTTTCTATTCTCCCTTTAAAATCTCAGCAGTAGCAGGCTGCTCTATGCCTAACACATCTCAGTCCAGTTTGACATAACTTAATTTGAATCACTGCAGTATCCTCACTGCAGGGGGTCGACTGGAGAAACTCTCCCATCGACTCCCCTTACTCTTCTAGACCTGGTGGAGTACAGGAGTTGACGGGAGAATAATCAGCAATCAATTTATCATGTCTTTACTAGACCCGCTAAATTAATTCCCTGGAGATCAATCCCCAATCTCCCAGTAAGTATAGTCAAGGCCTCATTCTGTAGACATATCTTGGGAAACAGCTTTTTGTAAATTAAAATAGTGAAATTAGCTGTTAATAGCAAACATTAATAATAAGGGAATAAGGCATAAAACATAAATGACTCTCCTTTGAGCACTATAGAACAATCTTGAAAGATTGCCTTATGTACACATTGCTACTTGCCATAAATATGTATAGAGTAATATACATTTGACTCTAATTGTTAGTGCCAAAATTAATAAAATATAAAGTATATTTTTACCTCAAATTTCTAAAATGTAGGGATTCAGTAATGGAAGAAGGCTAGATAACAATAATCCATTCTCCTTAGGGGTGTCTGGTTCTGGTGGTCACTAAGAAGCTAAGCCAAAGCCCATAGAAAACAATGACCATCAGGATTCAGCAGAACTGCTGCTTTGGAGTCCAAGGTGTTCAGTCTGAGACCCAGCAGAGAAAATTCTTCACACAGCAAAACTCTGATGCACAATCAGCTGTATTCCAAATAGGTAAAATGGACTAAAATGTAGCATCTCAATCATGCTCTCTGTGGAATCAACTCATTTCTCTCCTGTGGTGTGTTTTGCCTGTAAAATTGACAAATAACTGGTAATGCATTTCAAGGAGATTTGAGCTCAATAAAAAAGTAAAAGCCACTTGAGCCCAGGAGCTGACTGTCTTTTAAAAAAACAAAATCACACTGCCCTTTGATTTTCAAAGAGGTGTAATTTGTTCATGCATTATGCAATATAAAATTCCTTTTGTGTCCTGTTGACATTTCATAAGCTCATTTCTATATTTTGTTTGTATATAAAGCATTTTAAACAAAGAACCATCAGGTATATCTTATTTCCTTTGAATGGCTTATCACTTTGTTGTATCTAGAGCAATATTTTGGGCCTGATCTCTCTCCTTTGAAATCAGTGAGGGTATGTCTACACCGCAAAGTTAATTCAAAATAACAATCGTTATTTCGAATTAACTGTAATAGCGTCTATACATCCAAACCGCTATTTTGAAATTAATTCGAAATAGCGGAGTGTTTAATTCGAATTTGGTAAACCTCATTCTACAAGGAGTAATGCAAAATTCGAAATAGCTATTTTGAATTAAGTGCTGTGTAGACACTTAATTCGAAATAGGGGGCCTCCAGCCCTTCCCAGGGAGCCCTGGTGGCCACTCTGGGCACAACCAGAAAAACTTACTCTTCTCTCCCCCAGCCCCGGAGCCATTAAAGGGGTAGACCCTGGCCACAGTGCTGTGCCAGCTCCAAGCCTGCCAGCCCAGAGCCAGCAGTGGCCACCAGGGCCCCTGACCCAGTAGCCCCAAAACATGAGCCAGCAAGCCACTGGAAGCCAGCCCTCCACCACTCCTCAGGAGCAGTCTGCCAGCTCCCAGGAGCCTGACAGGGGCTGGAGAAGGCGGGCGTCTTCCTGGTCCAGGGTGGAGAATATGGACCTTATTCAGGTTTGGGGGGGATGCCCCCAACGTCCGTGATCTCCACACTAGACGGAGGAATGCAGCTGTCTATGGCAGGATAGCTGCCAGCCTCCCCACCAAAGGCCACATGTGAACCCAGAAGCAGGTTTGCATAAAATCAAGTTGGTCCCCCAACCATGGGCCCTGAGCTTCCCCCCCCCCCTTTGCTTCCCCCCTGCAGCTCTCTCCTCCCAGGTTCCCCCTCCTCTCTCCCAGCCTGTCTCTTCCTCTCTCCCACCTCCTTTTTCCCATCTCCCCAGAGGTTCACCCCCCCCAGTTTTGTTCAATAAACCCAGTTTCTATTTTTTAACATACATGTCTTTTTTTAACATAGAATCATAGAATACTAGGACTGGAAGGGACCTCGAGAGATCATTGAGTCCAGTCCCCTGCCCTCATGGCAGGACCAAATACTGTCTAGACTATCCCTGATAGACATTTATCTAACCTACTCTTAAATATCTCCACAGATGGAGATTCTACAACCTCCCTGGGCAATTTATTCCAGTGTTTACTACCCTGACAGTTAGGAACTTTTTCCTAATGTCCAACCTAAACCTCCCTTGCTGCAGTTTAAGCCCATTGCTTCTTGTTCTATCCCCAGAGGCCAAGATGAACAAGTTTTCTGCATCAAGAAGAGGGGCTAGGGAGGGGTAAGTGGAAGGACGTGAGGGAGGAATGGGGTATGAGCCCCCAGTGGGGAGGACCGGGGAGGCTCTGAGGGCTCCTCTGGGTGGACGCTTTCCTGCAGGGCCTCCTGGATCCTGACAGCCCCTTGATGGATCCGCTAGATGGCAGCCTGCAGCAAGTGCAGCCAGGCTGATGGCAACGACCCCACAAGACTCACCAGTGTGCCCAGGGGCAGCTCTGGCTCCATGTGGTAGACAAGCAAGTGGGGAACCCTGAGAACTGTCTGTCCAGGGTGGAGGTAGGGTCCCTTTAAGCACGGAGCTCAGTTAGCCTCAGGCAGCAGCCCCACACACTAAGTCCTAATCTGATACCCTGCCGGCACTGGTTCCGGCCAGCCTTAACTTTGGTTCAGGGTCCACTCAGTGTGGATGCGCTATTTCAAAATAACAAAATGCTATTTCAAAATAGTTTTTGTATATAGATGCATTATTTTGAATTAGCTTAATTCAAATTAACTATTTCGAATTAAGTTAACTTGAAGTAACGCTGTAGTGTAGACGTACCCTGAGAGTATTGCATATCCATCAGTGAGAGCTGGATTAAGTGAAGATAGAAGACTGTTGATTGACTCAATATGTATCATCCTTTTTGAGCTTGTTCAGTTTGCTCAAACTTTCTTTTGTAGCTGACTTTATGACTGGAACAAACAAAATCCTGCCTAACTCTGCAGACAACACAATGCATGGTATTTCCATCCATTTTTCCTTTTTAGTGATCAGCTCAAGACAGATGTCTTTTGATATAAGGTCAGCATGGATGACATTAGCACATCATTTGTAAGCACAACCCAAACGTACTGGATGTATTTTAAAAAAAAGAAAACACTATACAGTTTCAGCACTGAATTGAAAAGCAATCATCTTCCTGTTTTATCTGTCTGCCAGAAAGTAAGATACCAACTTACATTCACTAGAGGGAATTAGGTGACATGTGCCATTGCCTGGAGGCCTGTTTTTACATACAGTAGTACTTCGCCTATAATGTGTTATACAAAAATATTTAGTTTCAAAGTGCCTGGGGGCATTTACTTTTAATAGAGACAATAGGAGTGTTCTAGTGACTCTCCATGAAAAAGAAAATATATTTTCTGGGCTTATGAATGAATAGTTTTGGAGCGCCACTATTAAACAAATATTTCCTGTTCTGTGATCTTGCAAATCTTTTGAATATCCATGATACAGCCATATTACTCTGCATACTCCTCCCACATTCCCCAACCAGTTAAGGATTGTGCTTCCTTTTGTGATAATTGAACAAGGTTTGCTGGGTTTACATCAGCAAAGACAGAAGCATACAATTTGATGTAGAGCAAATAAAAACATGACCAATTTGATTTGAGGGGTACAGTTTTAAACAGGTATAAATCGTCTTGTGAATGCCTCAGTAGTCTTTTCTGATCTGATTCCTGCATGAAAGAAATCACAGGTGAATTGCACGTTGGGGCACCTGAGACTTAGCCTAGGTCTACGCTACACAGTTAAGTCAGTATAACTACATCAATTGGGGTGTGAAAAATCCATACCTCAGACTGACATACCCACCTTAATCCTCCATAGAGACAGCGCTATGTTAATGGGAGACTATCAACATAGCTACCAACGCTCAGGAATGCAGATTAACTATGTCAGAGGTGGTGGACCTCTGACATGCCGGCCACAGACCATTTGTCAAGTTTAGGCACTTTTGGTCCACCAGATGTTTTGTTTATCTAGGTGTTTGCAGGTACAGTCACTTGCAACTCCCAGTAGTCATGGTTTGCCATTCCTGGTTAATGGGAAGTGATGGCCTGGCCTGCACTGTTTCCTGCAGCTCCCATTGGCCAGGAATTGTGAAGTACACCTACTGGACACTCAGGTAGACAAAGTGTGTGGCAGCCTGCCAGTGGCTAACTCTGACAAACTGGGTGTGGCCCATGACCCAGAAGTTCTTCATCCCTGAATTATGCCAATGGGTAAGCTCTCTTGGTATTGGAGCATTTTCACTTAAGTGCTCCAGGAGTATAGCTGCATTGGTGCTGTTCTGCTGATACAGCATTTTAAGTTTAGACCTATCATAGACTCATAGACTTTAAGGTCAGAAGGGACCATTATGATCATCTAGTCTGACCCCCTGCACAGTGCAGGCCACAAAATCTCACCCACCCCTCCTAGAATAATCCTCTCACCTATATCTCAGATATTGAAGCCTTCAAATACTTTGAAGACCCCAAGATGCAGAGAATCCTCTAGCTGTGATCTGTACCCCATGCTACAGAGGAAGGCGAAAAACCTCCAGGGTCTCTGCCAATCTACCCTGGAGGAAAATTCCTTCCCGACCCCAAATATGGCGATCAGCTAAACCCTGAGCATGTGGGCAAGACTCATCAGCCAGACACCCAGAAAGTTCTCTATAGTAACTCCTATCATCCCTCCATTGACCTATTTCCCACTGATAATGAATGGTCAATTAGTTACTAAGATCATGTTATCTCATCAAACCATCCCCTTCATAAACCCATCTAGTTTAAACTTGAAACCAGATAGATCTTTTGCCCCCACTACTTCCCTTGGAAGGCCGTTCCAGAACTTCACTCCTCTAATGGTTAGAAACCTTCATCTAATCAAAAGTCTAAACTTCCTACTAGCCAGCTTATATCCATTTGTTCTTGTGTCCACATTGGTATTAAACTTAAATAATTCCTCTCCCTCCCTGGTATTTATCCCTCTAATATATTTAAAAAGTGCAATCATGTCCCCCCTCAGCCTTCTTTTGGTTAAAGTAAACAAGCCAAGCTCCTTGAGTCTCCTTTCATAAGACAGGTTTTCCATTCCTCGGATCATCCTAGTGACCCTTCTTTGTACCTGTTCCAGTTTGAATTCATCCTTCTTAAACATGGGAGACCAGAACTTCACACAGTATTCCAAATGGGGTCTCACGAATGCCTTGTATAATGGCCCTAACACCTCCTTATCCCTACTGGAAATACCTCGCCTAATACATCCCAAGATCATATTAGCCTTTTTCACGGCCATGTCACAATGGCAGCTCATAGTCATTCTATAATCAACCAGGACTCCGAGGTCCTTCTCCTCCTCCGTTACTTCCAACTGATGTGTCCCCAGCTTATAACTAAAATTCTTGTTACTATCCTTGGTCTACACTACTAATTTATGTCAAGTTAATAATTTCACGCCCTTGAACCTGAATCATAGAAGAGTAGGGTTAGAAGAGAGTCAGGAGGTCATTGAGTCCAACTCACCTCTCAAAGTAGGACCAACCCCAACTAAATTATTCTAGCCAGAGCTTTGTCAAACCAGAACTTAAAAACCTCTAAGAATGGAGAATACATCACCTTGTTACATAATTCATTTAAATATCCTGGGCTTCATTTGCATGTTCCCGGGGGCCGCCATTTTTAAATGCCCCGTAGTTCAAAATACCTGCCTATGGCTACACATGGCACGGACTAGGTAGTTCTAATTAAAGCTCCTAATTCAAATTACCGTTAAACCTCCTTGCAGGAGGAATAACGGTAATTCGAATTAGGAGCTTTAATTTGAACTACCTAGTCCATGCTGCGTGTAGCTGCGGGCAGGTAGTTCGAACTATGGGGCATTTAAAAATGGCGGCACCCGGGAACATGCAAATGAAGCCCAGAATATTTAAATCCCGGGCATCATTTGCAAGTTCAAATGCCTACATTAGCCACCCTAGTTCGAACTAGAATGGCAGTGTAGACATACCCACTGTTGACTCATTTCCAGGTCCTTGTTTACTGTAATTCCCAGGTCCTTTTCTGCAGAACTGCCACTTAGCCAGTCGGTCCCAGGATTCTTTTGTCTTAAGTGCAGGACTCTGCACTTGTCCTTGTTGAACCGCATCAAATTTCTTTTAGCCCAATCCTCCAATTTGTCTAGATCTCTCTGGACCCTATCCCTACCCTCCAGCATGTCTACCTCTCCTCCTAACAAGTTTGTCATCTAAAAACTTGGATAGATCTAGATAGAGCTATGTTAATTAGTGGGACATAGTTCCCACTTCTCAAAGTAGCAGGGTATCTACACCAGTGTCAGAAGCTCTTCTGTCAGCATAAGTAGTGTCTTTACTAATTGTTACAGTAGTGCAGCTGCACCAGTGCAATCGCATTCCTGCAGTACTGTAAATGTAGACTTGCCCTAAATCTAACATTTAGGTGCCACTAGTATTCACATAACTTCACTCAGCTGCTGCCTAATCCTGGAGGTGCCATTGGCACAGATTTTTTTACTACTAAAGTCCCCAAGACATTTACCTTTCTGCTGGTGGGCATGACTACAGCTGCCTCATGTCTAATGTCAAACTGCTTCCCCACTAACTCACGCCTAAGTCCTGAGAAGATTCACACACTAAGCACTGTCCCAACTATATCGCCCACAGCACCCAGTTCAGAAGGTGTGCTAAGAACATGCCTAATGTCACACAAAAACTGGTGCCAGCCCATTGATACTTAATAGTCCAGTGGTTGGAATATTCACTTTGGAGGTAGCAGATCTTCATTCCAATCCCTTCCAGTGTCCTGGTGGATTGGGACATAAGCTGGGGGATCTCCTGCATCCAAGTGAATATCCTGTCTATTGGACTGAAAGGTATGAAAGCAGTCCTCCCTTTCAGACAAGCTGACTACACTTACTGGATGGGATTCATAGGACAATTTGGATGGAGGAACTCCTATCTTTTCTCAGTTCATGCATTGCTTAAACTTAGATGTCCAGACCCCTGACTTGGGGTTGCAGTGTAGATGCCTTGAGGCAGAAATGTAGGTGCCTCCAGGAAACTTACTACAAAAAAGTTAGGTGCCTATTTAAATTTGGCAGCAGCTGCAAAAAGGTTTTATGAATATCAGTGCGACCTAATTCTAGGATTTAGATATCTAAAGTAACAGTTTAGAACCTAATTCCTCTTGTGAATCTAGCCCTATTCACCTCATAGGGAGCCAGTGTGCCTAACCTGAGGTTGTGAATTCCACTAGGCAGCAGGGCACATATAAATTGTATGTTGCAACATGTGCATTGCAGTGTCTAAGTTTCTCCTTGTGAATTTAGTCCTACATGAACAGCTCTGTAACTACAGTTCACTCTTATAAAATTTAGTATGGGTATTAATTCAGGAACAGGCAGTGTTCTCAGTCTGCCCCTAATATGGTCTAACAGAATTTGGGCAAACTGATATATTTATTCACTCTAAATAGTACAAAAGATTGCAAATGTTTACCACTCAGTAGAACTTCTTGTGAAGTGATTTTTAGTTACTTCAAGTTTATCACACTCTCTACCTATATGAGGGCACATCTCTTCCTGGCTTTTGGTTTTACTGGTCGCTCAGGGTATGTCTACATTAGCCCCCTAGTTCGAACTAGGGAGGCTAATGTAGGCATTCGAAGTTGCAAATTAAGCCGGGATTTAAATATCCCAGGCTTTATTGCATGTTCCCGTCCGGTCACCATTTTTAAATTCCACTAGTCTGAAGTAACTGCCCACAGAATGAGGTGTAACAGTTAATTCGAATTAAGGACTTAGTTCGAATTACCGTTTCACTGCCACGTGTAGCCGTGGGCAGTTACTTCGGAGGAGTGGAATTTAAAAATGGCGACTGGACAGGAACATGCAAATAAAGCCCTGGCTGTTTAAATCCCGGGCTTCATTTGCAACTTCGAATGCCTACATTAGCCTCCCTAGTTCGAACTAGGGGGCTAGTGTAGACATACCCTCAGTTACTGACAATATGTAAATTTCAGCTTCTTGACTATTGCCCGTGTAAGGTTTCCTACTGGACCCTCTTTTCTTTTTCTCCCCCCTCTTATATCCTGTCACAATGAGGCGACAGAATGTACACAACAGCTTTATGCTGGGTTTTAACTCTTGCTAACAAATTGGTCATCAGAATAACTCAGCACTCCTCCTATAAAAGTCATATATCCTGCTACCCTTTATCAGGAAAACACCAACCACTTATCTCCATGGAATATTTATGTTTCCTATCAAAACTGGAAATTAGGTTAAAGTACAAAAGATAAATATTAACAAATAACACAAGTATGTAGGGCAAAATTAGAAAGGAAAAAGCACAAAGCAAACTCAATCTAGCCAGAGCCACAAAGGGTAACAAGAAAACAATCTACAAATACATTAGCAGCAAAAGGAAGACGAAGGACGGGGTAGGCCACTTACTCAATGAAGAGGGAAAGTTAATAACAGAAAATGTGGAAATGGCAGAGGTGCTTAATGACTTCCTTGTTTTGGTTTTCACCAAGAAGGTTGGTGGTGATTGGATGCCTACAATACTGATTGCTGAAGAAAAGGAGGTAGCTTCAGAAGTCAAAATAGGAAAAGAACAAGATAAAATTACTGAGAGATTTTACATGTTTTTAAGTCACCAAGGGCTGATGAAATGAATATTCAAGCACCTGATTGAGGAGGTATCTGAGTCATTAGCTATCATCTTTGAAAAGCTGTGAAAGATGAGAGAGGTTGCAAAAAAGCAATAAGGACAACACAGGAAAGTCAACTTAACTTTTGTGCCAGGAAAGATAACGGAGCAAATAATTAAGGATTCCATCTGTGAACAGCTTGAAAATTATGAGGTGATAAATAACAGTCAGCATTGATTCGTAATGATCAAACCATATCAAACCAACCTGATAGCTTTCTTTGATATGATAACACGATTTGTGAATAAGGAGGAAGTGGTAGATGTGGTATACCTAGACTATATTAAAGCATTTGATACAGTTTCACATGACCTTCTTATCAATAAACCAAGGAAATACAATGCAGATGGGAGCTACTAGATGGTGGGCAGATAACTGGTTAGATAACAGTTCTCAGAGAGAACTATTCACTGTCATGCTGGAAGGGGGGTTACTCAGGGATCAGTTTTGGTACCAATTTTGTTCGATATCTTCATCAACAATTTAGATAATGGCATAGAGAGTATGCTTATAAAGTTTTCAGATGATGCCAAGCTGGGAGGGGTTGAAAGTGCTTTGGAGGACAGGATTGTAATTCAGAATGATCTGGATAAACTGGAGAAATGGTCTGAGGTAATTAGAATGAAATTCAATAATGACAGATGCAAAGTACTCCCCTTAGGAGGGAACAATCCATTTAATACATACAGAATGGGAAGCCACTGTCTAGGAAGGAGTACTGCAGAAAGGTATCTGGGGGTCACAATGGACCACAATCTGTTAAAAAAAAAAAAGAAAGCATGATTCTGGGATGCATTAACAGGAGTCTTGTGAGCAAGACTTGAGAAGTAATTCTTCCACTCTACTCAGCGCTCATTAGCTCTCAACTGGAGTATTGTGTCCAGTTCTGGGCATCATATTTCAGGAAGGATGTGGAGAAATTGAAGAAGGTCTAGAGAAGAGCAACAAAAATTATTAAAGGTCTAGAAAAAATGACCTACGAAGGAAGATTGAAAGGGTGGGATTTGTTTAATCAGGAAAAGAGAAGACTGAGAGAGGGGACATAAGAACAGCTTTCAAGTGCCTAAAAGGGTGTTACAAGGAGGAACAAGATAAATTATTCTCCTTAACCTCTGAGGATAGGACAAGAAGCAATGGGCTTAAATTGCAGCAAGGGATTGGACATTAGGAAAAAATTCCTATCAGGGTGATTAAGCATTGAAATAAATTCCCTGGGTAGCTGTGAATCTCCAGCATAAGAGCTTTTTAAAAGCAAGTTAGACAAACATCTGTCAGGGGTGATGTAGATGATGCTTTCTTTTTCCGTGAGTGCAGGGAACTTGACATGATGACCTCTTGAGGGCCCTTCCAGTTCTAGTATTCTATGATTCTATGATTTAGAGTACTGCTTTCTTTGCTTTTTCTCTTGGTTGTTTTGACTTATTTCTCTGAACCTTTTTCTGTCAGCTGGCATTTTATGCTCAATTTTAGTTTTCTTTCCTTTCCAGTTTTTGGATCTCAGATCCTGTGTCTTCTTTTGATGTAAGGAATAACAATAGGTTGTTAGTAGAACATTGCTTTGGGTTTATTAATATGTATGATGTTTTTGCTGCTGCTTTTGTCAGTTCATTGAAATTTACTTTTGTAGCTATGTTTTGGCAGTCAATAGATAAGGACTGTATGATTACTTAGTCTTTAAACTAGGAACAAAGAGGGGATGAGAAGTTGAATGCTGAGAATTCAAATGTGGAATCACAAAATGTGAAAGATAGTGGCAGGGGAAGAAACCTATTACTGTGAATGTCTGGGGATCATCACTAGGACTATAGGGATAAAATGTTAAAACTATAAGAAGGTTTGAGAGACTACAGTGTGAACGATGGTAGTAGATAGATATTAGGGGAAGATTGTTCGTAATCTCAGTGATGGAGAAGGCTTCAGAATAAGGCATTAGAAAATAGAGAAGAGAGTACCAGAGGCAGAGGTTTAATCCTCTGAGAAAATAGAGATTACAGGACTGGTATTGGCAGGATCAGGGTAATGTGGTGAATCTGTCTAATCAACAGAAGGATTATAAGGCTAGCAGGTAGGCTTGAGATCATATGACAGGAGATGGAACTCAAAAATATGATATAACATTTGATAAGATGAAGCAGATATATGTTCAAGACAATAAAATTTAGATCATGATCTTAAACTGTAGTGAGTTGGTAAATCTAAAATAATTTTATGTTACAAAAAATTATAGTTGTATTGCATGTAGCTGCTTCTGAAAATAATATGCCAAGAATACTTAAACTGAAATATAAAACAGAAAGAGCCATTTGACAAACTGACATTCCTTTAGAACTAGTCTTAGAGGGGTAGCTGTGTTAGTCTGTATCTGCAAAAACTGTGGGGAGTCCTGTGGCACCTTAGCCCTGGTCTACATTAGGACTTTATTTCAAAATAACCACTCCAAGGTCAAATTTATAAGGAGTGTGTCCACACTACCAAGCCTGTTATTTTGAAATAATGGTCCGTGGAATTGAATCTGCACTCCTGCTTTACACATGGGCTGTGTCTAGACTGGCAAGATTTTGCACAAAAGCGGCCGCTTGAATTTGCGCAAGAGCACTAACTTTGTAATGTACAAAATCAGTGCTTCTTGCATAAATACTTTAACGCTCCCGCTCAGGGATAAGCTCTCTTGCACAAGAATACTTGTGCAAGAGGGCCATGTAGACAGGCACCTTAATTTTTTGCGCAAGAAAGCCCGATGGCTAAAATGGCCATCGGAGCTTTCGTACGCAAAAGTGCGTCTATACTGGGCACGGATGCTTTTGCGCAAAAGCACTTTTTGTGCAAAAGCATCCTTGCCAATCTAGACGCTCTTTTGCGGAAATACTTTTAATGGAAAAACTTTTCCGTTAAAAGTATTTCCGCAAAATCATGCCAGTCCAGATGCAGCCATGGAGTAATGCTAATTTCAAAATAGTAATTTTGAAATAATGTTTATGTGAATGCTCCGATGACACTAATTTGAAATAATTGGCTTCCGGAGACCACGCCAGGCATCTCCACTGCTCTCCTACATCTGCGGAGTGCTCAAAATCCTGGGAAGAGAAGGGCTTTTCGCATGTGGTCAGCTGTACGACCCTGTGCAAGAGACCAGGACCCAAGGCAGACATGAGCTCCCTTAATGCTCCTTCAGACCCTTTGATAGCTGCTAGAACTTCTGATGCTCCCATGGCCTCTACTGCCCAGGGACTTGGGAGATCTCCATCCTGGGCAGGTGTAGAGACCCTGAACCTCATCAAGGTGTGGGGGAAGCAGTCCAACCTCCAGGATCTCTGCAACAAGAAGCACAACACTGACATCTACAGCAGGATCGACACCAGCCTGGCCGAGAAAGGGCACAGCAGGACTCTCAAACAACATTAGCTCAAAATAAAAGAGTGGCGCCAGGGAGCAGAGCAGATGCTCTGGGGCAGCTCTGCACACCTGCTGCTTCTTCAAACAGCTGGATGCAGTCCTGAAAGAGGCTGTCACCACCCTCACTGTTGTCTCCAAGTTTCTGGCCAGGACATGCAGGGTGGCGGAGGAGGACGAGAAGGAGGAGGAGGCCCACCAGGTGACCATGCCCACCAGCCAGGAGCTGCTCCTGGCCTTGGAGCCGGTGCCCCCCTCCCAGGACATCTCCCAGGTTTCTGAGGAACCCAGGGAGGACACTTCTTCTGAGTTCTCTAACTTAATATATTAACAAGCAGGGTCAGGTGACAGGCTGCACAAGCACAGCTCCGACTGTAGATTTCCCCATACCAAATTGGTTCCTGACTGAGCAGTAGCTGTCTGGCATGCCAAGCTTCCAAAGAACGATAGCAACATGCTTCTGCAGGGAGATGGTGGGTCCCAGTCAGATGTCCTGTCTGCAGTTTGTCCAGGGGATTGACGGGCATATGCATCAGCAGGAGAATCAGGACCTGGGCGAGCAGGGCCTGCGGGGCATGCTGGGGTTCATCATCCTTGTCCTCATTCTGGCCTCCTGGAGCAATAGGCAGCACTTTGGAAGTACTGCAGCATGAAGCGCAGCATGAAGCCCTTGAGCCTGGCACTGTTTTACAACAGCTCCATTCAATTTGGCATCCGTTCAATGTGGATATGCTATTTTGGACTAATTCAAAGTAACTTCGAAGCCCCCCTGTAGTGAGAACATGCTAGTTCGAATTTGTTAAATTGGAAGTTCTTAAGTCGAATTTAGTAATTTTGAAATTGTTTCCTTGCATAGACATGGCCTCCGAGACTAAGCCCTGGTTTACACTAGGACCTTCTTCTGAAATAACCGCTCCAAGTTTGAATTAATACGTGTTGTGTCACACTACCATGCCTCTTATTTTAAAATAACGGGCTGTGGAATTTGAACTCTGTATTCCTGCTTTTCATAAGGAGTAAGACTAATTCCAAAAGAATAATTTTGAAATAACTTAGTGTAGATGCTCTGGTGCCACTAATTTAAACTTATTGGCTTCCAGAAGCCTCCTGCAGCTCCCCAGAGTGCTTTCTGGGGCTCTAAATCAGAGGTAGCATGTTCACATTAACAGAGCCTGCCTTGGACTAATTCTGATGCTTCCCCGTAGAGAGGACATGCTAGTTCGAATTTGTTAAATTGGGAGTTCTTAAGTCGAATTTAGTAATTTTGAAATAGTTTCCTATTGCAGACATGGCCTAACAAATTTATTAGGGCAGTAGTCCCCAACGTGGTGCCCGCAGGTGCCATGGCACCCACCGGGCCATTTCTGTGCACCCGCTGAGTGATCGGGGCCGGCCCTGCCCCTGGGCACATGGCGCATGGGTAGTGCTGGCCCCTGGGCGCGCACCTTATGGGCGGCCCCGCCCCCGGGTGCATGGCGCAAGGGCTGTGCCAACCCCGGGCGCATGGAATATGGGTGGTGCCGGCCCCTGGGTGCACAGCACATGGGCGTCCCCACCCTGAGCACACAGCACAGGAGCAGCGCTGGTCCCAGGTGCGCGGCGCATGGGTGCTGCCAGCTCCTGGGCACGTCGCGTATGGGCATCCCTGCCTCTGGTTACGTGGCACAGGAGCGGCACTGGCCCCAGGCATGCAGTGCCTGGGCCGTTTTAGCCCCGGGTGCGTGGCATATGGCCAGCCCCACCCCTGGGCATGCTGCACAGAAGCGGCACCGGCCCCCGGTGGCGTATGCATGGCCCTGCCCCCGGACGCATGCGCGGCCCCGCCCCGGGTGTGTATGCAGCCCCACCCCCGGGTGCCCGGCATGTGAGTGGCTCCATCCCCAGGCACCCAGAAGCCCCAAAAGGTTGGGGACCACCTGTATTAGGGCATAAGCTTTCATGGATAAAACCCACTTCATCAGATGAATTGGAGTGGAAATTACAGGGTCAGGGGTATATACATAAGCATTAGTATAACAAAAGAAGCAAGTTGCTTATCAAGTGTAAGTCCAATGCTTCTGAGGCCAATTCATTCGGGGTGCATGTGGCTCATTCACAGCAGCTGATGGGGAGGTGTGAATACCAAGAGCGGGGAAATTGCCTTCGTAGTGAGATAACTAATCTGAATCCTTATTCGGTCCTAATTTGATTGTATTAAATTTTCAAATCAATTGCAGTTCTCCTGTCTCTCTTTTGTAATCTGGTTTAAAAGGGTTGTTTTTCTTTGTTTGTAGAAAGATGTGTTACTTTTAAATCCATTACGGAATCTCTAGAGAGATTAAAGTGTTCTCCTACAGATTTATGTATGTTACCTTTCTCCATGTCTGATTTGTGTCCATTTATCCTTTCGCTCAGACACTGTGTAGTTTGGCCAATATACATGGGAGAAGGACATTGCTGGCAATTGATGGCATAAATCACGTTAGCGGATGTGCAGATGTACGAGTCCCTGATGTCGTGTTTTAAGTGGCTAGGCCCTGTGATGGTATCACTTGTACTAATATGTGGACTGAAATGGCAATGGGATTTGTTGCAGGGATAGGTTCTTGGGTAAGTGCTTCTGTAGTGTGGTATGGCGTGTGACTACTGGTGTGACGGGACACCATCGCCCCGCATGGCAATTCCCACCGAGCAGGCTTTGCTTGGCACCAGGGTGGAGGAAGCCCGGCGGTGCACGGCGTGCTCCCATGCCGCACTGCAGCTAGCTGAGCCGGCCAACCCGCGGGCGGCGGGCTGGGAGCGTGGAGACGGGAGTGGGGATGACTCGGAGGCGTTCCCCCGCCCCGTGAGCTCAGCGCGGTGGGGAGCCGGTGCAGCATGAGGAAGCCGGAGTGCCTTGGCAACCCGCAAAGGGGAGGAGAGCTAGCATGGAGATGCGACAGCTCTGTCCCCATGACATCAGGTAGGATGGAAGCGGTGCGGCGTTTAATAGCGCTGCCGCCATAAACTCGGGGGTGGTTGGAGAGAGTAGCCGGGCTTGGGGAGCACCGGGAGAAACCTCCGAGAACGGCTGGGGGGATAGATAGGGTGCTAAGAGGCCGGTGATTCCGGTCCGCTGATCCCTTTTTGTGCGTTGGCAGTCTGTCCGCCAAAGGAAAGGTGAGCCTTAGAGCAGCGAGAAGCCATGGGCGGGGTAAGGAAGCAGCCCAGGGCAGAAGTCATTAGGGTTGGTGGGCTGACGCGTTACAGCAGGATGCCCCGTCAGCCAGACTGGATCCAGACCGATCCGTGTCCTTAGGGCCCTGGGCTGGTCCGGACCCTCTTACCCCCACCCCCACGGCCTTGGTGGAGGAGGTAGTCTGCCCGTGCCACTGAAGGTGCCGCAGACGAGGCGGGAGGATCATCCAAGCAGCCTCCAGGGAAGGCATCGAAACGACAATACTGCCCCCCCCAGGAGGGGGGGCATAGGGTACCGCCAGAGAGGACTGGTACAACTGGTAAGTATTTGCTTCAGGTGGGGGTTCTGTCAGTAGGCAAGGACTGGTCTGTCTACCAAGGCCTGTGAGAGTGAGGGATCATTTTTAGGATAGCTTGTAGATTGTCAATGATGCACAGGAGGGGTTTTAGCTGTGGGCTGTGGGTGATAACCAGTGGTATTCTGTTATTTTCCTTATTGGGCCTGTCCTGTACTAGGTTACTTCTAGGTACTCGGCTCTGTCAATCTATTTTTCACTTCCCCAGGTGGATATTTTTGCTTTAAGAATGCTTGATGAAGATCTAGTAGGTGTTTGTCTCTGCCTGAGGGATTGGAGCAGATATGGCCGTATCTTAAGGCTGTGGACAACAGATTGTGTGATGTGTCCTGGAAGGAAGTTGGAGGCACGTAGGTAAGAATAGCAGTCAGTAGGTTTCTAATATAGGATGGTGTTTATATAACCATCATTTATTTTTACCGTAGTGTCCATGAAGTGGATCACTTGTGTGGATTGGTCAAGCGAGACTGATGGTGGGGTGGAAATTGTTGAAATCCACCAGAAATTATTGAAATAACATTTCCTATTTTTAGGTTAGGGAAATTAATAAAGGCTGATCTGCATTATAGTTACAATATCTATTGATATTTATAGGAGGAAGAGCTAAATGACAGCAAACACTGATAAAATTGTTCATGGTTGTTTATAGACAATGCACTCTAATATTGAACAATACATTATAAGTAGGGATGCAAACGACTAGTGCCTTGACTAGTTGCTTCTCTTCCCACCCTTTCTGCCTCTATCAGAGGCAGAGGGGATAGGGAGAGAGCAGGAACTGGTGCTTTAAAGCTGGCTCCCCTCAGCTCCATATCCATAGGGAGTAGGGAAGGCAGAGGGCAGGAGCGGCCCGAGGCGGGCTGTGGCAGCTGGCGTCCCAGTTGGAACGCGTGATCGGTGCTCCCGCCTGCACGGCTATCAGTGGGGTGATGTCATCACCGAGTACCCTGTGTGCCCTGTGACGTCCTCATCAGGCGCCGTTGAAGGCAGCGCCCTAGACGACGGCCGAATTGGCCTATAGCCATGGGCCGCCCCTGGCAGAGGGGTAGCAGGAACCGGGTGTTAGCCGGGAAGCAGAGCCCAGTCTCAGACACTGCGCTTCTGCTTTTTAAATGTATTAAGAGCCTTTTAAATGTATTAAAAGGCAGACTGCAGCAGGGTTAGCTCCCGGGGCTGGGAGCTAACCCTGCTGCAGCTTTCCCCCTTATCAACTAATAGACTAGATGATGGAAATTCTATCTAGTTGTTTAGTTGATTAAACTACATTAAACATCCCTAATTATAAGCAGGAAAATAATAAACTCAAGTGCAATCAGAATATTCACTGAAAAGAGCATGAAGAATTTGTAAGAGAACTTTCAGTCAGTTCTGTATTCTTTCAAAAATGGGTATGCTACAATGGATACAATAAAAGTCTGAGCAATATAATATTCTCTTGTAAGATGCGAGTTGAAATATTGAGCTTGGTTATGGTCATCTTGCCACAGAAGTTATAGGCTTTGAAAAGTTTAAGGGTAATGATATTTATTTCAGTATTAAAAATTATGGATAAAAGCTAAAGTCTATAATAAGTTCCGAAAATGAGGTCAGAAAAGATGTAATTGAAATGTTTAATTGCAAATGACAGCTTTAGGAGGAATAGGATGCTAACAAAGCTATACATCTGAATACCCAAATGTCTTCAGTGTTATATCAAATTTCATTCCTTCTTACTCAACTGATTCCTTCCAAGGGAGATTTATGATGGGATGGTTTTCAATATCTATTAAATAAATTAATTTGTAAAACAAATGATATATCTCTTAGAGTTTTGCATCATTTAATTCATCAAAAGAAATTAGGGTGATAAAAGTTTGCATCAACTGTACCATGTTCAGCTGGCAGATCTAAACTTTACCTACATTAATATAAATTAGATGACTTTTGTCCTTGCCTGCAGTGACAATGTCATTGCCTGGAGCTTACATCTATCATTACTATCAGTTAATTAGAACACAGGAAAGCTTTAAATGCCCTCACTCTAATCTGTCATTCTGGACTTCTTCCAGTGTTACCACATCTGTCAATCATTTCATCCCCTCAAGCAATGTTTATGAAAATCCTGTGATAAGTATATTTTCCATAGGGGTAAACAACAGGAGGTAGAAAAACCCTTTTGTGTGTCAAAATTTAGGCTTTATCTCACAATCACACTTTCTCAAACTCCTTCTAATCCCATCCTCACTACTGAAATGATATAATCTTCCTGACAGAGAGGCAGCTTGAAAGGCTCAGTGCTAGTATTTCAGTTGCAGCAATTGCTATGAATTTCAGTAAAATATAGTCATTGCTCGAATCTTCAGCTGGCAGCCTGCTTGGATAATTTTTAAAGTATGCATAGCTGAATTAATAGAGCAGTGTTATTCTATAACATGTCAAAGGAAATAATATTTTGAGTTTTTGGTCTCAGCACAAAATAAGGCTTGTTAAAGCCAGCCTTGACAACAAAGACTTCTGGTCAGTGATGTTCTAAAAGCAAAGGTGTGAGATTCACCCAATTTGAAAGAGACATGTGCAAACAACACATCTTTCAGCAGCATTCTTTTTTTTTTTTTTTTTTTTTTTAACTCTTGACTTGCTGTGGTTTCTAACCTTTCCTCTAGGGAAGCCAAGTGCTTTTTGCTCACTAGCCTGACAAAACAGCAGTATTGTTGCAGGTTTGCTGGAACAATTTTTACATGGGGGTGATGAGAGCCACTGAACCAAACTATAAAGTCTATACATAATGGAATCAACATAAAGCCAAGGGGTTTAACAGCACCCTCTGCACTTCTAGTTTCAGCACCTCTTGATTGTCACAGTGAAATATGGAGGCGTGAGCTGGTATCAACTGTTGGGGTGCTAGTGGCCTGGGCAAAAGAATCTACAATGTGAGGTTCATATCACCTCTTAGCACAAAACTCACTTTTATTTTGGCAATTATATATTTTATAATTTGTATAAATATGCATCTAAAGTATTGACTTGGAACTAGGATGGATGCACCATGCTTCGGGGTCATTTATGGTAGTACCTCTGCTGTGACGTCAAGCCTATAAACACTGTCAGCCAGCCCATTTCTAAGACTTTTCAATACACATCAGCCCTTCTTGTGTGATAATTCAGAAAACGATGTCCAAGATGGAGAAGTGGGACACGTGTGTTTACCTGCAGGCCACCAAAATTATATAGCTTTTTATATTTTGTTTCTATATAACTTACACATAGTTAAACAATGTGGGTCAATAGAATGGGCTCAATTTTAATATTACTTCTATGCATTGCTTTGATATTTTTCATTGGTATAGAAACCCTCTATGGTGAGGCCCAATGTGACTTGTAAATATTATTCAGGATCAGATTCTGCAATGCTTACAGTGAATACCTAACTCCTTAAGCATTTCTCATGGAAGCAGCTTCTGTACTCCTGTTTGCACTGGAGTCACATGATATTTTACATCAAGTCTAATGCTCTATATTCAGCATGAAATTACCTTATCAAAATAATTTTGTACACTGTTTGCTTTGTAACACTAAGGAATGACTCCAGCTATTGAGTCAATAGAAAAACAAGAAAGACTAGTTTATGCTTGCTGCCACTAGGGTCTAAACATTTTTACAAATGGTGTTGCTTTTCCTCTGGAATGCCACAGCCAGCATTTTGTGTATGTTTGTGTGTGTGCAAAATATCAGTTAAATGTGTTGCTCTTCCCCAGGAATGGCATAGTCAGCGTAATTATTATTTTTGTTGGCAAAAGATCAGTTAAATTGGACTCTTTATAATTTTACTATTTATAAACATTGGTTTTCAGCTCATAAACTTTCTGATTGCTGTGCTAAATCAAACAAGTGCTGTTTCCCTTTCAGGAACATATTTCATCCTATCTATTGAACAGCCATATACACTCTTGGGAAGAAACAACATAAAAGGGTGTGAAAAACTATTTAAAGGGAGTATAACTAGAAAATACGGTTTAAAATAAAGGAGAAAAAACTTATATTAGTCATGTATTTTCTAGTAATACTTATTATTCAGCATGTATTCACTTTTGTTATATTTTGTTATATATCCGAGTTCTCTGTGATACAAGTATTAGGCTTAGTGGTGAGCTCTACCAAGTCTCATAGCCCATTTGCTCTGTGATTTAAACAATGAAACAAAATAAATGGACTTTGGTGTAAGCAGTAAGGAAGGCTTTTCTATATTTACAACAGACCCTAGGGCCCTAAATGACAACAGCTGTATGAACCAAAGCCCAGCAAATTTTACTGGTCTCTTATAGTCCAGATAGATTGCCATGTGGTATCCTAAATAATGTATATTACTCAAGAGCTTAGCTTCACTTCACATGTGGTTTTTGCAGTGTTCTATGTACGTAACAGTGTACTTATGTATATTGAGGTGCTCTGTGTACTTGTACTTCAGCACTTTAATATTCTGCACTTGGTACTTAACAGATAAGTATCCTTTTTATCTATCAGTACTTTTTTCAAAATATGTTTTTAAAACTATCATATCCCTGCCAGCAAGCCCCCAGAGTCCAACATCTCAGCTTGGGAGTTACAGGGCTTGAGGGTCAACTTCTAGGGCTTTTTTCTGTGGCCCTGCTGTGGCACCAGCCTTCCCTCTGCTCCCTTCATTTCTGTTGGCCCAGTCAAATACTTTATCCTAAAAACCATTCCTGCTTGGCTACATTTGAAATGATGCTGTTATTAAAGAAAAATGCCAATTTTATTAAATAAGATGTTGTCTGTATATAGTATCATTATGTACAAGATAAATAAATCTTATAATATTAGGTAGTCATGTATATACGGACCAGACAGTTTCAGAGATTATACTAATTGAAAATACTTGCACAGCATACTTGCACTTCTGTAGCAGCCTGGTTAGCATTTAATTTCTTTTTATGTGTAATTATGACAACACTGGGTTTTTTACTGCTATATCTGAACAAGTCATCAAAATTGTCTGGAACTGGAGAAACTGCAGCAGCAGATTTCCTTGAAGGCAAATGTCTTGTTATTAGGAGAGAAATTGAGGCTGTTGAAATATGTGCTCAAAGTTGGGGTTTTATTGTCATTTCTATGATTATTCAGCATTTTTTCAGGTATTCGATACTTTCCAGTAAAATATAAATTGTCCATCTGAAGCTTGTCATTAAGGCTCTTCTGCTGTGATTTAATAATGGCCCATGAAAACTTCTAAAAGTGATGCCAATAGTTTCTTTAGGCTATTTAATGTACCCTTTAACAAAAATGTTTTAATACTTTTACTTTTAGCATGTACATTATTGGAAGAGCAATTTATAGCCTCATGATTACAACACTGTTTGATAGAATGTACTTATTATCAGATACTGTGAACATTTATAGTAAAATTCCGTTGATTTCACAATAGTTCTTGCAACTGTGAACAGATTGTGACTGTACATGCAGAAAAAATGGAGATGCGTGGCTGATACGGATTAGATATGGATTTTATTTCCTGACTTTGGATTTTTACTACATGTGGGTTAAGATTAGAACCTTATATCTGCACCTTTTGAAATCTGGGCTGAGAAAGAAAGAACATAGTATTTAAATCCTCAGATATGAATCTTCCCCAATGACTTTTTGTTCTGAGTTGTATCTAAGTCTGGAAAGGATCAATTTTCTGTCTTTGATGCAACTTAATATTATTCTAACTCATTAACTAGACTGATTAGAGCTGACTTGGAGCTTTTTGAGAAAGTAGTTTTTCATCAGAAAATGAAGATTTGTAGAAACTGAAACATACCAGTTTTAATAAAACTTTCACCGGGACAGCTTTCTCAGGAATAAAATGGATTTTCTGGTCAAAATGAGAGCAGCCCCCTTGTGTAAGTCTATACTATAAGTTGGATCTCCCTGGTCTAGCATCTGAGAGGTCTCAGACCAGGGAGTTTGTCGGACCACGGGAGGTCAATGCTCCCCTACTGGCTGCCCTACTCCCAGGCTCCCAAGGCTGGGGCTTCCATCTTGTTGCTGGACCCGCTGACTTTAGAGTTCCCCTGGGTTCCCAGAGCCACCTGGCCGCTGACAGCCCCTCTCAGAAGCCATCTTCCCTGTTGCTGCCTAGCGTCGCTGCCACCAGGGATTCTCTGGCTAGGGCCGCCTGGTCAATCCAGCCCCACTGCCACTGGGGGTGGGTTCTCCAGTCAGAGCTCCCCGATGATGCTGGGGAGTTGCCTGGTCGGGGCCACCCGGCCCACTGCTGCTGGGGATTCTCTGGCTGCCTGGCCACCCCACTCTCACTTCCACCAGGAAGAAGGGCATAAAAATAAGAGACAGTGGCTTCCATCTCACTTCTCCTCTACTCGTCTCTTTGACCACGACATCAATGAAGAGCTGAAGGATTCTGAACTAAGACGGAATGGTCCCAAGGTAAAAGGGGATCCATCCTGTGAAATTTACTGCAGCATATGATGAGGAAAACCTTTGCTTTGAATTCTGTTAGATTGCTCAGTTAGGGTATGTCTACACTGCCACCCTAGTTCGAACTAGGGTGGCTAATGTAGGCATTTGAAGTTGCAAATGAAGCCCGGGATTTAAATATCCTGGGCTTCATTTGCATCTTGCTGGGCGCCGCCATTTTTTAAATCCCTGTTAGTGCGGACTCCGTGTTCGCAGCTACCCACAGCACGGAGTAGGTAGTTCGAATTAGGCTCTCTAATTCGAACTACCAATACACCTCGTTCCACGAGGAGTAACGGTAGTTCGAATTAGAAAGCCTAATTCGAACTATCTACTCCGTGCTGCATATAGCCGCAGGCATGGAGTCTGCACTAACGGGGATTTAAAAATGGCAGTGCCCTGCAAGATGCAAATGAAGGCCAGGATATTTAAATCCTGGGCTTCATTTGCAACTTCAAATGCCTACATTAGCCACCCTAGTTCGAACTAGGGGGCTAGTGTGGACATACCCTTTACTATTAGCTTGTATTTACTCTTTTATTTTCTTTTGTACCCAATCCTTACTTTTATAATCATAAATAATCACATAAAACCCGTCTTTTGGAAGATAGTAAACTTTTCTTATTGTTTCATCTCAACCTGTGTGTGTTTAGATTAAACTATGCGGGAAAGTCCATTCGGAATAACAAGGCTGGCATATTTCTGAGGAACAAGGATGGTGTAGCCTACTAATTGTTATCTGCTTTATTTTGGCCTATTAAAATGATATTCACTTTAGTTATAGAATAGTTTTTGTATGTTATCCTTATTTTCCTTTATATAGATTTTAAATATGCTGGTAATGCAAGGGGCCTACAGAATTCAGGTTCTGTAAGACGGCTGATGGCAATAAGATATAAGTGGGGAACTATATGCTCTGTGTCTGTAATTTTCCATAAAGGGTGAAGCAAGAGTTTGTGGTCGGTGCAAGTTTATTTTTTGAACCTTACCCGGAATTTATGGCATAAATCTGCTAACATGACAGTTATGAACATTTCAATATCTTTATGCAATCACAAGCAGATGGAGGCTTTTAGACCTCAGTTTCCATGGAGCTTCCCACCTTTTCTGTGTGGTATAGTGACAGTGTCCAAAAGACATGTCACCCATAATGAATATTCATAAGATACCCAAAGGTTTCTTCCAATCAAAGATGGTATCCTCAGAAATATTGGGGTGTTAGGCCCAGTTATGGAAAAGGGATGGTATCCAGAATGCTTTGGCACCCAAAAGGGGTATTTAGGCCTACTGATTTGGGAGATCAGGGCTGCGAAATCAGCGCATAGATGAGAAACAGTCCACCTTGAAACGTTTGCTTATAAGGTCAGAGAAACAAAGAACTTATCTCTATTTCTTTCTTTTGTAACGGCTTATTTTCCCTTTCTTTAATCTTGCTTAAGTCTGATTTTAGGAATCTTACTAACACTTGCTCCCAGGTCTTCCAGGGGAAGGGAAGCCAACCTTTTCCATCCAGCCTTGGGATCCTTGTGTGTGTAGGAACTATTATTGTTATTATTATTATTATTACTCTTTGTACACTTAGATAAGTTTTAAGTTGATTGTGTTAATGACATCTTGAGAAGGAATTCAAGTGATTTGTGTTCTTAGTGTTGTTTTTGTTGTGGTGATCATAATCATTATTCCATTATCAATAAAGCTGTTTTCTATTTCATTCCCTGAGTTAAGGTGTGGTTGCTGCCAGTCGCCTGTTGACTCTTAAGACAGGGAGCTTTGTGGTTCCACTGAATTGTAACCTGGGATAGAGGACAAACTTAGATCTTTTTCTGATCAGATTGGCAAGACTTACCCATCCAAATTTTACTAAACTCCTTCCCAGGCAACAATGGAAGTAGGAATTTGTTGGCATTGCCCTGTAAGTAATTCATGAGCGGCTGGCCATAGCATTGGTATATTCAGCTAGGGATGATTTTACATGCTATGGGCTGAATATGAATTGGCCGGAAGTGGCTATTTATAGAGCAAAGCAGCGTAAAAGGCATCCCTGGTTAGAGAGTTGATGGGACATAGATACTCTACAGTCCAGATTGCATCCTAGGGAATAGCTAAGGGTATGTCTACACTACCCCCCTAGTTCGAACTAGGGGGGTAATGTATGCATACCCTAAGAGCTTAGTGCTTAGGGCTTTCTAATGAGAGACCTAAGAACAAGTTCATTTTGAGTCTGACTTGGGGTGGGGTGCAAGGCTGCTCAGTCTCTATTGTTGGAATTGTTCCACTTTGTGTGGATAAATTAATATTAATTGTGCCAGAGAGAATGGAAGACCAAAAGATGCTGACTCTATAACTCACATAGGAGGTGGAAGATCCAGGTTCAAGTCAGTCCCTGTGCATCCTCTATCCCAGGTTAATTATTCATAAGTGAAGCATCTGTGACAAGAAAAAAAATGGAGTGATCCTTTTGATATTGGCCTTTAGACTTGTGACTAGGGCACTCTCCTGGGTGAAGGAAGACCTAGTGCAAGTCTCTGATTTTCCTGACTTGGAAGAAGGTACTTGATCCTGGGTCTGCCACTTTCCAGGTGAGTGTCTTGATGACCAGGCAGTTGACTATTGTAGAGTATATCTGTCACTTTGTTTTTTTCATAGAAAACTCTGAAAGATCTTGGTTTCATTTTGAGGTAGAAGGGGAAACAAAATTGAAATCTTGTTAAACTTTGTGAGATGGGAAAATATTCCTTGTCCAGCTCTAACAATAACTCCAGCAGCGTTAAGGGAGAATAACTTTCCAACTGAAGGACTGCATGGGCATCAGATGTACTGGCTAGCCATATAAGAGAATGGGGAGATAATTATGAAGGATTTGCTTTAGAGAAAAAGAACTGTAAAGCTACATCTAGACTTCAGGTTCTCTCAGAAGAAGCTTTTCTGGAAGAGATCTTCTGAAAAAACTTCTTCCGAAAGAGAGCGTCCACACTGCCAAAGCGCATTGAAAAAGTGATCTGCTTTTCTGAAAGATAGCGTCCACACTTATTGGACACTATTTTGCATTTAAACGAATTATTATGCATCTGCACTTTTCCCTCTTTCCTCTTCTTTTGAAAGAACTCCCTCTTCCCTGTCCACACACACCTTTTTCCAAAAGAGTTCTTTAGGAAAAAGGCTTCTTCCTCGTAGAAAGAGGTTTACCAATGTCAGGAAAACCTCTCTGTTTTTTCTATTTTTTTTTGAAAGAACGCGATTGCAGTGTGGATGTAAGTGAAGTTTTATTTTGGAAAAACTGTAGTGTAGACATAGCTTGAGGTATGTATTTCTTTTCAGTATGTGTTGGAGATGGAAATGTGTTCTTTTCTGAGTTCCAAAGTGTTATCTACTCCATGTAAAGTGTATAATGTAACGAGGAATCAGACCTTTTGTATTTAAAATAACACATTTGGGTTACTTATTAACCATTTTGCACTAATATATACAGAAATATACACTATTTAGGTGGGGTAAGTAGCACCATGTATTGTTAAGGTTGTCTGATAAATCCCATTGTAAGTATAAGTTTTCAGGTGCTTATAACTTTATGACACTTTACCACTTGCTCTGAAATTTTCTGGCTATACTGAATGAGGCAAGGTTTTGTGGGGAAAAATAATATGTGATTATATACTCAAAGATTGTTTCATAATGCATTAGGGGGGCTGTATTAAAATTACCAATGCAAATTTAATTCTGGCATTTCCTAACTTCGAGTGTTTAATTTGTACTTTCATCATTCTTCTTACATGTTTTTTTTTTCTGAGTAGTATATATATTTGTAAAGTTCCTTCAGATCTTTAGATGAAAAAATATTTTTGGGTGCTTTGTAATTAATAATTGGTATGAACCTGACTAGATATGAATGGTAATTGCTTGTCTTAACTATTCTGTAATTTTTTATCTAAAATTGCACTATGTAATGAGACATTATGATGCCCTCTGATGACTAAACTGTGAAAGCTGTTGCCATTTACATTCACAAAGCTAAACTGAAATGATATTGTCTTCAAGCTGAACACGGTGTGAAGTTCTCCAGAGACTGGGTGAAAGAAGTCAAAAATATTGTCCGAATATTTAGCAATAGAAATAGTGGTCTAATTTCTACAATGAAAGCAATTAACATTTCTTAAATGGAATAGGGATGTTAAATATTGGTTAATTGAATAGTTGAGTAACTTCATGAATTCTTATCAGTTAGTTGACTACAGGCAGTCCCCGGGTTACGTACAAGATAGGGACTGTAGGTTTGTTCTTAAGTTGAATCTGTATGTAAGTCGGAACTGGCGTCCAGATTCAGCCGCTGCTGAAACTGACCGCCAGTTCTGACTTACATACAGAATCAACTTAAGAAC
This sequence comes from Pelodiscus sinensis, assembly GCF_052426305.1. Taxonomy (NCBI): domain Eukaryota; kingdom Metazoa; phylum Chordata; order Testudines; family Trionychidae; genus Pelodiscus; species Pelodiscus sinensis. The sequence goes on along the minus strand of NC_143052.1, from coordinate 53,290,391 downwards.
CCCAGGCGTCCCCAAGTCAGCTGCTGCTGAAACTGATCAGCAGCTGATTCCAGGAAGCCCGGGGCAGAGCAACTCTGCCTCGGGCTTCCTGTAGTCAGCGCTGGTCAGTTTCAGCAGAAGCTGACTTGGGGACGCCTGGGGCAGAGCAGCTGGGGTGCTGCCGGGTTGGTCCAGTAGCGCCCAGAGCGGCGCTGCAGGACCAACCGGCAGCACCCCAGCTGCGCTGCCACAGGCGTCTGGAGAAAAGCCTAGTCTGCTGGGGGGGGCGTACTAGCTGCGCCCCCCGCCACCCCAGCAGACCAGGAAGACGTGGGCGGCGGACCGAGACGCACCGCGATCCCGCCACCTGGGTCCTCCGTGGCTTTGCTTCCAGTCTCCCTGGTCTGCCAGGGAGACGGGGAGTAAAGCCTCTGAGGACGCCAGCAGCGGGACAGCCGCGGGGCGTCTGGGCTGTCCCGCTGCCAGCTTCCCCGAGGCTTTGCAAAGCCGCGGGGGGGGGGGGGGGTGGGCTCGGGCAGTGAGGCAGCCCAGGCGCGCCTGGGCTGCTCCGCTGCCGGCTTCCCCGAGGCAGACCAGGGAGACGCGGAGAAAGCCCCGGAGTACACGGGCGGCAGGACCGCGAGGTATCGCAGTCCGTGTCCTCCGGGGGAGCCCCGTTCGTAACTGCAGATCCGACATAAGTCGGATCCACGTAAGTCAGGGACTGCCTGTATTCTACAGTCCCCAGGGGCAGGGCTGGCAGCCAGCATGCTCCTGAACCCACTTCTGAGGAACAAGATGAGGTGCCGGATGGGACCCAGTTTAAAAACCAGCTCCTTGCATGGACCAGCTGCCTGTTGACCTGTGGTGCAGCCTCTGATACAGATGCAGCAGTGCAGAATGGCAGTAGCCCCTGTTTAGTGGGTTCCGAGTTCTCGGACCTGGCATAAGCCGGAACTGAGCTGTGCTGCCTGCCTACTCAGTGCCTAATACAGGCTATGTCTACACTACGGGGCTTTATTGGGAAAAGGTATGCATCTTGCGCTCCGCAATTTGCATTCCTTTTTCTGATAGTTTTTTTGGAAGAGGTTTTTCTGGGCCAAATTTTGTAAAAAAACCCCTCTTTTGGAAGAGCCCTTCTTCCTCATTGGAGGAGGAAGACAGGGTTTCCAAAAGAGCTCATTTGCTGTTCCTCAAAAAAAAGCAGAAGAGCAGATGTGTTCCCTGGACATGGAGGAGTTTTTCCGAGATATGTCCGGTATTCCAGAAAACCCCTATAGTCTAGACATAGCCACACTTTAAATGCAGAGCCACAGCAGGGTAGGTCCCAGTCCCATCGCAAGCCAGGACTGAGCCGGGCCATGGGCCAGCCTGCTACAATATTTACTGATGGGGGTGGGGATGGAGGGTGGGGGAAATGTGTGTAGTCTATAGCATTAACCTATAAATTTTTGCTTATTGGACAATGGGTTAATCGACTACACTATTACATCTCTAAAATGGAACAGTGTAAACTTATTCATAGGGTTAAAAAAAGTCCCTGAATTAAACACACTTTCACTCCAACTTAGGACTTCACTGTAAAGTTCATGGTAGTGACACATTATGCTAACACATTTTGGTATTAGTTGTTGAACACTTAGGCTGCTGAATTTGTATGAGGTGAAACATACATAGTGAACAGTCTGGGAGAGCTGCCAACAACAAATTGCAGTAATCCAACCTTGTTGTTATAAAGGCATGAATCAAAAAAACCTCAGCATCTTGCTGAGACAGCAATCATCTTAACCTTGTTACACTCCTGAGATGGTAATATGAAGTCTTATCAATATGGTCGATATGGGTCTCTAAGGAAAGCTGAGGGTCAAAAATGACTGGAATTTATCATGAAGAACATTGCTTTCTAGGACGTCCAGCAGCAGAACAGTGAAAGCCTATTCAGTCCTCGCTGAAATAAGTGATATATGGCAGGTCACCTATGGAAACACAGCAGGATGAGGCTGACAGCAAAAAATTAAATGAAAACAGGTCAAAAGAAATGAAAGTCTGATACCTAAATTTTCATTTGTGGTTGTCAGATTTCAAGATTGCCTGTTAGCCCTTTACTGACCCAGTGAGGAATGATGGTGAATTTCATGTTTTGCGAGAGTAAAAGCATCTAGAATGGCTATATATTTTTCTTAATGATAAACTCCCACTTAAAAGGTTTAAAAAAATATTTTTGAAGGACAGTTCATGATACAGTCACATCAGATGGACCCAGGACATTTTCAGTGATGGCAGTAATAGCCACATCGAGATAAAAAGTTTCCTAATTTGCAAAGTTTAGTATTCACCAGTATGCTCCCAGGAAGTGCTAGCTTATAGAAAAACAATGATTGCAGCTGTTTATATTATCAGCTTAGAGATCTATGTAAATATAAGAATTAGGAAGAGAACATTTGAATGTGTTCTTCAGAGCAATGCCTTGCAGTTATGATTCTGTGGAAACTTGTGGAAAATTATATCTATGCAGAGAAAGAATATGTGTCATTGTAAAACTATGCAAAAAGGCTTGAATAGTCTGATGAGATTTGTGTGGCGATGGAGGATGGTAAATTGGAGTTTAAAACTGAAGGTAAAAATCTGGACTCTACTGAATTTCTGTTATTGTACATGTGCTTATAGCTTCTTCTACTGCAAGAAGAATTTGTAAATTATCTCGAGAATAACAGATCTTTAGAAGTAGCTGAATCAGACTTCTTTTCTGCCCATTCAAGCTATGGAAATAAAGGGTTGCTTTTAAAGCCCTTTTCTTTCAAAATTCGGTGACATGAAATATGTGGATGCTGCTGCTGAGATGTGGAATATGAAAACAATGACAATTGAATCACATTTTTCAAAACGGTTAGCATAAAGTGACACCTACTGCTGACATCAATGGCCAGTTCTCCTATGAGGTCCATCTCTGACAAACAATAGAGACATCTGGCGTCTTGTAGGTTAGTTTCTTAGTGGAGGAGCAATCAGTGATGCAGAATCTCATATATTCAAAGTGTCACTTGTTTTATTTAGACACATATCAGTCTTGGAACTGAGGGGATCAACAGCATGCAGAACAACTCCTTCTTTTGGGAATCTTAGTCTAACAACGGTGACAAGTTCCAAGGGAGCAATACTGTATCAAGTAGTGACTCTAATCAAAGACCAAAGTAGAGGGCAAACTCTTCTGTCACTCATGTAGCTCCCTTTCCATACAGCTTTGTATAGCAAAACTAGCAACATACAAAATGTCTTCACAGTACAGACCACAGGCTTGCATGCTAAAAAAAGAAGAAAAAACTTAGACAAAGTGTGGGAAGTAATTGTTTTATTGGACCAATTTCTGTTGGTGAGAAAGAGAGACAAACTTCTGAGCTACACAGAGCTCTTTTGCAGGGTTGGGATTCTGGGAAATCTACACAGCAGCATTATTTCGAAATAACTAGCATTATTTCAAAATAACTTAGTCCACATCTATACAGCAGTCAGTTATTTCAAAATAATATCTACATACTATCAAGCTGGAGGACTTCTTCCTCCGACTCCTGTAACCCTCATTGTACAAGAAGTAAGGTATATCAGAGGTAGAGTGCCCTATTTTGAAATAAGTGCTGTGTAGACGCTCCCAATTTTGAAATAAGCTATTTTAAACTAAGCTACGCAATTGATGTCGCTCAATTTGAATACCTTATTTTCCGGCGTATAAGGCGACTGGGCGTATAAGACGACCCCCTAATTTTTTAGTTAAAAGATAGGGTTTCGTCTTATACCCCAGCGCCCCTCCGCCTCCTTTGCTCCTAGTGTCCCTGGTCTGCTGGAGATGGTCCCCAGCAGACCAGAGGCACCGGGAGCAAAGCCGCAGCAGCGGTGGGGTCCCCCGACTCTGAGGCTTTGCCAGAGCAAAGCCTCAGAAGCGCGGCACCCCGCCGCCGCTTTGGCTTTGCTCCCGGTGCCTCTGGTCTGCTGGGGACCGTCTCCAGCAGACCAGGGACACCAGGAGCAAAGCCTCTGAGGAAGCCCTGGCAGCAGGACAGCCCTGGCGCGCCTGGGCTGCCCTGCCGCCGGAGCCCCTCCGCGGCTTTGCAAAGCCTCGGGGGAAGCCAGCGCCGGGCAGCCCAGGCGTACCTGCGCTGACCCGCCGCCGGCTTCCCCCGAGGCTTTGCAAAGCGCCGGAGGGGCTCCGGCGGCGGGGCAGCTCAGGCGCGCCTGGGATGCCCCACCGCCGGCTTCCCCCGAGGCTTTGCAAAGCCGCATACCGGCGTATAAGACGACCCCCGATTTTGGGGGGATGTTTTTTAACATCAAAAGTCATCTTATACACTGGAAAATACGGTAACTTATTTCCAGTTATTAAGCCGTGCTGTGTGGATGTATTCAGGGTCACGACTAAAAACACAGTGGAACAGATTGTTTAGCATAAGTAGTTAATACATATTTTAGGGGGCCATTCAAAGTCAAGTGATCCATTGATACTCCTTTCGTCATAAACGGGAAAAGCAGCTGGAATGGGAGTGAGAAGTTGTTAGTGGATTAGAGAGTCTTGTGATAAGCCATAAATCCAATGTTTCTAATTTAGTCCATGAATTTTGGTATCCAGCAAAGTTATGGATTTAAGCTCTTAGGCTCATCTTTTGAAAGTGTTGTTCAGGTTTCCTTCAAGGATAAGGTCTGATAGATCACATAGAGAGTGATCACTTTGTGAAAGTATTCACCCAGAGGTGATATGGTATTTTCGTCTTTCATCATTTTCCTGAATGAGTTCATTTGAGAGCATAGTGATTATCTGGTTTCAGTTGTTCCTGGGCATTCAGTGCAGTGGATGAGGTTTACCACATATTGTGATAGGCATGTGTAAGACCCATGATCTCGAAGGTGTGTTTTGTGTGTTGGGGCATGTGTGTGTGTGTGTGGTGGGGGGTGGGCAGTGGAACATTTAGGATATAGTAGTTGGTTATTTTTGGCCTTTGCTTTTTTGTCAGCTCATTTGTTTTTATATCATGGCATTATAAATGCTGCTTTTTTGCGTTATAATTCTTTCACTTTCTACTGAAAAAAGAGAGACGGTAGTGCCTCCAAATAAAATAAATTATCTGTGCTCTGTGCAGAGACTCTGAATCAGACGCTGAATGCTGAGACACAAAATATAATTATACATTTCCTTATGAATATTGTTAAATCTTGTCATGAATAGGAAGGATCAAGTGGGAGATTTTCTTGTGTTCAGACTCTGAAAAGGAAGTATGCTCCATAAGAATATAAGAACATAAGAACGGCCATATTGGGTCAGACCAAAGGTCCATCTAGCCCAGTAGCCTGTGTGCTGACACTGGCTAATATCAGATGCCCCAGAGGGAGGGATCACAACAGGTAATCCTCATGTGATCCCTTCCCTGTCACCCACCTCCAGAGAAACAGAGGCTAGCGATAACATTTCTACCCATCTTGGCTAACAGCCATTGATGGACCTAACCTCCATGAATCTATCTAGCTCTTTTTTGAACGCTGTTAAAGCCTTCACTGCATCCTCTGGCAAGGAGCTCCACAGGTTGATGTGAACTGAATGAAGAAAAACTTCCTTTTGTTTGTTTTAAACCTGCTTCTTGTTAATTTCATTTGGTGACCCCTAGTTCTGTTATTGTGGGAATAGGTAATTAAGTTTTCCTTATTCACTTTTTCCACACTAGTCATGATTTTATAGACCTCTATCATATTAACCCTTAGTTTCCATCATTCTTTCCTCTTCAGGTGTCTGTGATGAAATGAGGATTCATTTATTATTAGCTGCCTTCCATGAAACTCTTCAAATTGCAATGTCTTCAGTAATCATCCTGAAGATTCACAGAAACTTGCTTGCCCATGTAAATTCAGATGTATTTTATACTTACCTCTCTAAATTTGTCTCTGATAAAAGGGATGGGAGAAATTATAGTATGATATTCACTGGGATGACTAAAATAAGAATTCACTTGCATAATAACTTCTAGTAAATATTTCTGTTTTATAATTTCCAAATGATGAGTCTAGCTCAGATACTAAGGAACTACTTGGTGGAATAAAGCCCCTAATATAATATTATCCTTATAATGGCAGCATGGTGTGATGGGGTATTCAGACCTCACACTGAATAAAAAGGAATTAATGAGAGCTGGTGGCCTCAGTCAGCCTTGCCTCAGTACACCTGGAAGGCCCAACTCACCAGTGGCTGCTGAGGGGAGAGGGTGGTCCACTCATGCTAGTGACTTGAAAGGCAGTCTGGCTGGGATTTTCCAGAGACAATCTGAAGAAAGAGCTGGATGGGTCAGCTCCACAGTATCTGAGCTAGACTCATCATTTGAAAATTATAAAACACAACTATTTACCAGAAGTTATTATGCAGATGCATTCCTACGTGCCAACAGTGGAATCCACTGACTACAATATTTCAAAGAGCGCCTTACCATATGGTAAGTAACCACACTTTCTTTTGACACACCCTTCTTCTCCACCTGTGGAGTCCTCAGGAAACCTAGCTTTGACTTGTGAGGAAACTCAGGGAAGGTTTTGACTATCCTTCATCCTTCCTGACAGGAAGATGAGGAGGCACAAGGCCCATGTGTGTCTCTGATGGATGCTGTTATTAAAAAAAAATCCAAACTCTGATCTTGCATGCCTAAGGTGCTTAGAACTGTGGATGTGTGAAATATTGGTTGTGTACTTATTAGGATCTGGATGGATTAATAAGCAGTTGATTGACTCAGGGTGCCAAATGTCCTGATTTGATAACATTGTTCAAGGTAAAAGTTGACCTGAAAAGAACCTAGCATTAAAACTAAGTACTCTAGGGCTCTCTGGACTTGGGAAAAAAAGGGGCTATCCTAATTAAACACTTGTCATCTTGGCAAATCTAGTTTGTTAGAGTTCAACTTTAAAATTTAACTGCCACTTTGGCAAATTCAGAAAATGTATTTGTATTTATGCTTGCATCCACAGTGACTACATCGTAAAGAGTCACAGTTATATAGGATATGTAACCACTCAGTAAGTGCCATTTCGGTGCATATTTAAAAGCAGCTGCAGATGCTAAGAACAATCAGATTGCTCACTTAGCTCAACCTTCCAGAGCCGTCTTTTAAAATAAAAGGTGTTGACTTGTGTAATAAAGGACATAAACTTATTATATTATTAATGTTGGGGAGAAAAATCATTTTAAATAATAATTTTAAATTATCTTAAAAGAGTTGTATTATAAATAGAAGGCATATTGATCAGGTGTCCTCTGGGTTCTTTATCATTCATTAGACTCAGCTCTGGTAGACCAACCTGAAAAGCACATAAAAGGCCCATGACGAACCTTCAGTGACAACTTTTGGAAATCAAATATCTTTCACTCGCAGGAAAGCCTTTCAGGAGTCTGACCATATACTAACAGATCCATTACCACCCCTATCTTCATTGGGCTTCCTGAATATTCATTTTTTTTCGTTTGGTTCCTATGATCTAATTTCATGCATTCTGTAGTTTTCCTGTCCTGTAGTAAACTAGAGAGGAAATAAATCAAGTATCACTTAGTGTGGGCGTGATTGACTAACAGCCTGCCAAGCTAATGGTGCTTAAGCCTGTCATTGGGGAGGTAGAAAGGTGAAGTCTCTTTGGGGCAAAGGATGACAGGCAAAGAATGACAAGAAACGCAGATAAGGTCAACACAAGTATCAGAACTTTTGGTAGCTTAGCTATATCAATGACCTAAACCTTTTAGATTCACTCTCTGACATATTCCTTTGTTAATTCCCTTTTTAAATTATCATTAATTGCAATGGGCAGGAACTTCAGTGAAAAAGAACTGAGCAAAAACAATCTAATTAATTTCTGTTAGCTTGTAAGGGAAGAAAAACTGAGTTCTGGAGCAGATAATGGATACTTTAAATTGCAATCATAAACCATTAAAGAATGCCACAACTGCCTTCATTAAGCAGGTTCAAAACTCATTTAGGATAATTGTCAAATTCAACAAATTCTGGGTCCCAAAGTTATTCAGGAGTTAAGCCAGTTATGCTGTAAGTGAAGCCAATTAAACATATTTTATTTATATACTGTATGATTTCTTATATTCTTATCACATTTCCAACATGAAACCTCCATTTTCATATACTCCTTTAAATCTGGCCTTCTGTCTTCAATAATACATTAGATGTCCTGTCAACTATAATAGATGTAGGGCCAAATTAATTGGAACTGGTGCAAGATAGGAAATTTGACACCTCCCTGTATCAGCCTGGCCATTGCCCTAAAACAGTGGCCTCAAACCTTTTTACACCCAAGATCACTTTTTAAATGTCAGGACAAGCCAAGATCTACCCCACCCCTTCCCCAAGATCCCACCCCTTCCTTGAGTCCCCGCACTCTCTGTTCCCCTTCTATCACTTGCTGTCCCCGGCCCTTATACACTCTCAGGCTATGGCTACACTACACATCTAGACTGGGCCAAATGTCGGAAAAAAAATCTTCTTTTGGAAGCCCCCACATTCCTCATGGAATAAGGAATACAGGGGCTGCCAAAAGAGTGTGTTTGCCGGAAAAACTCCTGCAGTCTAGCTTCACTGGGTTGAGATAGGAGGTGCGGGCTCTGGGATGGGAAAGAGGGATTTAGGTGTGGGAAAAGGTGAGAGGTGCAAGCTCTGGGAGAGAATTTGGATGCAGGAGGAGGTGGAGAAGGGGATGCTGATTCAGGGAAGGGGCTCCAGGCTGGGGAGTGCTGGGCTCAGGTGGAGGGTTGGGGTGCTTAGCAAGCCACAGGCTTTTGGATGTGAGAGTGCAGGATTTTGGGTTGTGATGTCTGAGGGGCTTAGGGCACAGATTTGCAATGGTGCTAGAGTGTTGTAGCAGAAGACTGAGGATGTGGGGGTGCAGGAATTTGGGGATGTGAGAGGCTCAGGACAGGGGGTTCCAGTATGATAGGCTCAGATTTGGGGTCGGGCGGTAGGTACAGGATTGTTACGATGCTGTGGCCAGATGAGGGCTTGGCCCCAACTGGGGGCTTGTTGGCCAGGCTTCATTTTGAAATAAAATATTATGTCAAACACAAAAGGTTTCAATATTGTCTTTATTTATGAGAGGGCCAGGGAACCTGTTTTGAGTCAGAGGTCACTGACCCAAAGAAAAGTCAGTCGGGGCCACACAAGTTAGATACAAAAACACAACCCCTCCAAACCCTTCAAGCCTTACGAATTTAGCCGCAGCTGTGCTGGTGGGGGCAGAGGACAGGGTACTGGGGGAAGGGACAGGGGGCTTGTGGGTGCTGGGGGAAGGGACAGGGGGCCTGCTGGGGCAGGGGACAGAGTGCCAGTCGGTGCAAGGGCAGAGGCCTGGGGCAGAGGACAGAGTGCTGGGGCAGGGAACAGGGTGCCAGTGGGTTCTGGGGTAGGGGTATGGGGCAGAGGACAGGGTGCTGATCGGTGTAGGAGCAGGGGCCTGGGGCAGAGGACAGGGTGCTGGGGCAGGAGATAGGGTGCTGGGGCAGAGTACTTGGAAGAGAGGAAAGTGATCAGAAATAGTCAACATGGATTCACGAAGGGCAAGTCATGCCTGACCAATCTGATTAGCTTTATGATGAGGTAACTGGCTCTGTGAATATGGGAAAATCAATGGATGTGATATACCCTGACTTTAGCAAAGCTTTTGATATGGTCTCCCCCAATATTCTTGCGAGCAAGTTAAGGGAATATGGATTGGATACATGGACTGTAAGAGGAATAGAAAGCTGGCTAGACTGTTGGGCCCAACAGGTAGTGATCAACGGTTTGATGTCAGGATGGCGGTCAGTTTCTAGCGGAGTGCCCCAAGGATTTGTTCAACATCTTTATTAGTGACCTGGATGAGGGGATTGATTGCACCCTCAGCAAGTTCGCAGATGACACTAAGCTAGGGGAAGAGGTAGATACGCTGGAGGGCAGGGATAGGGTCCAGAGTGACCAGGACAGATTAGAGGATTGGGCCAAAAGAAATCTGATGAGGTTCAACAAGGACAAGTGCAGAGTCCTGCACTTGGGACGGAAGAATCCCAAGCACTGATACAGGCTGGGGACCAACTGGCTAAGTAGCAGTTTGGCAGAAAGGACCTGGGGATTACAGTGGATGAGAAGCTGGATATGAGTCAACAGTGTGCCCTTGTAGCCAAGAGGGCTAATGGCATAATAGGGTGCATTAGGAGGAGCATTGCCAGCAGATCCAGATAAGTGATTATTCCCCTTTTTTCGGTTCTGGTGAGTTCACATCTGGAGTATTGTGTCCAGTTCTGGACTCCCCACTATAGAGAGGATGTGAACACATTGACGAGAGTCCAGTGGAGGGCAACCAAAATGATTAGGGGGCTGGAACACATGACCTAAGAGGAGAGGTTGAGCGATTTGGGCTTATTTTGTTGGCAAAAGAGAAAAGTGAGGTGGGAGCAGCCTTCAACTTCCTGAAGGGAGGTTCCAAAGAGGATGGAGAAAGGCTGTTCAGAGTAGGGACGGATGGCAGAACAAAGAGCAATGGTCTCAAGTTACAGTGGGGGAGGTCTAGGTTGGATATTAGGAAACCCTATTTCACTAGGAGGATGGTGAAGTACTGGAATGGGTTACCTAGGGAGGTGGTGGAATCTCCATCCTTATAGGTTTTTAAGTCTTGGCTTGACAAAGCCCTGGCTGGGTTGATTTAATTGGTATTGGTCCTGCCTTGGGTAGGGGGCTGGACTTGATATCGTCCTGAGGTCTCTTCCAGCTCTATGATTCTATGATTCTATACTTGTGGGGGTCTGGGTGAGGGAAGGGGACAGGGACCAGTACCTGGGAATCCTGCAGCTGCGTGTCAAAGCTCAGGAAGTGTGCAGGCAGCTCTTCCATCCCCCAAACAGTGGCACAGTACCTGAAATCCTGGTCCATCATGCATCTGCTGCTTTCCTGCACAGGGTGGGAACAGGGGGAACAGGCTGGGTCCCAGACCGAACCAGCTGGAGCCGGCATGCTGGAGACTTTATTCCCCTGCTGCCTTCCTGTGCGGGAGGGGAGGGGGAAAGGGAAAGTCCCAGACCGCACCAGCACAAAACCACTTGGGCAGCGTACTCATTGCTCCTTCATTCCACAGCGGCGCACGCCACCTGAGCAGCTGAAGCTGGTGCATTCCCAGGCCTCCACCCCCTTCCCCACGTGCAGAAAGGCAGCAGGGGAACAAAGTCCCCAGCATGCGATGGACTGGCATTTTAGGTACTGCACTGGCTATTGGCGGGGGTAGGAAGAGCAGCTCTCAGAACTCCCCACCAGCCCGCTGGAAACCCACGCTACCTCCATTGTCCTTGGAGGTAGCATCAGCGTGGCATTCATTTTGGGGGTGGGGAACAGCGAGAGGGGCCCCTGAAAGCCTCGTGAGTGACTGGTCAGGCCCTAGAGGAAGGATTCACTCAGGAGGAGTGTAAGAATAGTTGAAGCTGACTGCCTTTTCTGGGTTTCTTCTGAGTGGGTTGTAGTGGTGGCATCAGAACTACCATTGACTCAATAGGATCCCCTTCCAATCTAGAATCACTCTTTTGGGCTATGTCATGAGAAAGCCCTGAGATTCCCTAGCATAAGGATTTTGGGAGTATTTTCTGTAGCAACAAATTCTTTTAGTTTGGCTTTCTGACTCAGTGATGCTTTCAGACTCTGACTCACAGGAATCTGTGTTGGTGGAATTTGATAAAAATTGAGTGAGAAATCCTTTTTTCAAGCAGGAGGTAATTTTTTTTGCTGGAAATTGTACTCCATGGAGACTGAATTAAAAAAAAAGCCTTTAGGTTTCACTTCAGGCAGGAAAACCAGGCAGGAAAACCACCTGTGTATAAGCATAATACCTATACAACTTCCTATTTGAAAGACCTAATCAACGTGGAAATAAACTTCTTCTGAGAGAGTTTCTGTCCACCTCATTCCCTTCCTCTAAGAAAAAAATGTTAATTTGCATTGGACCAGAAGAGGAGACATGGATTTTATTAATTTTCACTTTTTAGGTAACGTGTAGAATTTATTCTAATAAACCTTTAGTCAATGAATGGCTCTATCGGCATATCATTTTAAATATCTTTGTGGTTGTCATTTATATGTCGTTTGTTTCTCATTTATAACCATTATTGCTTAAATGGTGAAAATTCATCACATGTTTTGCTGAATAGAGATGGATTTAAACATTGTTATACCTACATAGCAGAATTGGCGACTCAATGTACTTCTTCAGCAGGAATTGGATAGTATGGCTATTCTCCTGAATGAGATCTAAAGTGCAATGTTTGCCTCCGTATGAAAGTCATGACAAAGGGGGTCAAATAGAGCAAGTTATCAAATATAATGGTTATTTTAAAAATTTCTTTGAGTTCTTTGAGAAACTCATAACTGAGTACAGGAGCTAACAGAATTGAACAACAAGCAAGAATTAGCTTTTTCAGAAAATAAAGAATAACTTTTGCCACAGAGGCTATGGAGCATGGGAACTGCAGAAACTGAATGATCCATCATCACTAACAGGATGATTTGTTGAACAAAGGTCAATGGCTGGGTAATGTACTGAATTATGCATTGCAGCTACTTACACTGAACCTAGACCATGTATAATCTGAAGATGTCAGCTCAGAATGAGGCCATTTTATAATATTCTTATCAAGCACAAACATTCGTCAGTTTAAATAAATATATATTTTCATCAGTTCTTTCCAAGTCAATAAAAACATGTGTATTGATCACTTTAATGCGTATGTCTTGTCTGCTTTATGTTAATAACAAGCAAGCACGTTATAAGTCTGGAGTCTAAGGCTATGTCTAGACTACAGGCTTCTTTTATAAGAGGCTTTTTTTGGAAGAGAGCTTCCAAAAAAACTTTTTCTAAAAGAGAGCGTCCACACTGCAAAAGTGCATCGAAAAAGCGATCTGCTTTTTTGAAAGAGAGCATCCAGACTGAATGGACGCTCTGTCACATGTAAGCTGTGACTGCAATGGATGGAATGGCCACCAGGGCACCTGTGCTTTTTCCTCTTCCATCTTCTTCTGAAAGAACTCTCTCTTCTCTGTCCACACACGCCTTTTTGTGAAAGAGTTCTTTCACAAAAAGGATTCTTCTCCATAGAATGAGGATTACCACTGCTGGAAACCCCCCTCTGTTCTTTCGATTTTCTTGCAGAAGAACGCAATTGCAGTGTGAATATTCCTCAAGTTTTGTCGGAAAAACAGTTTTCTGACAAAACTCTGTAGTGTAGACATACCCTAACAGTTCCCCTTATTTATGCTGGCAATTGGGAGGGACAAGAGAACAGAATGGCAACATAGAACATCCTATACTCTAAACGTTACATTTTATTTCTATCAGCACTACTATTAACAAATGTTTGACTGATAACTAGTTTTGATGGAGCGAAACACTCTGCAATCTGTCAGATTCCATAATGCCTGTCTGTAGCCTGGCAATTTTAGTTCCATGAATCGATTATAAGGACACAAAGTTCCTAGATGTTAGTTGTAAAACCAAACTAGAATTGTTTACCAGAGAGAGAAACTGCTTAGATACACTATATTATGTACTTTCATTTTGTAGGTAAATTACTAAAGACAGCAATAGAAGAAGTGTATAATGAATAACAAAGTTATCTAAAGATTGCAGAGATCTTTTTTTCCCTCTTGAGCATGAAAGTGCTGTTTTTCATGGTTATTTTGATTTTGGGGAATATTATGAACTCTTATGATTATTACTTGCATAATAATATTCTACCAAATATTTAATTTGCTTATGTAATATCAGGCTTTCCTAGAGGTATTACTGACTGTAAAGAAGTGTAAATACAAGTAGGCAACCCCTTATATTCACAGACAAACCATCTCTGCTTCTTTTCATAGAGAACATTAGACCTAGGAGTGCATATTGAACTAATTAGATCCCCAGGGTCTCATGATAGCCACTGAGTCATATCTCAATAGCTAGGTTTTCTTTCACTTTTGGAAACTACAGAATGAGGCAGGCACTTAAAATCACTGCTGGATTTTCTTTTAGTCCCCTGATGAGTTTAATAAGTCTGTGTGCCTGTGCTAAACTTTTAATTAAGCAGATACAAAATTTTAAAGTGTTTATACAGCATTTCCTTCCATTAAAATAGCTCCCTTTGCATTGACCTTCTGTTTGAAAGGGATAGTCACAGCAGGTCTACAGTTCTTGAAGTCAAGTCAGATAGGGTGGTGAAGAAAATGCGTACTCTCTAATAATGTTGTCCGTTTTTACAGATAAAGGCAATATTACATGAAACACAGTAATAATTTACCAATTACCAGACAACCCATCCATCTGACTAGCTAGTTAAGCAATCTGGAGGGTGCTATTGTGAATTTGCTAAAAATGATTTGACACTTGAGAATGTATTTTCTCCTGCATTTCATCAACTGCTTTGGACAAAATACAGAATTAATTAGTCTTTTTGGTAAATCTAGTTAAATAAAGGGAAAATATTTCAAACTCAAATGTGAAATATCCCTCTGTGCTAAATGAATGTTAGATTTTGGAATGGGACTCAACACGACGCATGATCGTCAGCAGGAGAGTTCTCTGACCTCAGTGTGTGACCTTCATTAGGCATGTTCGGTTCAGTGGCTCTTTTACAGTAGCAGCAGCTTAGCCACCATCAGCTTTGCTGAACAATTTACTAGTGTTCCAAAGAAGTGGCTTCACCTTCTGAAACATACCCCCATTGTGTATCATGATCGGTGGGGTTAGAGTCAGAGGACCCATGTTCCCTTTTGGAAATCAAGAAACATCAGGGGAGCAGGGAATACAGAAAGGTAGACTGGAAGCAACTCAACCACATAGACAAATCAGTCCTCATACTTTTATAAAGTTCCACTTGTTTTATGTAACTTGCATTTAGCTTCACTCATAGCAAACAGAACATGATGGCACCATCTGAGTTGTGAGCTCTTTGCAATGCAGCAGCTGGAAGTGTGGACATGGAACCCAGTCTGAAATTCTCCTCCCCCCCTTACAAAAGATCTGGATTTTGCACATGCAATCCTACCCCAGTGAAAGACCTGGTAGAAGGAAGAATTCAAGCTGTGTACAGAGCTAGCCATGCATGGAGACAACAGGAAAGTAAAACCATTATTTTACCTTAGGGTATGTCTACACTACGATGTTAGTTCGAACTAACATTCATAGCCGCTACACTAGCGCTCCGCTAGTTCGAATTTGAATCGAACTAGCGGAGCGCTTAGTTCGAACTAGGAAAACCTCATTTTACAAGGATTAAGCCTAGTTCGAACTAGCTAGTTCGAATTAAGGGGTGTGTAGCCCCTTCATTCGAACTAGTGGGAGGCTAGCCCTCCCCAGGTTTCCCTGGTGGCCACTCTGGCCAACACCAGGGAAACTCGTCTGCCCCCCTCCTGGCCCCGGACCCCTTAAAGGGGCACGGGCTGGCTACGGTGCCCGTGCCAGGTGCAAGCCTGCCAGCACCCAGCCAGCAGACCCTGCACCTGGCACAGCACAGAGCCACCCACCCGATGTCCCCCAGCCCACCCCCTCTTCCCGGGACCAGGCTGGCGGCTCCCGGGAGCTTGCCCTGGACTGCAAGAGGCGGGCACCTTCCTGGGCTAGTGTGGACATCGTGGACCTTGTCCACGATCTCCGCACTAGGCACAGGAAAGTGGCCATCTAGGGCAGAAGAGCTGCCAGCCTGGCCACCCAGAGCAGGTGTGCATGAAAATCAAGGGGGTCCACTGAGACCCCCGACCCTGAGCCCTGAGCTTACAATGGCCGTCCTGGGTCAGACCAAAGGTCCATCTAGCCCAGTAGCCTGTCTGCCGACAGCGGCCAACCCTAGGAACTCTGGAGGGGATGGACCGAAGACAGTGACCAAGCCATTTGTCTCGTGCCATCCCTCTCCAGCCTTCCACAAACTTTGGGCAGGGACACCACTCCTACCCCCTGGCTAAGACTACTCCATGGACCCAACCTCCATGACTTGATCTCACTTCCCTTTCAACTCTGTTGTAGTTGTAGCCTTCACAGCCTCCTGCAGCAAGGAGTTCCGCAGGTTAACTATTTGCTTTGTCAAGAACAGCTTTCTCATACTAGTTTGAAGCCTGCTACCCATTCCTTTCCTTTGGTGTCCTCTAGTCCTTCTTTATGGGAACTCATGAAGAACTTTTCTGAATGCACCCTCTCCACCCAACCCCTGCTTTTAGAGACCTCTATCCTGTCCCCGCTCCATCTCCTCTTTTCTAAGCTGAACAGTTCCAGTCTCTGTAGCCTCTCTTCATCTGGGACCTGTTCCCAACCCCTGATCATGTTAGTTGCCCTCCCCTCTCCCAGCCTTTCTCTTCCCCTCTCCCACCTCCTTTTCCCAGTCTCCCCCAGTTTTGTTCAATAAAGACAGACTCAATGTTGGAAGAAACGTTATCTTTATTTTGTACATCAAGAAGATGGGGGGCTAGGGAAGGGTAAGTGGAAGGAGGTGAGGGAGAAATGGGGTACGAGCCCCCGATGGGGAGGACTGGGCTGGCTCTGCGGGCTTCTGGGGGTGGAAGCTCTCCTGCAGCCCCCCGATTGCCCCCTCTCCCCAGATGGCAGCCTGCGGCAAGTGCAGCCGGGCTGATGGCCGAGTGGTGTGATGTGCCCAGTGTGGGTACTCCGGGCAATCCAAGCCAGGACTGCTTTGCAAGTGGGGCACCCCTTAGAACTGTCTGTCCGGGGTGGGGGTCGGGACCCTTTAAGCGCAGCCCTTGGCTAGCCTGAGACAGCATCTCCACGCTCTAAGTCCTCCTCTGATGCCCTGCCGGCACTGCTTCCGGCCATCCTTAAGCCCTGTTCAGGGTCCACTCAATGTGGACTTGCTAGTTTGAATTAGCAAAAAGCTAATTCGAACTAGTTTTTAGTTTTAGACGCGTTAGTTCGAATTAGCTTAGTTCGAATTAGCGCTGTAGTGTAGACATACCCTTAGAGAGGCATGCAGCACTCTAAGGCTTACCTCTACCTCAAGTCTCACGCCAGTCCTGGGCACCTATTGCTCCGCCCAGCAGAACACGACTGTAGAGTGACACAGATTTTTCACTAAAGACCAACCTGAAGAAAAGGGGATCAACCCCTATATTACAACCTCGCACACCCTGGCTGCTACACACAATTTTGAGGGCTTGAAAAATTCAGTCAAACGTCAGGTAGTGATGTTATGATTGCTCCTCTCCTAAAGTCCAGGAGCACATCGGGTTTACGCTGTCAGGATAGGAAAGCAACAAGGTACAATATCAAACTCAGTGCATGCAAAAAAGTTAATAAGGAAATGTTCTGAGGCCTGGTCTACAATAGGACCTTAGTCCGAAATTAGCCCCCCAAGGTCAATTTTCTAAGCGGTGCTTCATCACTATCAAGCCTGTTAGTCTGGATTAAGGGGCCACAGAATTTGAACTCTGTAGTCCTTCTTCTTCTGAGGAGTAACGCTATTCCTGAACTTATAAGTCTTAAATCACGTTAGTGTCAATGCTCTGGTGCTGCTAATTTGAACTAATTGGCCTCCAGTAGGCCTCCTGCAGCTCCCCAGAGTGCTTCCTGGGGCTCTGAGTCCAAGGCAGGCTCCATTAATGTGGGCACAAGATCTTGGACTACATTCAGTTCTTTCCCGTAGTGCGCACACGGAACTTCGATTTTGTAAAATTGGGTGCCTAGAAGTCAAACTTAGTAAATATGAAATAGTTGCCTAGTGTAGACAGGGCCTGAGTGGTTCAAGTGATTAGTATGTCCTCCTGCAATGTGATTCCTCAGAAAGAACTAGAATTGAATAACCCTTTACAAAGAGCAGGAACAATCTAATAATGTAGAATGAGAGAACAATGCAGCTCATAGGAAAAAGTGACCCATAGTAACTAATACAAAAATAACAGACTGTACCAGCTGAAGTTTCTGGTGATGAAGAACCACAGTCCCTTCTTGGGGAATGCAGCCTTACAAGCCCTGGATTTGATCATGGTGCAGCATCAGAAGTTCAAGAAGATAAAGGGAGAGCCTATTGGACAATGGAGACAATTTTAAAAGCATACGGGCATGTTGTCAAAGGTGCCTCATAGAACAACTGCAACTGGAAGCCAACCCCACACAACCTGTGTGGACCAACCTGTGGAACCTGTGTGCTTACCAGGAAGAAAAATTCCAGCAGTGCTATATAATCTGGGCTCAAAGGTCTGTACAGCAGGGCATGCTAGCAAGTGTAGAGGTCAATACAGTGCTGGGTAAGCAGCAAATTATGCTTTTGCACAAACCCAAGGTCACTGCACTGAGCATTCAAAAGATTCCACTATCCACTGCCTAATATGTATGGCATTTTGCCAGAACTGTTAAAAGTCAGAAGGTGATGTAATATAACAACGAGTTTTTGGTTTGGAAAAAAAGTCCAGCATACTGATACCTGCTGCTACACCATTTTGTCTCTACAGATGGGTATGTGTACTCATAAGCATACACACAGCACCAGAAGTACTCCAGAGAAGACTTGCCCAAGTGCTGGAAGGACAGCGTGCATAAAGATAACTGCAGATGATACCTTCATTGTGGGTAAAGGGAGCAATGATACAGAAACAAAAACAAGACCATGATAGAAAACGATAAGATTTCCTATAGTGATGCAGGGATAACAATATATAACTCAACCCAGAAAAAAAGGCAACAGTTGGAGGTAACAGACATCTGCTTACAACAGAGGGACTGAAAGCAGATCCCAACAAGACCAAGGCAGTCAGACATGCCCTTCCAAAAGAGTTACAGTGCTTCATAGGAATTATACATTTTCTAATTTCTGTCCACACCTGGCTGGCATAGTGGAACCCCTATGCCAGCTCTGAAGGCAGGATATTGAGGGAGACTGGCAAGTATTTGTCACACTGAAATAAATAACGGTTGCCCCGTCCTGTAGGGCCAGCAAAGAGGGCCACTGATACTGCAGTGTGATCCATTGGATAAAGTATTAAGTGGCGCTGTTTTGCAGGGGCAGCCACTTGTTTATGCCATCAAAGCCCAGTGAGACTGAACAGGAGTAAGCCCAAATAGAAAAAGAGCTTCTGTCAGTAGTGTTTAGAGTGCACCTATTCCATTGGTACCCCTACGTCCACTCAGTTGCACTACAATCTGACCACAAATCCCTAAAAATAAATGTGGCAATGTTCCTTCTTAGTGCTCCAATGTGTAGACAACTGGTGCTTTCCCCTACTGGGGGAATATTAGCTAAAGGGGAGGACATGTGACTGCCCCACATATCTCCTCCCTGCCCTGACCACAGGTCAGTGGCCCTCCTGCTGGTTTGACTCCCTTGCTTCCAGACCATTTGGCTGCCATGCTTGGGAGCCAGGCCCATGCAGGATGCGGAACGGAGCCTAGCTGGGGAGTGGGAGCAACAACAGCTCACTCTCTGCCCAGGCTTGGCTTCTGAGGACAGGGGAATGATTTGGAACATGCCATAGAAGGAGAATGGAGGGCTTTGGCTCACTCGGCCACTGTCCCTGGAAGCTGCTGAGCAGGCACAAGGGGCCTTCTGATGCTACAGCCAGGCGCTCTCCTTGGCCCCTGCTGCACTGCACAAAACAGCATGGCTGGAAAAGGCTCTGGCCTGCCCCTTCCATTTCCTGACTACATGACCACATGGAGAGGGCAAGGGTGGAATGCTTGCTGCATCATGTCTGCTCCAATGAGATTGCAGTACATATCGATGTACCTTCAGCACTCTATCAGGAAGAGACAAGAACAATTATTTGTATTAACTGACACCTTGAGCAGGGCATCAACAGACAGTTGGGGGAGCATTGTGGCTGGGAGACAGGAGAGTGGAGCAGGCTGGGTCTGGATCACTCCGCTTCCCACCAGTGCCAGTGAGTACAGGAATGACCCTGAGCCCTTCTGCCTCCTTGCCATGCCCCCCTCAGCTCTAGCCCTGTTCCCTGTGGCCTCTCAGCTCTGAATGCAGTCTCTCCCCTGCAGGAGGGCACAGAACATCTAGGTATGGTCCTGTGGATGAGTCATCAATGTGAGGCTGAAATCTCTGAGACTGAATGTGGGAGTGTGTGAAGAGAGATTCAGCAGCCGGTAATAGAGAGGAAGTCTGATGGGACAGAGTTTTGTGATCAGAATATGCCAGTAAACATGGAGAGTGACATGAAAGAGGTCAGATGCAGCACTGTTCAAAAGAGGAGAAAACATAGGAAGTGGCAGGAATGGAAGAGGAGAAGGCCAACACAGCTGGACCTAGGGTAGACAGTGTGAGAGAAGGAGAGACCTCTAAGACTATGTCCATAGGTGTGCGCACGGGGTGTGCCGGGTGTGCCCAGGCATACCCTAATGTCTCGGGCCAGCTAGCCTGAGCCATTTTTGCACCCTGGGCCCCACCCGGCCCCAGCAGCATGGCGCAGCACCCTTGAGGCACCTGGGAGCGCCTCCGCCTGTCCCAGCAGCACTGTGCGGTGCCCCGGGGGCATCCCCACCCCGCCCTACAGCACCACGCGGCACCCCGGGGGTGCCCCTCCCCAGCCCTGCAGCTTGGGCTGGCTCTGACTCCAGCCCTGGAAGCTGTAAGGCTGAAGGTAAGGGGGGCAGGGAATGAGAGGAAGGGGTGGGAGAGGAAGGGGCTTTTGCAGTGGGGGAGGGTGGAGGAGGAAGAAAGGGGAAGGGGTGGACGGGGCTTGTATGGAGGGGGAGGGGTGAGGGGTAAGAAAGGGGAAGGCACCAAAGGGACAGGGTAGAGGAGACACAAATGCTAGGGGGGAAGTGGAGACAATGAGGAAAAGGGCAGGAAGGGAGGTGTCAGTGGAAGGGGGGACAGGGTGATGCTGGAAAAGGAGAGGGGAATTGGAGGTGGGAGGTGCTGGGAGAAGCTTGACAGAAGGGGTGGGCATGAGGAAGGTGGGGTTGGAGCAAGTCATGTGTGAGGGCACAGGGGCATGAGGGGAATGGGGACAAAGGGTGGTGAGGGGATGGGCATCAGGTAAAAAAGGGCAAAGGGGGCAGGAGTAGGGGTAGGGGCAGTGAGGCACCAGGAGGGTGCAGGGGTAAGGGAAGGTGCAGGTGCCAGGGAATTCTGGAGGTGAAGCAGAAGGGCAGACACCTGCAGGGGAGGGACCAGCACCAGAGGAGAGAGGAGAGGGAGGTGTTAGACGAAGGGATGAGAACGGGTAGCTCACATGATCAGAGTGGGGCTACTGGAGGAGTAGGCATAGGGTGGAGAGAGGGGCTGGTGGAGGAGGGGCAGGTCTCAGGAAGGCTGAGGGCAGTGAGAACGGCAGGAGTCAGGACAGCAGAGGAGGGTAAGGGGTTGGGGGGCAGCGGGCACCAGGGGAGTTGAAGCAAAGGGAGGAGACATGGCAGCAGAGGGGAAAGGTAGATATTTATTAATAACTTGGGTGCCACAATGGCACATCCAAACAAGCCGTATGAATTCGGTACTGGTGCACAACACAAAATTCATTCTGCTCATGGGAGGAAACTCTTAGAGGGAACACTCCCCCCCCCCAGCCTCTCCACCCCTGCATTAATGTCACACACATTGGATTAATGCAATTGCAGGATAGTTGCATGGGGGAGGATTGGGGGGGCCAAACTAATCCCTATTGGTAGGAGGATGGTGGGAAAAGTCCTTGGGTTGGGGGTCACGTAACACTTTTTACTTTTGGTCATGTGTCCATCTTTCCCGGAAAGGGTTACCTCCAGAGGCGTGGCTAATGGGGGCTCAGGAGGGTGTGGTTAACAGGGATCAGGGGTATGGCTAATGGGGGGGTCAAAGTGCATTTTAAAATAATTCTTTGGGTGCACACCCTAATGAAATGTGCTGCGCACGCCTATGGCTATGTCTATACTGCTGAGCTATTTCTATCCCGAAATAGCTATTCTATGTCTTTTGAGCATTCCCGTTATTTCGAAATATAACGGGCTTGCTATTCCAACATCCCTGTATACCTCATTCCACAAGGGCTAAGGGACTTTTTGGAATTGCACTTTATTTTGAATTTGATGCTGTATAGACAGCGCCAAATTTAAATGAGCTATTTCAAAATTACTTCAAAACAAGCTATGCATTTTGAGGAAAGGGTGTAGTGTAGATGCACCCTAAGAGAAGGCAGTTGCAGAGGCAGTGTTGGATGAATCCAGGCCTCTATGAGAGCCAAGAGATGGAGGAAGAAAGACACAAAGAAGAGGATTGTGATTTTATTAGATTTCTTAAAGACAGCAAGAGAAGGGGACAAAGGAAGAGGGAAGGAAAGGGATGTATGAAGTTATGAATGGCGATATGAGAGGTCCAGAGATGCGGGTGGGGTGGGGTGGGGTGGGGTGGGGTGGTGAGAGAGGTGACCAAAGGACAGAAGGAATGCCAGGGTTTGGGGCTGATGTTCCCTGGGTAAAGAGGAGGAGGTGGTACTCTATATATCCCAGGTTTAAGATATAAATTCAGTCCATATTTGAGATAGTGGACTGATTTCTTGGTGGGAGAAAAGCACCTTATTTAACATGTGATGTACTTAAAATGTGTAACTTGCACAAGAGCTCATTGAGACAAAAAGGAACATGAATAGTAAAGTAGAAGCAGGTAGTATTCAGACAAGAGTTCTGAAGGAACTCAAATGGGATATTGTGTTATTTAACCTATTGCTTTGAACAGCATCTATGGCAGATGACAGGAGTCTAGCTAATAAAATGCAGATTTTTTACAAAAGCTCCCAAAGTGATCCAGTCAATAATAAGCCAGTAATGCTTCAGTATCAGGCAAAATGGTTGAAACTATAGTGAAGATCAGAATTATCAGACACATAGATGAACACTATATGTTCATCTATGTGTCAACCAGGATTTTGTAAAAGGAAATCATGCTTTATCAATCTATTAGCATTCTATAAGGTGTCAACAAGCAAGTGGACAAAAGTGGTTAAATTGATAACAGTGTACTTGGACTTTCAGAAGGCCTTTGACATGATCCCATAGCAAAGATCCTTAAACAAAGTAAGCAGTCCTGGGATAAGAGGGAAGATCCTCTCATGGATCAGTAACTGGTAAAAAGATAGAAAACAAAGCCTATGAATAAATGAAACGTTTTCACAATGAAGAGAAGTAAATAGCAGAGTCCCCTAAGGATCTGTACTGAGACCTGTGCTGTTCAGCATACTCATAAGTGATCTGGAAAAAAAAGTAAATAGTGAGATGGAAAAGTTTGTAGGTGATACAAAATTAATTAAGTCCCAAGCTGACTGTGAAGAGTTACATAGGGATCTCACAGGACTTGGTGACTGGGCAACAAAATGGCAGATGAAATTCACTGCTAATAAATGCAAAGTATTGCACATTTGAAGACATAATCCTGACTATATATACACAATTATGGAGTCTAAAGTAGCTGTTACTACTCAAGAAAGAGATCTTGGAATCATTGTGGATAGTTCTCTGAAAACATCTGCTCAGTGTGCAGTAGCAGCAGAGAAAAAACATAATAGAATGTTAGAAACTCTTTGGAAAGGGAAAAAAACAGAAAGATACCTTAATCCCACTGTCTAAATCTATAGCATACTCATGCCTTGAATATTACATGCAGTTCTGGTCATCCCATCTCAAAAACAGGTACAGTAGAGTTGGCAGAGGTACAGAGAAGGGCAACAAAAATGTTTAGAGATATGGAAGCTTCTCCATGAGGAGAGATTAAAAAGACTGGGATTGTTCTGTTTAGAAATGAGATGACAAAGGAGGATATGATAGAGCTCTATACAATTGTGACTCGTGTACAGAAAGCAAATAAGGTAGTGTTATTTGCCCCTTCATATAACCACAATAGCCAGAGGTCACCCAATTAAATTAATGGACAATAGGTTTAAAAAAAATGTAAGGAAGTACTTTTTCACACATTGTACAGCCAACCTCTGGAAATTCTTGCTGGGAGATGATCTGAGGGCCAAAGATATAACTAGATTAAAAAAAGAATGAGATAAATTCAGGGAGGATAGGTTCATCAATGGGTATTAGCTCAGATGGTGACGGATGCCACCCTATGATCTGGGTATCCCTAAGCCTTTAACTGCCAGAAACTGGAACTGAATGACAGGGGATGGATCATTGGATAATTGTCCTATTAATTCTCTCTGAATCACCTGTCACTAGCCACTGCCAGAAGGCAGAAGGCTAGTCTATATGGATCATTGGTCTCACCCAATATGGCCAGTCTTATGTTCTTATTCTGCAGAAAACTTGGAGATATACTTTGCCTGATGTTCTCCTCATATTAAGCAGAAACAAAATTTTCAGAGTCACTTGGTAGTTTAAGTATATCTAGTCATCTGGCGTGCCACATAACATTCCTCAAATGCCCTAAGTCTGCATACAGGTAAATATAAAACAAGATACTCACTGAAAAGACAGATCAGATGGAAATTCAAATATACCATTTAGATGTTTGGTAGAATTTTTCTGACAGCTATCAACATGAATGGGATTTCTTTTCTCATTACTGAGAAGGAACTCTGAAGAGACCATGTTTGTGAGACTGGACTGAAGACAGAAAGGACTAAAAGTCTTATCTCAGCTCCATTTAAAAAAATCTGCTTAATTTCTACTTTCCTCCTTGCCACTTAATTATTATTATCTCCTTCAGTTATCCATGTTATCTTTTTTCTCATATAGAGTCAGTTCATCAGTGAATACTCACTTATACTCTGATTTTCAGTGCTTCATAATCTTTAGATTATAATTACAAAGGAAAGCTCACTTTTAAGTTTTGTTCAAAATTTCTACATCACGTATTGGGGTTTCAAACACTGAGAGATGAAGTTTTGAGACTGATAAAATTTTGATTTACGCTATTAATATACAGGACAATATTGTAAATCAAGGCAAAACTTAATCTATCGCTACCAGTATTTACACATCTTCAAGAAATTCTGCCAGAACTGGCATGCACACCATTTGTCCTTGTCATGGTCATGAAGGATGGCCAGCAGCCTGGGAACTAAGGTGTTAATTGTACCTAGCCAGGTCAGCCAATAGAAATGCAGATAGGGATTTCAAACTGAGACAAAGGAATTTTGGGGTTTTCCCTCCTTTGTCTCTGGGCAGTTGACTCTCCAGATACTGAGGGGGACAGACAACATGTCTCTCTTTAAGAAAAGACTCTTCACCATCTGTAAGTAGGGCAAAGTCTAGATAAATTCATTAGGTGTTATTGTTTTATGGTTTGGGAATGGGAATCTGATGTCTATGCATTTAAAATGGATTTTCCTTTCCTTTGTAACTAAGCTTTTGGCCCATGGGAGTCCCCCATGAGTATATTAATTGGTGACTTTTCGATCTAGTCATTATGCTTGTAACAGGAGTATTGCGGTGATAATAAAAGTTCTTTCCTTTTTATTAACCTGGTATTGGTTAATTTTTGTGTCCTGTTTTTACTTTAGGGCTGAGATTTCCCAAGTGATCTCTTCCCTGGTTTTTCTTACCATTACTTGGGTGGTGGCAACAGATTTTTATCCCCAAAATCTAGTTTTTTTAAGATTTTGGAAGGAGGCTTTATACCAAACCCTGGAATGATAAGATTTTGGGGTACTTTTGCAGGCCCGCACTTCTGCATTCATCGTGCCAGAGTGGGGAATCAGCCTTCACAGTCCTACTTATTCTCCCTTTTGGTTGCAAACATTTCTATAGACTAGCATTATTTTAGAAGCAAATGCTTTTATGCTCTTTTCCTCCCTAAAACAAAAACAATGCCAGCTGAAACTCACAATTTGTCAGCAGGGGTAGGCCCATTTTGCTTTGTTGGCATAGTGACCAAAAGGATGTGGGATGCTCCTTTTCTTCCTTTCATGTGCTGTCTGCAATATAGGTTACAAATCACTCGCTAATCCCACTCCCTCACAGATGAGTAGGCAGGAAATGGGTGGAGGCTTAATTCTGTACCTACATCAATGTGCTGGCTAGTGCGAATGAGCTGGCCTGGAGGACAAAATAATCTGCTCTGGGTACAGGGTTGTCAGAGATCACTTTTTCAAAGGAGCAAGGAGTGAACTGGGTTAGTGCAACTATGGGCTTGTGATAATGCCACAACTGAACCCTCAATATTGTAAGCCACTCTAGCATTAAGACAGCACAGGGAAAACAAATGGATATTGTTTTAATATGCATGTATGAATATTATGCCTTTATATGTGTAACCCACACATCCAGTGGGTGTGGTTCACTGTCCCATGTAGTGGCACTTAGACCACTTACAGCGAGAGATAAGAATGAGTGAGCTCTACAGTCTAAGTTGAGAGCCAGATAGTTTTATAGCTCAAGCTCCTACACTAAGCTCCAGAGATCCCAGGTTTGAATTCACCTCCAGGCAGTTACAAGTGGGGGATCCTCTGGGGTTTGAACCCAGGACCTCTTGCAAGCATATCTTAAGTAGACATTGATTTACGGAGAACAGTCTTGTTATTGGTGAACCAGTGAGGGTGTGCATAATGACTGCCTGTATATTAGAGGATTGGTGCAAGGGACTGAATATTGACCCTCGACATTGCTTACTGGTGTTAGGAATACCAGAGGCCTATGAGGAGGGCTCAGTTGAACCCACATTAAGAAAAGCCAATGCATCTCTGAGGGAGGGCTGTGTGTGTGGGTGCAGACCTAGAGAAGAGGAGATGGTTTTCACAGTGCTATGTGAACTGCCAGCACCAATGGAATCTTTGCAAGTTTCAAGTGAGATAGAGACTTTTTCTGAGGGCATGTGGGAAATAGTAGTTGTTGGGGCCCCATCCCCAATGCCCCCTGGTTCAGATGTTGAATTTTTAAAGAAGATGACAGCCTTCTTGGCAAAAGAAGGAAAGACTGTGGCTGACATGACCGGATTACTGTTCCTTGAACCAGCGGCCCCTGCAGCCTCTCCTGATGTATGGGCAAAGGCTTTCAGGTAAGCACCGGAAAATGTTATTCAACCACAATCTGAATCAAGTTCCTACCATAAATTAAGTTTATTTTCTTGGGGTGCACTCCCAATACCAGGAGAAGAGGGGTTTGAACAGTGGTTGGAACATACCACTGAAATGTTACAGCAGTGGGCAGTACCTGAGGATGAAAGAGAAGGCGAGTAGCAGAGAGTATCCAGACAGCAGCACTACATGTTATTTGCACTCTGAAGCTTGGTAACCTGGAGGTCAGTGTGAACAATTGCCTAGAAGCTTTCAGTCATGCCTTTGGGAGCACAGAAAGCTCAGAGGATATTTACTGTAACTTCCTACCAGACAACAAAAGGGTAGGAAGGTTTTAGCCTACATACCTTCCAATAGGTTGGAAAAACTATTACAGAGAGCCATCACGAGGGGGGCAGTTACTGCAAAGCAGATGGATCAGACCAGAGAGGCTCAAATTGTGAGGGGAGCACAATACCAAATGACTTATGTGTTAACCCATGCTAAGCTGGATGCTAACAGACAGAGATGGGTGGTCACCTTGGTCAGCTATGAGTTCAGAACACAGTACCACTTGGGGAGAAGCAATGAAGATGCGGATGCATTGTCACAGTGTCCACAGTTCTTGGAAATTGCTGAGATTCCTATGGATGGGTGAGAGCTATTTGCAGTAGAAGTTATCAAGTGTCAGAGGCCCGTGAGAGTCTACATGGCTGTATTGCAGAAACATTGGGTCTACCGCATGAAAGCATGTCATCTGCCTCCATGATTTACATTGTGTTGGACCAATCTCTGCTGCCCAGGCTCAGTGCTGCTGGCTAGAAAAAAGCCCAGCTGCAAGATGCTGACAAAGAGGTGGAAGCCCAGTGCAGAAAAGTCAGACTGTGTTTAATTCAGTTCAAAGGACAGAGTCTGTCATTGTAAAGAATCTCGGATGGCAAGGCTTCTTCTGCCAAACTGTGTGAAGTCAACTGGGGAGAAGGGTAGAGCTCTGAACCAGCAGGTTACATGCCCTCCAGTTGTGAGCTGTAAGACTGGTTCAACCTGTTTCTCTCCCCCACACCTGTTCTAATGATTGAAATAAAACAGACTCCATAAGGAATCTCTTTATTATTTTAAATTTTTATTTCAGTGGATACTGGAATCTTTTGGCTGGACTGAGCTTTGGGCCAAGAGCTGGAATCACTGAGAGCTGAAATCACCAGGTTTGGCCCAGAGCCAAATCCAGAAAAAGGCCAGCAGCAGTGGCAGTGGCTGGCAGGGTGCCTGGTAGAAACAGCAGCAGCTAGCTGGCAGGAGCAGCTGGCAGGTGGCCAGTGGGAGTGGCCGGCAGGAGCGGCCAGCAGGGTGGCTGTCAGGAGCAGCATGTAGGTGACGTTGCCACATGCTCAATGTGTGGAGACATCATGATGATGTACCTAAGAACTCTGGGTCAGCACTGATGGTAAAGAGCTGTGAGTAGTGTGATCGCATTGGGGGAAAGCACACTATATGAGTTGGGAGTTGGAATAAAGTTCTCAGACTCTAGAGGTGGTATCTTGCTTATGGGTTTTCTTTGTTTATGTGTGTTTCTGTAGATTTATGAGGGTATGTCTACACTACCCCGCTAGTTCGAACTAGGAGGGTAATGTAGGCATACCACACTTGCAAATGAAGCCCGGGATTTGAATTTCCTGGGCTTCATTTGCATAAGCGGGGAGTCACCATTTTTAAAACCCCGCTGGTTTGAACCCCGTGCAGCGCGGCTACACAGGGCACGAACTAGGTAGTTCGAACTAGGAAGCCTAGTTCGAACTACCTAGTTTGTGCCCCGTGTAGCCGCGCTGCACGGGGTTCAAACCAGCGGGGTTTTAAAAATGGCGGCGCCCCGCTTATGCAAATGAAGCCCGGGAAATTCAAATCCCGGGCTTCATTTGCAAGTGTGGTATGCCTACATTACCCTCCTAGTTCGAACTAGCGGGGTAGTGTAGACATACCCTGATAGATTACTGTTACTAAAAAGAGTGTTACTATCTCCAGCTCGGTGCTTACAAGAGGGGAAGAATTGCCTCTGAAGGTTCCCAGTGGGTGTGTCTAGACTACACCTCTCTGTCGACAGAGAGATGTAGATTAGGAATGTCAAAATTGCTAATGAAGCTGGGATTTAAATATCCTGTGCTTCATTAGCATAAACGTGTCTGTCGCTTTTTTTTAAATGGAGTTTTGTTAGAAAAAATGGCAGTCTAAATGTGGATTTGTCAAAAATAAACCCTTTTTCGACAGCTCCTGTATTCCTCAAAAAATGAGGTTTACAGAATCTATCGAAAAAGGGTTTATTGTCAACAGATCCAGACTAGACTGCTGGGTTGGTTTTTTTTTTCGAAAAAAACTCAGTTAAAAAAAAGCAATGGCTATGTTTATGCTAATGAAGTATGGGATAGTTAAATCCTGGTTTCATTAGCAATTTCGATGTGCTTGATTTACATCCCTCTGTCGACAGAGGGATGCAGTCTAGATGTAGCTAATGGGTAGGTTGGAATTTCCCCAGTTTACTGGGTTGGGTCTCGAGCCAGTTTGGTCACATTGTTGAAATAACCCCTCTAGATTCTCAACCCAGCCCTTCTATTTGTGGACTGATAACAGCAGAAAGGTTACATATATTTAAACTTAAATTCTAGGCTGATGTTTCCTTCTGGCTTTGACTATGTCTCTTTCTTTGATGGATGCTATGAAACTAGCCCAGTTTTAACTTTTTGTCAGGCATTTGAATTAGATGAGCACAGCATTCTAAAAGAAAAATAGCCCAATGTCTGTGACTCTGTAACACTGTAGCATTACGTCTTGCCTCTGGGGGGCACTGTTGCCTCCTGCCATGGCATTCGGCTGACTTCTGTGCTGCTCAGCTGGGCCGCTGTGGGGGAGCAAACAGCGCAAGCAGCCATTTGGGCACCGTGGTCCCCACGCAGCACCCTTGCTCCCCCGCGGCGGCCCGGCTGAGTGGCGCAGAAGGCAGCCGAGTGCCATGGTGGGAGGGGAAGGGAGGTGGGGCAGTGACCTACACAGTCAGGAGGCAGGGCCCGGCCATGTATGTCACCACCCCACGCCACTTCACACCCCCTTTTGTCTCCTGCCATGGCACTCAGCTGACTTCTGCGCCACTGGGCGGCCCGGAAGAGCGGCGCAGAAGTCAGCTGAGCGCCATAGCGGAAAGCAAAGAGGGGTGGGGAGGTGATGTGCGGTGTGACAGTGGCTCCAGGCCCTTCCCCCTGGCTGTGAATGTCACCACCCCATCCCCCTTCATGGCAGGAGGTGAAGGGGAGCAGGGCGGTGACGTGCACGCCCAGGGGCAGGTCCTGCATGAGCGTACATCCTCGACGGAGACAGAGGAGAGCGGAGAGAGAGTGAGAGGCAGGAAGGGGAGAAGAGAAGGAGAGAGATGGAGAGGAGAGAGAATGAGAGGCAGGAGGAGGAGGAGAAGAGAAAGGGAGAGTGAGAGGCAGGACGGGAAAAAGAGAAAGAGAGCGATGGAGAGAGAGGCAGGAGGTGAAGGAGAGATGAGAGGATGGGGGAGGCAGTAGGAGAGGAGGAGAGAGAGAGAGATGGAGCGAGAGACCAGAGGCTCAGGAGAGAAGACCGACGTGGAGGAGAGACCTGAAAATCCCATCTTATGACGGGCTAATTGGCTAGTTCTAAAAGAAATGCCATTTTCTCCTTGATCCCTACATTTCCATTAACTCCAAAAGATCTGAATCTATTTGCTCAATATTTTCATGAAACAAGCAAACAAACAAAATCCTTATTACTCTTAGATCATAGTCCTATGGGAATCTGTTTTGAAAGCTTGTGATCAGCCTCAACAGTATGTATGGAAATTGTATCTCACTCTTAATTATAATACTTGCTGTCTGCAAATGTAATAATTATTAGGTTGGACTGTGTTTAGCTTTCAGGATGAAAACCCATGGTGACAGGAATGCAGATTACTGTTGAGAAATAAGGCAGATTTCCTTAAAGAAAGGAAAATTTGTAAACTTTCTTATACCAGGCTGCTGGAGTTATACTACAAAGATCTTCATATGTGCAGTATATTCATGCTGACACTCCTGAGTGTTTAAATATGAACAAATTATTCCTCTCTATCCTCTGGAGATGCCATGGGAATACAGCATGAACTTCTTTTTGTTTAGTTTCAGTTTTGTTTAAGAGTCAGTCAATATTTATTTCCATCCTTTGTGTTTAATGAGCAAAAACTGAATGGTAATAATGACTGTACTTTCAATACATGGGCCCTTGAGACGAAACAGTAGCATTTAGTTAAAGAGGGATAAAACACTGGAGTTTCCTTGTTAACTGGCCGAAATATAGTTCAGTTAATGGTGTGTTTTTAAGGTTCCTGTGTGCTTCTAGACTGACTGATCAGCTGCAAAGTGCAGCAACAGTCAGTAAGTCTATTAAGCAGGAGAGAATCCTTATCAATACTAGTGAAGACGTGCTACCAAAAGCCAAACAGTAACAGACACAAATTCCCCAGCTTGGGAATGAACCAAGCTCTGTCTTCCCCCAAGCAATCTCTTCCTTCTGTATCTCTAGCAACCTTCCCTGGCAAATCTGTACAAGCTGAGGAAGAAGGGGAGATGGAGTTAAACCTTTGTGTAGCAGAGTGAAGCAATGACCATGGACCCTGTATCAGTTCCTTACTCTAAGCATCATATACAGTGCTTGTATTGTATCGTTATCACTAATTGAATAGGATTCCCCAGCTTCATGCTTTAAAATCTTAGTTGCAGAAGCTCAGCTAGTTAGGATGATGATTTGGTCTCCAGAAAAGAGAGCACATGAGATGTTTGATTTGTCAGGAGGAATATGGAAAAGCTGCTTTCAATGAAGGGCAAGCCACATGAAAAGGTTTTAACAAGGAATAAACCTTGTACAGTGAGCATTCTAGTAGGGTGTATTTGGTGCTGTATTCTGCACTAATGGAGAACCCTAGACCTGGCCTTAATAAAATAGTAATATTTGTCTGGTTTCCCTGTGTCAGAAGCAGAGTGCAAAGTCACTTGCAAATGCTGAGAATATTTTGATCAGTTTTAGCTTTGTATGAGCTTCTAAAGTCAAACAGTAGCTCAGATGTGTCAAGCAGACCTCCCTTCCCTCTTTTCCCTCCTACAGTCAGTTAGTGAAATAAGATATAGCAATCAGGAATCTGAGTTTGTCAATTACTGAAATGTACAAAACCACATTGTTTTTTGTAAATTGTCCCTTTTGTAAAGGGATAAAATTGTTTGTGTTCATAAATGCTATCAATGCATATCCACAATAAATTGTCCTCATCACACAATACTAACAGGGGCTATCTAGTCCAATACTCTAGGCCTGAAAAGTTGCTGCTGCTATATGCTTCAGAGGAAAGCATAAAGCCATTAAAACACACCTTTCTGAATGAACCTGGATACCTGCTTTGACAATACTATACCCTGAAATTCTGACTCAATGTGATCTTGTGAGCATGGTCCTTCACTAGAATGGTTAAAGTCTGGATTTTTTATTCCTGCTCTGGCAGACTTCCTCTCATTTATCCTTTTTGCAGAGACATTTTCCACACCCAAGTTTGTGTGTATGCAAAATAAAGATGTATGTGTGGAAACAATACATCTAGCCTGGGATTTTCAAAAGCACTCAGCATGAAGTCTAACTTTGCTCCAATGAACGGCAGTGGGAAAACTCCCTTTGTCTTCCTTGAGAGTAGAGTTAGGGAGGTACTAATGCCTTGAAATCTATGAAGAAACTAGTGGTGGGTAGGAGCATTTGCACAGAGGATGCCACAATGTTACACAAAAGTAAAACTATTACAATATAGAAAACACTAATATTATTATTTTGAAAAGGGGGTGAGGATCACTTTGTTGAGTTAGAAATTCTGTTAGAAATTCTGATATTTGAATCCTATGATGGATTATAACTGGAAAATGAATAGCATGTGAAAGACAAAACAAAAACCAAAATCTTTCACAGTTGGCCTTAAGGTAATTAAATATATTTTGTTCATAGATTTATTTTAATATTTAACATTATTTTGAACTTTGTATTTCTTTGTTGTTACACGAATTCAAGTGGAATAATGAAATACCTTGAAATACAAATAAAATCAATGCCTTTGTTTCATTCAAATCCATTGTATTATTTATGGAGGAAGGTGATACTCCATGGAGTGGTCTGGCCCTCAGCAAGAGATGAGGATATCATTTTCAGCCATCTGGTTGCTTCCCTTCAGCCTACATATTATGTAACTAGAATGTAACAGGGTGTGTTTCCCAGCACGTGTAGACATACCAAACTAGTTCTGCTCCGTGTGTCCATAGCAGCATGGACAATGGCATCGGCAAACTGCTTTGAATATAGTCCTGCATAACCATTACTGGTACTTACGCAGGCTGCTAGACCAAGCTACTCTCTGTGCGACTGCAGACACTGCTCTTTTTAGGTGCTAACATGAGCAGAGCTAGTGTGGATGAGTCTATTTGAACTAGTAACCACACTCCTAGCTTCCAGTGTAGACATTTCCACAGTCTCACCCAAAATTAGCTACAGCCATTGGTTTCCCATTAAACTTTCACATCACCCATGATTTCTGAAGAGTCTCAAATTATCATATCCTGGCAATAAGCAGTATTTGAAGTCTTGTGACTACAACAGCAAGATGATCAATTTCACTTCTGTGAAAACATTTATTCTTTTTGAGGTGTGTATCCAAGAATAAGGCTATAAAATATTATATAACTAGAATGGCTACCTGCCAATAAATAGGATCTGGCATTGTTCCTAATATAGCTTTTTTTATCTTTAAAGTTGGCCAGGGGCTACTTTAAATTAACACCTTCTTCTGGCTGCTGGACATATAAATCACACAAATTTAGAGTCCACTGTACTTTGGTAGAGTTGTGGTAAATAGGCCTAAAAGAATCTGATTGTAAAGGAGACCAAGATAACACATGAAAGGTGTCTAGCTTGCATATTGCCATATCAAGCCTTCTTTCTTGTTTTAATGTGTACAGTGTTCATAAAAGTC
This sequence comes from Pelodiscus sinensis, assembly GCF_052426305.1. NCBI lineage: Eukaryota > Metazoa > Chordata > Testudines > Trionychidae > Pelodiscus > Pelodiscus sinensis. Next base: position 53,256,443 of record NC_143052.1, on the reverse strand, counting down.
AGTTTGACTCATACTATTGGCCCATTTAATATAAAATTGCACAATAATTCTAAAGGGCCAAATGAAGATCCAATTTTGGGTTATCCTTTATCTGAATCACTGTAGCTTGCCACATAATCTGTATTAGACTTTCACTATGCACAAATATGCTGTTTCTTTTGCTTACTTCCTGTCAAACACAAGTCAAGTTCAAACCATAAGTAGGGCTTAGTGTTCTAGGACCCAGGCTCTAAACATCTTATGGGACAGAAATTCCTAATCCCTTTGTGCATTATTTTTCTTTCAACAGGGGGTCTCAAACTCCTGGCCTGTGGACCATCCCCACCTGGAGCAATTGCTCAATCTGGGCCAGGACTCCCAACAGGCCAGGTGTGTGTGTCCCAAGTCTTGCCCCTACCCACCATCACTCTGTCCTCTCCCCCATGGCATCCCGTCCCCAGGGATGTGGCTTTAGGGATCATGGGGGGGGGGGGGGTGGAAAGGGGCTGGTACAGCATGGTTACAGCAGGCCTGTCCTCCCACACTCCCTGTGGCAGCAGGAGTCTCAAGGAGAAGTGTAAAGCACTGGGCGGGTGCACTCTCTCCACTTCCCCATGGCTCTTGCCATTGCAGAGAGTGTGATGTGTGGGGGAGGATGTGACTGCTGCCTCCATGCTGTGCCAGCCCAACCCCTCTCCAGTGATCCTCAAAGCTGTGTTCTCAGGCTGGGGTGCCATGTGGGGTGAGTGATGGCAGAAAGGGGTAGGGCTTGGGGACCGGTAAAGGACAGGATCCCCTCAGCCCAATGGGAGTCCTGGTTTAGATGGTGCAACTGGTCCCTCTGGGGGATGGCCTGCAGGCTGGGAGTTTGAGGTCCCTGCTTTAGAGCCAAGCATAGAGGGTTGAACTGTAAATCTAAATAGGCTAAAAGAAATTCAAAGAGTAGTCTAAGACCTCCTGAAATTGAAGCATGGTTTATTAGAGAATATGAGAGGAAATTCTATTTAGTCAAACCTGGCAAGGAGAAATGGGGATGGTCACAGACTATGCAATTACATTTCACAAGAAGATGCTTACAACTCTTGGCTTTACTTTCAGAACCACCCAGCCTATTTTCCTATCAGTCTTTTGCAAGCTGCCAGCATAACAGTCTGCTTGAAGTTCATCCCCAAATGACAATATCTTCCTGCTCCTTTGGGCTCAGATATATTTTATCTTTACTCTTCCTTTCTCCTCTTCTCTTCACACGTCCGGTATCCCACCCCATTTTTGAAGGACTCTACCCTTCCCACCATTGTGAAGTTGTTTACATTGCCCACATGGTCTGACTAGCTGAACCCTGAATTTTTCCCCTCCTTCCTCTGTAGAGAAAGTTATCCTTTGCTCTCTCATTTAAATTATTTCCATGGAAACAGAGAAACTGCTAGATCACATGAGTGGTACCTCTAATGCAGGGGTGGGTAAAAGTGGCCTGCAGGCCAGATGCAGTTTGACCAGATGCTGAGGTCTTCAGGTCGGGCTACTCGCAGCTCCCGTTAACCCTGATTCTCCATTCCTGGCCAATGGGATCTGGAAGAGCCCCGCCCACATAACTTCTTGCAGTTCCTATTGGCTGGGAATGGTGAACCGAAGCCAATGGGATCTGCAGGCGTCTGTATTTATGGTTGCTATTGTTAATAAAATGTCTGGTGACCCACCAGAGCTAACCCTGTTAAACCACATCCAGTCTGTGGGCCAATGTATTGCCTACTGCTGATCTAGTGCTATATCTTGTTTCTATCAATGTCAGTACCAGATACTTCAGAGGGAAGAGGAAGAAATCCTAGTAGACAGTTATATATCATCTCCTTATAGAGGACATTTGTTTCTAACTCATGAAGTCAGTGGCATGCCCAGAGGCATGAGGGTTGTATCCCTATGTTTGAAATTCTATATATCGTATACAATATAATCTGACAGTAGATATTCCTATAATACATAATAATATCGAATCCTTTTTATCTCTTGGATTCAGTGCCAAATTGTGCTAGAATATTCTATTCTCCCTTTCCATCTTCTTATATCATTGTCTGAGAGATCTCAACATGTAACTATAATAATTCCCATGTTTGAATCGTTCAGCATTCAGTCATTGTTCCCTGCAGCACAAATGAGTTATGCAAACTAATATAGTATGGAATTATTGCTTGCAGCAGCACAACATTTTTCATTTCTCTATCAGATAGGAATTTTTGACATGAAAACTTGACTATGTGCTATATTATATATCTAACAACATAGCCAATCCTGCTGTCCTTATTCAGTCAAAGCCCCATTGAAATCAGTGAGAGTTTTGCTTGAGTAAGGAGTGCAGGATTTTACCCAGATATATTACAAGCTTTTTCTTTCTAAGGAGGATGAAGGAACACTTTGCCATGGTTTTTGCCATTTAATGGCTTGGAGATTTTGCAAAGGGAAAAACTAGGAAATTTGAGTTGTATAAGTTGGGTCTATTATATGAACAGTATTATCCTGTCAATATCTATATTTATGATCCCTGTTTAGATGAAGTAGAAACTAGAGAAAATTGACAAGGAGTTATCAGGTTGGGCTGTAGCTGTTTTGACAAAAGATATCACGGTGAGGGTATTTTGTAAAGCTTGAAGAATATTTCTAGTGGCGACAAATGGCTTAGAAACATTGTTTATCACTGAATAAGACTCACAGAAACACTTCCCAGGAAGCACAGATATGCTATGCTAGAAAATACATTACAAAATAAAAGAGCTTTATAACAACAGAAGCACATATCATTGAAAAGATTAAAAAGAAACATGGCAGTTGTTACAAAAGATACTAAAAGGACAAATGATAGAAATGTAGCTGTGTTAGTCTGATGTAGCTGAAACAAAAAACAGGACTATATAGCACTTTAAAGACTAACAAGATGGTTTATTAGGTGATGAGCTATCGTGGGCCAGACCAACTTCCTCAGATCAAATAGTGGAAGAAAATTGTCACAACCATATAGACCAAAGGATACAATTAAAAAAATGAACACATATGAAAAGGACCTCTAATATCATTAGATATTAATGATATCTAATATCTAATATCATTAGCTCACAGACATTTACCTCCCCCCCATTTCCCTTCTGTTCTGAAATTTGATTTGTCCTTTTCATGTGTGTTCATTTTTTTAATTGTATCCTTTGGTATATATGGTTGTGACAATTTTCTTCCACTATTTGATCTGAGGAAGTGGGTCTGGCCCATGAAAGCTCATCACCTAATAGTAATAGAAATGTAGCCATGTTAGTCTGGTGTAGCTGAAGCAAAATGCAGGACTATGTAGCACTTTAAAGACTAACAAGATGGTTTATTAGATGATGAGCTTTCGTGGGCCAGACCCACTTTGATCTGAGGAAGTGGGTCTGGCCCACGAAAGCTCATCATCTAATAAACCATCTTGTTAGTCTTTAAAGTGCTACATAGTCCTGTTTTTTGTTAAAAGGACAAGGAGAGAGAGACCCACAAAATTCTAGGTAGAACAAAAAATAGCTGAAAACTGAATGGCAAAGTCTATAAAATGCACAAGAGTAGCTAATAACACACATGAAAAAAAATGCAATGGAGGCATGAAGAGACCTGCCAAAGCAGGAGGTGCTGTAAGAAAGAATTGTCGTGAAGAGAGAGGAATTGCTGTGGATGGTGATAGTTGGAATCAATTTCAGCTCATCTGAACATCTCATTCTGTAGCATGTTTCATTGTTACTGTTCAGAATGCTAAGAAATGATACAGGATGAGAGATTTTTTTCCTGTTCATTTCTTAACAGCTCTTTGCTTACTCTGAAGCCTTGAGGGAATTGACAGATATTTTTTGGCAGAAATTCAGCCATTCAACCACTGTGTACAGCAGGGGTAATGCACTTGTATTCTAAGCTATTACACAAGCTCATGAGGCTGTGGAGATGGCTTTTGTTTTTGAATAATTCACTCCAGCTTCATGGGTAATAATTTTCTTTTGCCTATTTTCAGAAGTGGAAATCAGTGATTTCTAATGGGAAATTTTTTCTGCCATTCCACACAAATAAATTAAAACAGCCATTTAATTTAGAATTGCTTCTACAAGATATTACTTCCTTTTTTTCTGTCATGTGTATTTAAATTTGCCATAGGCATGTGTCTTGAAGCCTGTGCTCTCAGCAGAATCAATGTAAAACTGATATGCTGCCTGTAGGATATTTAATTCTTCCTCATTGAAACATTACTTTAGTCTTATGCAAGCCAGCAATTCCAGGCAGAGAGACTCAGGTATGGTGTATACCTGCGTGCATTGCTGCAGCATTCATGATTCCTAGGGTGACCATATGTCTTATTTTTAAAGGGACTGTCCCATATTTAAACCCTCCTGCAGGTGTTCTGATTTTTTCTGAAAAACAGGCGAATTGTCACATATTTTCTGCCCCTCCCCAATCAGAACTGGCTGGTCCTGCTATTGACTGGATCCCTGCTCTCCAACTGCCCTCCCACCTGCAGTGAGTGTGTTCAGTGGCTAGTGATAGGGTTGGGAGTTCAAGGCTGGTGGTGGGGCAAAGATGCAGCATGTAGGACTGGCCACTCCCCCTGCTGGTCCACCAGTGCAGCCCATGCTGTGTGTGGGCTCTTGGGCAGGAGAGCCTAGCCCCCACCATCCCATTTACAGCGAGCACTGACTACAATGCTGCAAGCTGCAGTGGCCAGTGACATGTTGCCTCTGCTGACTACCCTGTGACTCTTGACATGCGCCTTCTCTCCTTGTCTTCTCCCGGCTTTGCCTCTTCAGCCCCACTGCTCCTCCATATTTCCACCTGGCAGGACACATCCCACTCCCAGTGCTATGCAGAGAACCAGCCTCTGGTCAGAGTGCTAAGCCCATCAATAGCTGGCTGGCAGGCTTTTTCCTTCACCCATTGCCTTTGGCTGGGCTGGAACCCTGGGAAAGCCCAAGATACTCTGGCTCATGTTCCTGGCTAGAAAGAGCTGAGCTCTGCATGTGCTAAAGCTCTGCACAGCACTGACATGGGGAAGCCTCTCTGCCCCTCAGCTGAGCTCTGGGTGGGAGGATGGGGGGGTGGGGAGGAGTGATTCCATCTTGTTCCCACCTCAAACCTACAGGGTCTATAGCAGCCTTGTCTTGAGCCTTACTCTTAGGCTGTGTGAGATTTCTCCATCCCCTAGGCATATTCCTCTTCTTTTCTGGCCAGGTTTGCTGTAGCCCCTGCAGTCAGCCTGCCTAGGCCCTGGTGTACAATGAATCCTTAGGACTTGATTCTTTCCTGCCCATGCTATAGCTGGGGAATGGGAGGTGGCTGGGTTATGTTGGTGTCCAGCAGCAGTTTGGAGATGTTAGTTGCCTTTCCACACTGTATGGGCAGGAAGGGACAAGCTGCTTCCAGCCACATAGGGATGGGAGCGAGGAGAATGAGGGTGTAAAGGCATGATGAGCTCTGTAAAGGCATGGGCCAGGTCATCTTTTCCTCTCCCTCCTCTCCTGTGGCTGGAAGCAGCTTCCATCCCTTTCCTTCCACACAACGTTGAAAGGTTGCTGCTGGCCACATTCTTCTGTGAACCTTGTCAGAAATCTGGAGAGGAGGGGGCATGGGCATGGGACCCTATGTGCCCCCATGTGTTGCCTCAGAAAGACATAAGGCCAGATGCCAGGAGGGATGGGTTCATCCCAGGGACCCAGTCAGGCATAGAGGATGGAGAGTGCCGAAGCAGGGACAATTGGGCCTGTCACTCGAACCCCATCCAATGTGAGAAGGGTACACAGGAGTGTCTGTGGATGTGTGAGGGTAGGAGTGTGTGTCATCTCTACCTCTTTCAAAACCTTAAAGTCTGAAAGAGAAGAAGGTAAATAAAAAGAATCCAACAATGTATTTCTTTTTAACACTAGCTCAGTCCCGCTGATGTTAATTTGAATGTTTGTGTTGCATTGGTCTGATTGATTGTCACTGAACTTGCTTGAATACATGTAATTTTACCAGATGTCCCATATTCAGCATAAGGAAATATGGTCACTCTAATGATCCCACTTTGCTGCTTCACTTTCACATGATTTCAGCAATTGATTAGCTGTTTCAGCCTTCCTCTTTGCACTTAAAGGGGGTGGCTGAGGCTGCATTGCTGGGTTCCTAGTGGGTCAGCACATTATGGCCTACAATTTTTGACTCTCCCTATTGGCTCTCCCAGAGAATCTAAGAAAGGTTGCCAAGGAGCGGTCTCCTTTAAGTCTGGGGAGCTGAACATGGCTGTGGGAATCATGCCTCCAACCAGCTAAGAACTTTTCCACCCAGCCTCACTGTCCTCTGGTAGGAAGTACTGTTTGGTCAAGAATGTTGTATGTTTCATGAATGGACTTACACTGTGTACCTACAGTTTCTCTCATGTTCTACTAGTCACTGTCTCTTCTTTTTTGTATATGGGAATGCTGTATTATCAGTTGGTGGCAGGTAAATTATCTATGACAGTACAAACCTTATGTCACAATGTGCTTTCAGGTGTGTAATCCATGTAGGCAGGTTAAATTGTTACACTGATTTTATGTTGAATATTGGGAATGGGTGTGGGGGAGGGGACCATTCTCAGTCTTGCTCTCTGGGAAAAAGATTTTTTTTAACAAAGAATGTTAGCAAAGCCCACTGGCAGGTGCTGATGATGGCTGGCAACTCCAACACTCAGTGTGGGAGTATTATTCAAGACATTACTTGGGTGAGATTGTTCAGCACACCTGGGACCATACAGAGAATTCTAAGGGCCCTGGGTTGCTGCTTAATTTGGCTTAAGAGATTGCTACTGGGTAATGACATGATCACAGCTGTTTTGTGATGTTTTGTTGCAAGGACTATCCCTATTCACTGGCTGTGTAATCTGAGCAATTTCAGTAGTTGTGTGGCCTTTATGCCATTTTCTTTAGATTGGCATGTTCTCCTTCCTTAGGAACCAATAAGGCTTTTTCAGTTGTCATAATATCATTCTCCTAAGCATTGATTTGGGGTCCTTGTGGCAACTCCATCAATAGGTACTGTAATGTATAGGTAATTAAAAGGTCTTATGTGGATATATACTTCAGTCTTTGAGAAGGGTGCTTTATCGGTAGAACTGCTCAGAAGATTTTCAAATAAATTGAATCTGGGAAATATTTCATGCAAAAATAAAACAAAAATTATTGAAACTTGTGCTTTCTTGGGTCTTGCAATGCTGTGGCATGGAGTGAGGAAAAGAGATGAGCAATTGGCTACAGAGTAGAACAAACTAGTTAACTTATTTGTAATTACATGGCTCATCCTAACTTAGCCACATGTTCTAAATTCTGCTGACTGCTGAATTGTATACCCGGATATGGCACTACCAAGACATTGGTATCATTTTGACTTTTCTATAAAAAGGATATTCCACTAAGATAGCCCCATAGATGGAGGACTCCAATACACATTTACCTATCCCCCCCCAAAAAAAACCTAAGTCACCAACAATATAAAACAATGATAAAGGGTAGGTGCAACCCTATTTTTGTTCTGTTTTTCCTTAGTGCACAGTAGAGAAAAAAATTAAGCTCAAAGTCTAACCACTTGTTGGTTCCAGTCCCTGGAGAAAGCAATGCTTTGTGAGCATGGTACAGAAATCTAGTATTCCCCATCATGACTTGAGCCAGGTCTGCTCCTGGCCTAATTTATGCCCTTGACACAGATGAAAGCCTTTCACAAGTTACACCCTCCTTCGGACTTCTTTAGATGCAGTGCTGTACTTTTGTTTCTCAGTTGATGCAGGGAACTAAACATGACAGCTCTTGGTGCCTGCATAGAAAAACAGTCCTGGTGTTGCTGCAGGGATATATCTTGTCCTCTGCTTCTATTTTTGTGGTGCAAAAGGTATCATAAGAAATATTAAAATATGTATTATTTTCAGCACCTACAACATGCACTAATCTTTATTGCACTCTCAATTTCTTGAAAGTTTGCATAAATAGTGTAAAAATGTAGCTAAAGAGACATTACTCATACATTAACAGATAGTTCCTTAAAGCAAATATCCTCTGCCTGGCCAAACAGCATTCAAATAGGCTGTTTCTTTGTCTTAAGGACTTTAAAGAACTCAACTATTAAATGATCCATCTGTTCTTCAAGATCTTCTATTGTCTATTTGACAATACAGTTTTTAAAAGGCAGTTTTAAAAGTTTTAAAAGTGAACATTTGGGGGGGAGAGGGAGGGGAATGAAGGTTTGTGTATGTGTTTCCTAAACTGTGATGGGAAATGGACAGAATAGGGAAAATGCATAATAGGTAAACAAAGCTTCACCCTATTTATTATATCCTAGGTCAAAAAATGGTCTGTCTCCATCTTGGAAAAAAATACAAGTTTTAAATACTCTCGGTTACATGATCATTCCCAAACCTAGATGTGGCTTACAGTTAGGTGACTGGTGCCTGTGGAGGGAGAGGATGAAGGGAGGGCCACCTAAAAGAACAGTGAGGGGAAATAAAGAGGCCCCCTACTTAATAAAAATCTATGGATCTCTGTCTCTATTTGTGGGAATAGCATCTGTGTGTGTTTTGGATTTGCATTCTGTAGAGTTTTCGGGATTTCAATATCACACAAGAAATGGACGGTAGTTCTAGTGGTATGTAATAGGCCTTCAGTTTATAACAGTACCATGATTTGATAATGTTAAGAATGTATGCAGACCAAAATGTGCGATTAAGGATAATTTATAGCTTTCATTAGATGGAGGTACATTATTCTTGAAACTAAGTGCTGTATAATTAATGGAAACTCATGATTGTTATTAATTACACATTTCTTAAATGGCTTTCATTTTACCCTGTCATCAATTTCCCATAGCAAAATGATCTTTTCCAACTTCTAACATTCTGAACTTTACTTTCCTCTTAAATTGTGTCACGATTTTCCTCTGGGCCATAGGTTTTCTGGCAAGTATTGCTTTCATTTAAAACTAACCATCCTTTCAGTCTTCATCATAGCATATTTCTATAATACAGAGAAGATTGAAGCTGCTGCTGTTGATCTTCCAGGGTTCAAATGAATGGGTCTAGTGAAGACACACACTGAGAGGCACCTGTATTCCTGCTTCCATGAGGAGTAAGGAAAGCCAAAGGGAGAGTGAGCGCCCTTTGACTTCCTGCAGTGTGGACAGCGTCAAAAGTCGAGTTAAGGTACTTGAACTTCAGCTATGTAATTAATGTAGCTGAAGTTGCGTATCTTAATTTGACTTTATCTTGTAGTGTAGACATACCCAGGGTGTCTAAAACTGTAATTTTTTAACCTTACTTTTTTTCCCTTTGACAAGATCTTAAGGCTGTTGAAGCTAATTTATATTTCTCCTTTCATTGTCTGTAATAGTTATTAGGCCATTTATTTGCACAATAATACAACAGGGAATATTAGCTGAACTTGAGATTTTCATTTTCTGTTTACCCACACATTAACTCTATTAATTAATGCTTCCTCTCAGAATTTTTATTACATTAGCAGGCAACATTTTTTAACCATATTAATTAATTGCTTGAAATTATTTCATTGTAATTGACTCATCAGAAGATCTCTCTAGAAATCAATCCATGCAAAACAGACATAGAGACTGAACTGCTTTGTAATCACATATGGCAAGACAGATGTTAGGAATGTGTTAATTCTTTTAAAAAACATCAGTACTCTGGAACACATGCGTTTTCTTCAATGTTCTCTGAAGATACTCAGCATGAGGCAAGTTCTGGTTTCAGTTACCCTTTATGGATATAACTAGGAGAAGAATTTGTCCCAATAGTTCTTCCTTGAATTCTTTACAGAAACTGTCAAACATGGGACACTAGTGAAAAAAGGAGAAAAAAAGAGCTGTTGAAATGTAAAATCTAGACAGTTTCAGAATAGAATGATGAAATGAAAAGGGGAGTGAATATTGAAATAGCCATCCTGTTCAGTTATGACCTTCTTGGGCGTGCCTGTGCATAAATTACTGCTCAAGCCTTACTTCAGTTTCTGCTCTACCTTTTCTAATTCCATCCTTTCCTATTGTAAAGCCCTGCACTGTCATTTTCTGGAGTCCCTTAACACATGGCTGGATTACTCTCTTGCTCTAGAAAGCAGCAACACATAACTTCTCCACCTCATTCCTGTCATCTTCGCCGGCTTCCTATACATGTGTAAATTGCAGTTAAAATTGCTCTTCTGAACTCGCCATGGATTAGCATTGTGGCTCTTTGACCTTCATCCAGCTGATTTACTCAGCTCTTCCAATTAGCACCCCTGCTCTGTCCCCTTCAGTGACTCACCATTCACCATCACTCTGACTTATGCTGAGCCAACAGGAACTCTCTTCAGTTTTCAACCCGGCAGCTGAGTGACTTATCTTGCTCCTCTTGTACTCTGCCCTAGCAATAAGGAAAGAGGAGCAAGTAAAGAGTAGGTTCTGAAAAGGAAACAGAGGGTCTGACATCTGAGATGTGATCATGGAAAGAGCTTTATAAAAACATGAAAGTGAGGACAAAGGGTCTGAATTTGAAAGTGAACTGAGTTACCCAAGGAGCTGGATGTCATGGCTGAAGTTGTAGGATAGGGTAGTAGTTTTCAGCAGCAGCATTTTGCATCAATTGGAGACAAGATGAAAAATCCAGGGGGTTTAGCTGTAGGGGCAGAGGAAGAGATGGATTTTAGAAAGAAAATAAGCATTGAATGAGTATAGAGGAAGGTATTGGTATAGAGGAAGACACACAAGATTTAGTGGGAGCTTAGGGAAAGAGGACAGATTGGAGCATTAACTCTATGGATGGAAAAGAAGGAGCCTGGTGGGAATTGTCAATGAAATTATATGAGGAGCCGCATTTTGATAAATTCATCACTCGTGTAATCACCTGGTTTGCTTAGTTTGAAAAAGCAGTGAGACATCAGGCTGTAAGATCAGCTAGATAATCAGGGTAACTTTAAAATTTGCTTCAAGTATCTTAAAGAAATGGGGAGTGTCAGTTTTGTTATTTCTTAGCACAGATATAGACAAAAAAGAGATAAACATACCTTTTATTGATAATGGTTAATTTTGGTATTTGAATTATTAATAATTATTTTCAAACACTGCCATATTCCTTTTCCTCTCTTTTCTTCTTCTGTGGCAATAGTAACTTATGTACAATTGCTTCCCAAGTAGAGAAGTCATGGAAACTCATTCAATGCTTATTTTCTTTCTTATGTCAATTGCATTAGAGGGCTTGAACCCAGATGCCAGCCTAAAAATGAAATCAGTAGATCAATATTAAGATTCCCTGCACACTTTAAGGCAATTTTCTACTACATTTTATCCCTTTTTATGAGTGGTATATATACAGTTGGCAAAAGTATGCTAAAGGCATAACAGAACAAATGAAAACAAGGTCATTGCCCTAAGGGAGTGCAGTCTAATTTCAGACATGATGCAACGAGAGAGACAGACAAGGAGAGGAGAGTGAGAAGAAGGAAGAGCTACAGTGATAAATTCATACAGATGTTCAATTGTATTTTCATCACTAAGGTCACTGGACCAAATGCGCACCTGGTGTAATAGCCTCAAGTCTCAGAGCTTATTTCCTACTGTAACTCCATTGATTTCAATGACATCACAACAGGATGTATATATGTATGTATCCATGGATTTCACAGTTAAAAATGCCCCTACAGAAGCTCTGAGTATCCTGCATTAATTAAACTTACCAAACAGGGTTAATTACCCAGAAGCATTAAACACTAAGGGTATGTCTACACTACCCCGCTAGTTCGAATTAGTGGGGTAATGTAGGCATACTGCACTTGCAAATGAAGCCCGGGATTTGAATTTCCCGGGCTTCATTTGCATAAGCGGGGAGCCGCCATTTTTAAAACCCCGCTGGTTCGAACCCCGTGCAGCGCGGCTACACGGGGCTCGAACTAGGTAGTTCGAACTAGGCTTCCTATTCCGAACTACCGGTACACCTCGTTCGGAATAGGAAGCCTAGTTCGAACTACCTAGTTCGAGCCCCATGTAGCCGCCCTGCACGGGGTTCGAACCAGTGGGGTTTTAAAAATGGCGGCTCCCCGCTTATGCAAATGAAGCCCGGGAAATTCAAATCCCGGGCTTCATTTGCAAGTGCGGTATGCCTACATTACCCTCCTAGTTCGAACTAGGAGGGTAGTGTAGACATACCCTAATATACACACAAGTTATCTTTGCCCCCAATAGCATTAAGTAATCACAGGGCAAGACCTATTTACCTCAGCCAGCCAATGAATTATTAAACTAAAACAAACCCAACAAATTGAAAAGCCCCTCACCGCATGTGCGTATTTTCATTCTTCTCACAGAATGCTGTCAAAGAAGTAACTTTTGTAGCATTCCTGGAATATCATCAAATTCAGGCTATTTTGGGGGCAAAGTATGGAACAAGTTCTAGACTCTTGGAGACTCCCCGAGAACTCTTTTATGAATGAAGATATTTTAGCTTGAGTATCTCTTCTGATTACAACTGTGGAGTATGGCCCAGGGAGAGGTGTCTCTTAGGGTATGTCTTCACTAGGAAACTTTCAAAATAACTAAAATTAATGTAATAACTCGCGAAATAACAAAATCGAAATAGTGTTCCCCACTATGGGGAAGCCTCGAAATTAGTGTGACGCAGGCTCCATTAATGTGGATGTGCTTCCTTAAGGAAACACTGGGGAGTCCAGGAAGCACTGGAGAGTAATTAATTCAAATTACTCTGAGGAGTAGTTATTTTGAAAAAGCAGCACTGAAGCACCCACACTAAGGCTATTTCAGAATAACTACAGTAAAACTCCATTAGTCTGGCATCCAATGCTCCGGCACTCTTGATGGTCCAGCACCATCAGGAACCCAGAAGTGCCTGGACAATTGGAGCTGCTCTGCGCCCAGCTTTCCCGATTCAGCTGCTGCTGAAACAGACCAGCATGTGAATCGGGGAAGCTGGGGGCAGAGCAGATGGGGTGCTTCCGGGTTGGTTCCGTAGCGCTGCCCCTCGGGGCTGTGGGACCAACCTGGCAGCACCCCAGCTGCTCTTGGGGACGTCTGAAGCAGAGCAGACGGAGTGCTGCCGGGTTGGTCCCGCAGCGCCGAGGGGCGGTGCTATGGGACCAAACCAGCAGCACCCCAGCTGCTCTGCCCCAGGCACCCCTATTCAGCTGCTGCTGAAACTGACCCGGGCTTCTCGGAGTCAGCCGCTGATCAGTTTCAGCAGTGGCTGACTCAGGGATGCCTGGGACAGAGCAGCTGGGGTGCTGCCAGGTTGGTCTCGCAGCGCTGAGGGGCGGCGCTACCGGACCAATCTGGCAGCATCCCACCTGCTCTGCCACAGATGTCCCCGATTCAGCCTCTGCTGAAACTGACCAGCGTTATTCCCTGAGGAAAGCAGGAATACAGATTTCAAAATAAGCGGCCTGTTATTTGAAAATAATGGGCTTGGTAGGAAGAATGCTACATTTATTAATATGATCTAAGGGGAGTTATTTCAAAATAAAGCCCTAATCTAGACCAGGGCTCAGGCAGGTAGTTTCAGGTCGTTTATGATTTAGACTCTAAACTTAGTCTCCAGGCTTCAGTACAACTGCTGCCATTTATAACCACTCTGAATCAACCCAGAATATATACGGCCAGTCAATAGTAACTGGTAAACAAATATTAATAAAAAAAGAGGTGCCAAGTATGAGGCCAAAGATAAAGCACATGATGGACATTTAGCAGTTAAGGGAGGAGATGATGGCTGTCTTGGGTCATTCCAAAGATTGCTTGCTAGTCCCTAAAAGACAGATAAACAGGAGTAAGTGTAAGGAGCTGCTTATGTTTTTATGTCAGTGAAATACAAACAAGACCCATAGCAAAGAGATGCAGGAAAAAAAAAACCTATGAAATTAGTGTTTGGAAAATAGGTTTCTGCTGGAAATAATACCCTGCCAAAGTGAGATTGCCCATGCAGCACACAAACAAGCTTTATATTAATTATCTAAGTTCATAAAGAAAGAATGATTACATCAATAAAGGGTGACTCATACTTAAATGGTGCCTTTCAACCAAAAGACATCTATTGAGAACAAACACTGTGCTCCAGAATGAAGCCAACTAATGCACTAACAACATAATTACAATGATTGCAGCTGTGACAAGGAGTATGAGTAGCTTTCACCGACAGTATATAACAGCTTACAAGAAATGTAATTCTGTTAGTTAAGTAAATTGTAGATCTAGTTATGAGAGGAACTAGTGTAGGATTGGGTCGATTGGTCTGAACTAAAATTTGTAGAATTTGATAAGAAATGAAACTATTCAACCAATGTCTAAGGTCTCTATCCACAAATAGTGTGTTGCTTTGTTATTATTATTGATTTGTGTTGCAGTGGTGCATTGCAGTCTCAATTACAGGTCTGGACCTCACTGTGCTAGGTACTATACAAATGTGGAGCAAAAAAGAGTCCCTGCTCCCAAAGAGCTTACAATCCAGATTCAAGAAAAGGGGTAACAAGAATATTACAGTGCAACAAATTAGGGAGCACAACCAGACACTGTCTTTCAATATGATAAGTGATCACAGCACTCCAACCTAATAAAGGTTTATTGTGGGCATTACAAGAAAGGAGAGTTTTAAGCAGGACAAGGAGGTGGCTTTGAGAATGTTTATGGTGAGCTCCTACCAAGCATAAGGAGCACCGTGTGAGAAAGCACAAATGTGGTTATTTGAAAATGTAACAAGTGGGGTAACAATGGCTGGCAGTATTGGCCAATTTAGAGGTCAAAGTCAACAGCAACCTATGAGAGATGATGGGTTGGATGACAGTAGGTGGTGAAGGGAAGTGAAAGTGAAGACAAGTAACATTTCTTTGATGCATTGGAAAAAGGGGAGCCAGTGGAGGGAATGCAAAGAGAGGAGTGACATTGTCAAAGCAACAAGCCAAGAAAATCATCATGACAGCAGCATTTTAAACAGGCCCGAGTGGGAAAAGATCACAGAGAAGGGGATTCTGTTGAAATTGAGAGGCAAGATGATGAGACTCTGGATGACTGTGTGTTCCGGAGATTGTTACATAGAAAGAATCAACAAGATTTATAAACAACATGGATGTGAGGATCTTGAGGTAGGGCAGAGTTGAAGATCATAATTCTGATCCTTATAAGCAAACTAGATAAATCTATAGATGAAATTACTATAGAGGGAGTGTACAACTGGTTGAAGAACAAAATTAAAAATAGTTACCAATGGTTCACTGTCAAACTAGGGGAACATATTTAGTGTTCACACAGGGGCAAGTCCTATGTCTGGTACTAGTTGATATTTTCATTAGTGACTGTGCATGTAAAATGTACAGATGACACTGGGCTGGGAGGGGTTGCAAGCACATTGGAATATAGGATTAGAATTCAAAATGACCTTGGCAAATTGGAGAGTTGGTCTGAAATCCCCAAGATAAAATTCAATAAAGACAAGTGCAATGTACATCACATAGGAAGGAAAAATCAAACATGCAACAACAAAATGGGGAATAACGATCAGAAACTGGGATGTGGGCAGTGATGCCCCATGGTTAGAGCAGGAGTCAGTAGCCAGGAGATGGAGTCAAGGGTCAAAAGCAGAGTTAGAAGCCAAATGCCAGAGCCACGGGTCATGGCCAAAGTCACAAACTGGAGCTGAAAGTCAGAGCTGGGTTACTGGGACTGAGGCAAGGCAAGGGTAAGGAAAAGGCCAAGGCAGGAGCAAGACCTGGGAACAAGCATGAACAAGAGCTATCACAGCTGTCGGCAAATTCTTTCAGTAGCTACCAAACTGCTGCTACTAGGCTTACAAGCTAGCCTGCTGACTCTTCCCACCAGTCACGTAAAGGAGGCCAATTAGGGATACTTCTTTAGGTGGGTTGCACTGGTTAGATTGCCCAGAGACAGACTCTGCTGAAAACCCTGATTCCTGACAATCATTGGCTGGGATTGCTTCTGAAAAGGCTCTGGGAATCATAGTGGATCACAACTTGAACATGTGTTGACAATGTGACACAATTGTGAAAAAGGTTAATTTAATTTAGCAGGATTGTTGTATGTTAAACATTGGAGGGTGCCCCAGGTAAGCATGGCACCCCCAACTCCTTCTTCCAAATCCCATCACATACTGCGTCCCTCCCAAAGCCTATAATATTCCCTACCCTCTTTTCAGCCCCAAACCCCATTCCCTACCAGGGTTTGACCCTTCACCCCATCCTGCACTCAAACTTCCTTGTAGAACCTGTTCCCCTCCTGCACTCCAATCCCGTGCCCAGTGTGGAGCCTGCATCCAACATGCAAACTTTCTCCCAGAGTCTGCTTCCATCCCCACCCAAACTTCCTCCCAGAGACTTAAGCAGCTGGGGCTGGGAGTAGGGAGTTTGAATGGGAGAGGGGTGCAGGCTCTGTGCATTCTGTGCATTACCACATTTTCTGCAAACCTGTTGCCCCAGCAGTGTCTATGTCAACAGGTGAAGCTCTCTCCATGTGCCTGTCCTTGCCTGCAGACATTGCTCCTGCAGCTCCCACTGATGATTGCTAACGGAGTACTTTGGAGTCTATGGGGTCAGGGCCTGTTGTGGATGAGGGGTAGTTCAGTGCACAGACTCAAGTCAATGTTACCATACCCCAGAGTCCCTAGCACCCATCTGCCCCTCCTCCCCCAATGTGGCCACTCTAGCCCCATGGCTTATTGTAGGAAAACTCAACTGCCTGCCTTGCACTTTATCAGGAAGCAGCTTGCTTTGCAAAAGGTTCACTCTCCATTGCAAACCCAGGATGCTTTTTGACAATGTGCTTACTGATGCACATTTTGGGTACGTCTAGACTACATGCCTCTGTCGCTAGAGGCATGTAGATTAGGCTACCCGGCATAGTAAAATGAAGCGGCAATTTAAATAATCACCGCTTCATTTAAATTTACATGGCTGCCGCGCTGAGCCGACAAACAGCTGATCAGCTGTTTGTCGGCTCAGCGCGATAGTCGGGAAGTGCGGGTGTCGACATCAAAGGTATTTGTCGACCACCCAGGTAAACCTCATCCCAGGAGGTTTACCTGGGTGGTTGACAAATACCTTTGATGTCGACACCCGCGCATCCAGAGTATCGCGCTGAGCCGACAAACAGCTGATCAGCTGTTTGTCGGCTCAGCGCAGCAGCCATGTAAATTTAAACGAAGCGTCAATTATTTAAATCGCCGCTTCATTTTACTATGTCGGGTAGCCTAATCTACATGCCTCTGGCGACAGAGGCATGTAGTCTAGACGTACCCTTTGTCAAAGCAAAACGAACTAATGTTGACCTGAATTAATATCATTTACAGGGGAGATGTGATCTTCATTTTCAAAAAAGTGCATTGCAAATTGTTGGGATAGAGAGGAGTAAGGAAATTGCCCCATAAAATTGTCAGTTTCTTCTGGATGACTTCTGGTACTTGAGTGAAGTAGGAGGGTTCAGACTCTGTGTTCTGGCATGACTTGAGCTCATACCCTCTAGCTCTGCAGGGTCATGGGACCCTGAATCTAAGTCCTGAGTCTGCACAATTGCAGTGTAGATGAAAGAGGGGTTAGCCAGGAGCATGGACTCAAGAACAGGATTACACTGCAGTGTAGACATATCCACAGAGCTCCTCTTATGGCCTGGGAAAGGTGGGTGGTCTGAACTAGTGGTCAAAGCAGGAGTCAAGTACCTGAAGGTAACAGTTGGTGACAGACCGGAGGGCAAACTGAGAGTTGGGTGTTAGAAGACAGGAAGGATCAGTTTGTAAAAGATCAGAAGCCTTAAGAGCAAAACCACAGATCACTAACCAGCGTTATGCTGGGTCAGGATACCAAGAAGCAAAGGAGCCAGAGCCAGGTGGATTCTAGTTGTAGGAACAACTTCCTGGTGCTATGCTGGATTTAAATAGGAACTGTGGACTATTGTTCTGTCAATCAGCTTCCAGGACTGGGGTCCTCTGTCTGAGTTCAGCTTCTGTTCTGGCAAAATTTAGCAGGTCCCTGAGTGGAAATTTGTATGGAAAAAACACTGTGAACTGGCTTTCCAGAGCCTGATGGGTAATCAGAGTATCAGACCTAAACAAAAGGTGGAACAGATGGTTAAGCACAGGCATTAAAACATGCTGCAAGGGGACCATTCACAATGATGTGGGCCATTAGCACCTTTGCAGTCATAGGAAAAAGGAGGGTTAGTGGGTTACAGATTGTTGTAAAGAGACATAAAGCCACTGATTCCACTGAGTCTATGATTTTTAGTGTATAGTAAAGTTGTGAATTTCAGCTCTCAGACTCCTTGTTTGAAGGTCCTGTGCAGATTTCCTTTGAGGATGAGGACAGAGAGGTCATTTTGTGAAGAGTGTTCGCCCATGAGTGATAGGGTGTTTTTGTCTTTTATCATTTCTGCGTGAGCTCATTGAAGAGGATAGGAATAGGGTGAGATAAGACATAGCTGTGGTTGGGGCATTTGATGCCTGGGATGAGACACACCACATATTGTGATAGGTATATGTAAGGCCCATGTGCAATAACTTCCTCTGTGTCTTTTGTAGGTTAAAGCTTGCTCTAAACACACAGCAGTGCAAAAGGCAGAGGAAACCCTTACAACTTTTTAAACCTGTATTATAGCAGTTTAGTACCAGGTCTACACCAAAAAAATTGGGTCAACCCAGCGAGATTGCTCGGGGGTCTGAAAAAATATACACCTCTGAGCAGCATAATTAATGAAACCTAACTCGCAGTGTAGACAGTATTAGGTCAGCAGAAGAATTCTTCCAACAACCTAGCCACTGCCTCTTGGGGAGGTGAATTATGGGCAGGAGAAAATATCCGATCAGGATGGGTAGTATCTGTACTGGATTTATTGGCCCCCCTCAAGCTTGTCTATATTTGATATTTTACAGTGGCATAGCTGCAGTGCTACTTGCACTGAATTAGGTTTGCTTAACTACACCATCCAGGATACAGATTTTTTTCACCTCTGAATGACATGGTCAATTCAACTTAATTTTCTAGTATAGAGCAGGCCATAGTAACAGCGTGCCTCTGGTCCACATTGCTCACTGTCTAATGAGACAGGAAAAGCATAACATACTAGGTGAGTGACAGCACTGGAAAAAGTGCCAGTCCAGTGTCCTCTCCACTAGTCCTCATTGCTATGGAGCCTAAGAAGTAACAATACTGGTAACAATTTTACTGCTGACCATTTTAGGAGAAAAATTCAGCTCTCTTGGTTTTTTGAATGGAGTGTGCAAATAGGGGTATAACTAGACTCGCATGCTACTAGTTTTTTCCTCTCAATGAGGTCTTTATCTGCCAGTACTTCAGACCTTTATATATGACTAGGGTATTGACTGCATTAAATCCAGAGCTGGTGAAGCTCTTATGGAAACTTCTTAGCCCAATTCAGTGCTGTCTTAAGTGATAATATGAGTGACCCATTCAAGATTAAAAGTCAGTCAGAAATTTACTGTGAGCATCAAATTAAGGTATCTTGGGACGATTTGACATTCATTTGATATAAAACAAGTGCTGTCATGGCTCAGTGGACACTAAAGTTTGGATGGAGCTCAACCTACTTATGCCAGCAGTGATTTTGTACTTAGGCCTCTAATTATACAGCACAATGGAACAGATTCTCTTGGGACTGCATCCTTACAAACTAGAGTAATATTATAGCAAGATGAGATTCAAATGTTAAATACTGGGTGGGGGGGGGGGCGGAATGATTCACAGATAGAATGGTTATAAAAGTATTTACAACAGTTAGTGCTGGGGAAGCAACAGCCACTAAGGCTTTTATCTGACTGATTCAGTGATAGCATGTTTTGCAGTTGAGAAAATGAATCAAAATGGCTTCTGCTGACTCTTCTAAATCATGTTTTAGATTCATTTAGCAAGGAAACTCAAAGAAATACAATGCAACACTCAGCTCACCTTGAAAGTGAACCAAGTATAGCTTCATTTAAATTGCTGCTGCTATCAAGAGGCAGACTTTTCAAAGTGACTTAGGAGCCTAAGTCTTGATGGAAAAACTAATGGAATTTGGCTCCTAAGTCACTTAGTTGCTTTGGAATGTTTACTCCTAGATAGTACCAAAAAATATTTCATTCAGCTCTTCAGAAAAATGTTCACTGTCATGATAAATGTTGAACGAAATGCTGCATATTCACAGAAGCACTGAAGTATTAAAAATGGAGCAGATTTCAAGTGTTTCAGCTTCCAAATTGAATATTTGACACAGCTCCAGGTCCCACACTGACTGGTTGATTCTCAACAGGGGGATATAGCACATAGATTTCTGTACCAAAACAACAAAGTGGTTTTCTGTGGAGAAATGCTCTGCAGAACACTCACAGATCCATCCATGCTGAATGAAATGTGTCTTGGCTTGAAATAAAATTATTTATACAGTTAGAGTAAGCCCCATTCTGTATTTCTCACATAAAGTCTAAAACTGATAGTTCCATCATGTGTGGTCATGTGAAGCCCTGATTCTGAAAACCATTACTCAACAGCAAAGAGGATAAACACATGATGAACTTCGGACATATTTTTAAGCACTTCGCTGAATAGGGATAGACTTAAATATATGTTTAATTGCTTTGCTAAACTGGGTATAAAAGCAGTATCTTCAGCAGCGACACCAGATCCCCATTGTAGTGGCTAACTGGGTTTCTGCAGCTGTTAAGCAGCTGGCCATGGGGGGGAAAATGGTGGCTCACCAGCTGAATGGTGATGGACATGGCTTGGGCTCTGGGACCAAGTTGGACTCCATCTGGCTTATCTTTTGTCCCTTGTTGGGGAGAGGATTTACATGGGTAGTAGCTAAAAGACGTTAGACTCTGTGTTTTGGGGCTCAAAACTGGGTATTGCTTGTGTTTGTATTTCTTAATTATTTAACATTTCCAAAGGTATTTCTGATTGATTCCGTGCCCTTGTTTTCAATGGAGTCTCTGTTTCTGATTTTGTACTGCTTTACGTCATGCTGTTTTATCTTGTCTCTGATCTTTTAATAAACACAGAATTCTTTTGTGTCTCACCTCTCTACTAACCATTGATTACAGGTAGCCATTCTCCCTTATACCATTGTTTACTCGCTGCACTTTTAGGGTACATCTATGCAGCGGCGCTATTTTTGGATAAAGGACATTATCCTGAAACAGTATTCTGCACATCTTAACAGCATATCCTTATTTCAAAATATGTTCAAAATAATGGGCTCCTTATTCTTGCTTCCTGTAAACCGTGCTGCAAGAGGATTAAGGAAGATGCTGGAATAGTGATTTATTTAGAAATTAGTACTGTGCAGATAGCACCAAATTTCAAAATAAGCTATTTTGAAATACAGGCAGTCCCTGGTTTACGTACAAGATAGGGACTGTAGGTTTGTTCTTAAATTGAATTTGTATGTAAGTCTGAACTGGTACATATTGTAGGGGAAACTCTAGCCAAACATTTCTCCCGAGCTCAGTTTTATTCTCCCACACCTCACTTCCCTCAGTCCTTCATTCTCAAGCTGAGGTGTCTGCTGAGAAAAGCCGCTCTGCGTCTCCCTGGTCTGCTGGGGGAAGAGGGAGAGGCTCTAGCTTCGCGTCTCCCTGGTTTGCTGGGGGGAAGCAGCTAGTGCGGGGTTGCCTCACCCCATTTGTAAGTAGGGATCCTATGTAAGTTGGATCCATGTAACCCGGGGACTGCCTGTAAGCTACACAATTTGCGTAGCTCAGATTGCATAGCTTATTTTGAGGTATGTCCTACTGTGCAGATGTACTCTCAGTTACAATTAATATCCTAGTTTCAGCAGGCATACTCTACAATGGTTCCTTTAGGAATATGCAGATAGCATAGGACAGTGATAGTGATGTTGAAATGTTAAGGGAGATTAGAGAGGCTATCAAAATAAAAAACACAGTAATAATAGGGGATTTCAATTATCCCTATATTGACTGGGTTCATGTCACCTCAGGACAAGGTGCAGAGATAAAATTTCTCGATGTCCTTAAATGACAGCTTCTTGGAGCAGCTGGTTCAGGAACCCACAAGAGGAGAGGTAATTCTCCATTTAGTACTAAGTGGAGCACAGGATCTGGTCCAAGAGGTAACTATTACAGGACAGCTTGGTAATAGTGACCATAATGTAATAACATTTAACATTCCTGTGGTGGGAAGAACACCTCAGCAGTCCAACACTCTGGCATTCAATTTAAAAAGGGGGAATTATGCAAAAATGAGGAGGTTAGTTAAACAGAAATTAAAAGGTACACTGACTAAAGTAAAATCCCTGAAAGCTGCATGGAAACTTTTCAAAGACACCATAATAGAGGCCCAACTTAAATGTATACCCCAAATTAAAAAACATAGTAGGAGACCTAAAAAAGAGCCAACATGGCTTAACAACCATGTAAAAGAAGTAGTGAGAGGTAAAAAGGCAAGTGGAAGTTCAATCCTAGTGAGGTAAATAGAAAGGAACATACACACTGCCAAATTAAGTATAAAAATGAAATAAGAAAAACCAAAAAAGATTTTGAGGAGCAGCTAGCCAAAAACTCAAAAAGTAATAGCAAAATATTTTTTAAGTACATTAGAAGCAGGAAGCCTGCTAAAAAAACCAGTGGGGCTCCTGGACGATCGAGATACAAAAGGATCAATCAAGGACAATAAAGCCATTGCAGCGAGACTAAGGGAATGTCTACACTACCCTCCTAGTTCGAACTAGCGGGGTAATGTAGGCATACCGCACTTGCAAATGAAGCCCGGGATTTGAATTTCCCGGGCTTCATTTGCATAAACTGGGTGCCGCCATTTTTAAATCCCTGCTCGTTCGAATCTCGTGCCGCGCGGCTACACGCGGCACGAATTACGTAGTTCGGACTAGGCTTCCTAGTCCAAACTACCGTTACTCCTTGTGGAATGAGGAGTAACGGTAGTCTGGACTAAGAAGTCTAGTCCGAACTACCTAGTTCGTGCCGCGTGTAGCCGCGCGGCACGGGGTTCGAACGAGCAGGGATTTAAAAATGGCGGCGCCCAGTTTATGCAAATGAAGCCCGGGAAATTCAAATCCCGGGCTTCATTTGCAAGTGCGGTATGCCTACATTACCCCGCTAGTTCGAACTAGTGGGGTAGTATAGACATACCCTGAATGATTTCTTTGCTTCAGTCTTCACAGCTAAGGATGTTAGGGAAATTCCCAAACCTGCACTGTCCTTTGTGGGTGATGAAACCGAGGAACAGTCCCAGATTCAAGTGTCATTAGAAGAAGTTTTGGAACAAAATGAAAAACTTAACAGTAACAAATCATCGGGACCAGATGGCATTCACCAAGGATTCTGAAAGAACTCAAATGTGAAATTGCGGAACTATTAATTGTGGTTTGTAACCTATCCTTTAAATCAGCTTCTGGACCCAAAGACTGGAAGAAAGCTAACATAACACCAATATTTTAAAAAGTCTCTAGAGGCGACCCTGGCAATTACAGACCAGTAAGTGTAACGTCAGTACCAGGCAAATTAGTTGAAACAATAGTAAAGAATAAAATTGTCAGACACGTAGAAGAACATAATTTGTTGGGGAAAAGCCAACATGGTTTCTGTAAAGGGAAATCATGTCTTACTAATCTACTAGAGCTCTTTGAAGGGGTTAACAAACATGCAGGCAAGGGGGATCCAGTAGATATAGTATACTTATATTTCCAGAAAGCCTTTGAAAAGGTGCCTCACCAAAGGATCTTGTGTAAATTAGGTTGTCATTGGAGAATAGGGAAGATCCTTTCATGGACTAAGAACTGGTTAAAAGACAGGAAACAAAGGGTAGGAATAAATGGTAAATTTTCAGAATGGAAAGGTGTAACTAGGTGATGTTCCCCAAGGGTCGGTCCAAGGATCAATCCTATTCAACTTATTCATAAACGATCTAGAAAAAGGGGTAAGCAGTGAGGTGGCAAAGTTTGCGGATGATACTAAATTGTTCAAGATAGTCAAGACCAAAGCAGACTGTGAAGAACTTCAAAAAAGATCTCACCAAACTAAGTGATTGGGCAACAAAATGGCAAATGAAATTTAATGTGTAATGTAATGCACATTGGAAAAATAACCCCAACTATACATACAATATGATGGGGGCTAATTTAGCTACAGCTAATCAGGAAAGAGTTCTTGGAGTCATCATGGATAGTTCTCTGAAAACTTCCATGAAGTATGCAGCAGCTGTCAAAAAAGCAAACAGAATGCTAGAAATTATTAAAAAAGGGATGGATAATAAGACAAAGAATATCTTACTGTCCCTATATAAAACTATAGTACGCCCACATCTTGAATACTGTGTACAGATGTGGTCTCCTCACCTCAAAAAAAATATTTTGGCATTAGAAAAGGTTCAGAAAAGGGCAACTAAAATTATTAGGGGTTTGGAATGGGTCCCATATGAGGAGAGGCTAAAAAGACTGGGACTTTTCAGTTTAGAAAAACAGGAGACTGAGTTGGGATATGATAGAGGTATATAAAATCATAAGTGGTGTGGAGATGGTTAAAAAAGAAAAGTTATTTACTTGTTCCCATAATATAAGAACTAGAGGACACCAAATGAAATTAATGGTAGCAGGTTTAAAACTAATAAAAGAAAGTTTTTCTTCACACAGTGCACAATCAACCTGTGGAACTCCTTGCCAGAGGAGGCTATGAAGGCTAGGACTATAACAGAGTTTTAAAAAGAGCTAGATAAATTCATGGCGGTTAGGTCCATAAAGGGCTATTAGCCAGGAGGTGAGGAATGGTGCCCCTGACCTCTTTTTGTCAAGGGCTTGAGATGGGTGGCAGGAGACAAATCGCTTGATCATTGTCTTTGGTCCACCTCCTCTGGGGCACCTGGCACTGGCCACTGTTGGCAGACAGGCTACTGGGCTATATGGACCTTTGGTCTGACCCAGTATGGCCATTCTTATATTCTTATGATCTTATTTGCCAACTGCCACTATGAACTTAATTGTATCAGTGATTCTGCAGTTATTTCCTGTACTAAGTATGTAACAAAATTGTGTTATCAGAACACTCACTGTGGATGACCACTGAAGATACAGGTTTAGTCTCCTCCTAGTTTTAATAATAAAGGAAAAACATGCTTCAAACATTGTAAACCATTCTGTAATACAAGAAAAATTGTTCTCATTTTTCTTCTCTGCCTCCTTGCTCTTAGTCTCCTATATCTTCTGAATATAAAGCTACTTGAGGTACTTTGTTTTTATTTCTCATGCTGACATATAATTAGTTCTAAAGAGATTTACATAAGCTTCAGATAAGCCCTGTAAACTCTGGATCCTTCATCTGAGCCAAACTGCTGAACCTTTTGAGGTTCACTCATCACTAATTAAAAATCCAGGAAAAAAGTTACCTTTCCACTGTGCCAAATGATTTTCTGAAACAAGAAACAGTGCATTTTAAGTGTAAGTATTTTCACTGTACAGCAGAGTATTAAAAAATTGTTCTCTTAATGCAGAATGTGGTGAATCAGAATCATTCAAGTCTAATTGATCATGCCGAGCTTCAGTGTAGACATGAGGCAAAAATAGAGCCATTTACATTGACAGTGTGTATCATAAATTCTACTGTTTCTGAATACTATGCATCCTCACATAATCAGATGAAACAACTGTGCTATAGGGGTGAGATAGATGGAGTTTCAGTGTAAGCCCAGAATTTCAATGGAGAAAAAACATATCCACAACATAAAATGTGGCTGCATGATAGAACAGGGGCTTCCACATCTTAGGTGAGTACCCTATCAGGCTGCTGGATGTTCTGGTTTCCTTCCTTTTTCAAACATTTATAACTGTTACATTCGTAGGAACATAGTAGGTGCTGTGGTTCAAACAAAGCAGATCTTCTCCTTCAGCACAGCAATGACATATGCTTTTAAAATGCTTTACATTTTGTGTTTCTTGAAGTTTCCAGGACTTGGATCAGGGCTTTCTCCATTGACCCTGTAGACCTCTTAAATCCTGATTCATTAATTATGGAGTCTTGTATGCTAAGTTATGTCATGGAAAAAGTTTTGCCTCTAAAAGGCTGGGGTTCTAAGAATGAATCTGCACTATTGGCAAATCCTCTGATTTAAGTGATTGTGTGATCATCTCTTTTGCAAGTCCCAAGTTGTAACATGCTGACCTTGCAACTGACTGTGTACTGCAGACCTCAGTGCCCCTGGGGAACCTCGCTGGCTCCAGGTAAGTAAAAGTGTCTTTTTGTGTAGCTTCAGTTGCAAGATTGAATTCAAATAATTACTTCCTTGTGTGATGTGATTCAAAGTACAGTTAAGAGCCCGATCCTACAAACCCTTTTTAATGTGCCTGGTTCCATTTACTGCCCCGCTAGGATGGTGTGATGAAAGCTTAATCACCCCAAGAAAGGATATGCAGCATCAGGCCCTAAATCTGTAATTTGTCTTGTCTATTGCTTGTAAAACCATGCTGAACTCTCTAAAATTACAAAAAATAGTAATAAAGAAACAAGCCAGGTAACACTCCACGGTTGGTCCAGAATTAATCATGAATATGTGAATTACAAGGTGGCAGACTGTGCAGGAGTTTCAAAATAATGCAATGGATCTCTGGGGAGCCATTTGCTGCTTTCCTAGTTATGCAGCGTCACTGGTGCTGATAGTGTAGCAAGGCAACAGATTTAGGGAGAAAATTGGGGGACAGATACGGTAAATCAGAAAGTTATTCCATGTTATTAAAAAAGGCTCTGAAATATCAGTGGGTAAGTTGAGCCTGTAAAAAGGACTTTTAGACTATCAGCTGTAGCCCATATTCTGTTAGTGATTATAGAAGCAAATTGTCTTCTCCACAATAAAAAAAACTAATTAAATAATCATAATAAATATATTTAGTGAGACTTCTAGCTTGGATGAAACTAATGAGCCCTTTAACCTTTTTTTAAAACATTTTTTTTTGAATTTTCTGAACGATTCTTTTTTATATTGGGACTGATTACATCAGATGAGATATAATATGACCACTGTTGAAATGAACACCTACTAATTATTTATAGGATGAGTTTTCTATGTAAGATGAAGCCCATATCCAGAAAGGTAAAAATCTTTTGTATATGTGTGGCTTTCATTTTGGTTACTTAAGCTTTTGCTTTTGATGCTTCGTTCTGCCTGGCATGTCACTAGAGGGAGCTCTGGGTGCATGAGAAAGTGTGTACATTTTTTGTTCTCAAATGTCATAAAGAACTTAAGGAACAAGAAACAGAATTCCATACCTATCAGAAAATTATTAAAGATGTCTGAAGAGACATTGCTTTTTTATTAGAATATTGTATTCAACATTTGTTTGTCAGTAACTTGGGCTTCATAATCAGAGAACTACTTCTTTACAAGCAGGCAAAAAAAAATGCCAAATTAAAACCTTTGTAAATACAAAGCTTGAAAAATGCATATTATTAATATTTCTAAGCCTTATATAAGCAACAATGGTCAAGATACACAACATTTCAAAATGACAAGCCTGGTACAATTGATGAGAGATACATTCCTGGAACCAGGGAAGCAAACCAGTTCTCGGTACAACGTAATCCTAACATATAGTTGTGTCCAACTGAGTAGTCTGATGAGGTGCCTGATTTTCATGTATGACAACTGGACTTATGCTCCTTAGGAAAGCGATGATTTCTGGTAGCTATAGAAACATTAATAAATACAACAGAAAATGCAGTAAGTTCTTGCAATAAGAATCAGCTTTTGGATTTACTAACCATAAAATCTTGCTGGGCGTCTGAGAGCTTTTTGGCCTGTGATGGATTCATATTCTTTTGCCTATGTGCTTATTACTACCATAATGTGCTTATTTCTGTGAAGGGGGGAACCAGCTGGCCTGCTGGGCTGTGCTAGCCCCACCCTCGCAGCAGTGCTGGGCATGTTCCAACTGCAGGCTGGGTATAAAGGCCAGAGAAACAGCTCGGTTAGGGCTGGCCTCTGGGGACGGAGGAGCTCCTGCCCAACCTCCAGAGCTACCGCCGGACCTGCCACCGGAGCAAGGGCCACCGGGACTGCTGCCATTGCCGCTACTGTCCTTGGGCCGAGCACGCCCGAAATGCCAACCCTGGGGGGCCGCCTGCCCCGCCGCTGCTGCCCCAAACGCCGGACCTGCCAACGTCACGGCCGCTGCCAACCCAGCGCCTGCAGGTGGGGTCTCTGTTGGTCACGGGGCTGGGGTAGGAAGCAACCCAGGGCAGGGGGCAGGAAAACCCCAGTGGGCTCGGTGCATTTCGGGGAGAGCTCCCTGCCGAGCCAGTGGTGGGAACCACCCACCATTAATAGGGTCCTGGGTTGGGGTCCCAGAGCGTGGACTAGGCCTCAGGGCCTGCTGTGACCTTGGACTAGGCCTCAGGGCCTGTGTTTGTGCTGGACTAGGCCTCTGGGCCAGGGAGTGTACTGCCTGACTCCAGGGCTGAGCAGTGTGGGGTGGGGGCACCCCGCAACAACTGGTGGAGAATGTGGACACTGTTCAAGCGATCCCCCCTCTGGCAAAAAGGGGGAAAGTTTTGGAGGGGCAACCCAGCTGGGTAGGGGACCCCAGCCATATGGGGCCAGGCCAGAGGGTAGAAGGACCACCAGAAGGGGCGGTTGGGATGAGAGGGTCCCATGGGGTATTGTGACTATGGACGGATATTGGTAGCCGGGGCTCAGACGGAAAGGGGGGCCCAGGCCAAGATAGTACTCCCAATGAGTGTAAACTGCCAGTGGACAGTAGTCCTAGTGGACTCTGGATGCGGGTGACCCTGATACGAAAGAGGCTAATCCCTAAGCCAGCCCCAGGGGGTGCCCCAGTACCGTTCCAGTGCATCCATGGGGACATGAGGTCATACCCCACAACTCGGGTGAGGCTGGGGATAGGACCCCACGAAGAATACCGGACGATGGTCCTAGTCCAGAAACTAGCTTACCCAGTGGTGCTAGGCCGAGACTGGCCCTACTTCAGGTGTCTTTTGCAGAAGGGGAAGCTGACAGGAGGGGGAGAAAGGACCCCAAACCCAGCCTCAGCAGCTGTGGCCGACCCCAGACCCGCAGACGACCTGGGAGAAGGAAGCTATAGGGTGTTGAGGGGCAAGCACCGGCCCCTACCGGTCCCCTTGAACTTGGAACCCCAGCAACCCTGGATAGACCTAGACGGGGACTTTCGGGAGGAACAGCGGAATGACCTGTCCCTTAGCAGGGTATGGAAACAGTCGACCACCATGGAACCAGGGGGGTCGATACCGGCAGTCAGGGTGCAGGGGCCCTGGTTCAAATCCACAATGACCCCCTGTATCAATTGGTCACAGACCTTCAGACACATGATGACATCTGTCAACTGTTGGTGCCTTGATGCTTCCAGTCGGTTTTACTCCAGTTGGCCCACGCCATCCCCTGGGTGGGGCATATGGGCCAAGAGAAGACGTTGCAGCGGGAGGCCCATCGTTTCTTTTGGCCCAGAATACACCGAGAGGTGTCTGACTATTGCACCTCCTGCCCAGAATGCCAGAGAACAGGTACCGGCGGGGTCCCCCAAGCACCGTTGGTGCCGCTCCCAGTTGTGGAGACACCATTCGACTGTATAGGCCTGGATCTAGTAGGCCCCCTGGAGAGGAGCAAGAACGGGAATAAATATATCCTGATGATTGTGGACTATGCCACCCGGTACCGGGAGGCAGTCCCATTGCGGGTGACGATGGCCAGGGCAATAGCTGATGAGCTGCTGAAGGTATTCTCATGAGTTGGCATTCCAAAAGAGATCCTAACTGACCAAGGGACTAATGTCACATCAAAGCTCATGGCCAAACCGTGCCACCTCTTGAGCATCTGCACACTAAGGACCTCTGTATACCACCCGCAGACGGATGGGCTCGTCGAGCGTTTTAATAAAACCCTGAAGACCATGCTATGCAAATTCGTAGATGACGACCCCCATCTATGGGACAAGTGGCTGCCGGCACCTCTTTTTGCGGTGAGAGAGGTACCCCAGGCCTCTACCAGATTTTCGCCCTTCATACTGTTATATGGACGCCGTCCGAAGGAAATCCTGGACCTGGTCCGGGAGACGTGGGAACAACAAGAGACCCCGGCGCAGGGGTCTGTCCACTACGTGATCCACCTGAGGGAGAAGCTGGAAGAACTAAGCCGATTAGCCCGAGAGAACCTGCAGAAATCCCAGGGGGAACAGGCCAGGCAATATAATAAAGGGACAAAGGCCTGAACATTCTGACCTGGCGATAGGGTACTACTCCTGCTCCCCTCTGCAGAATCCAAGCTGTTAGCAAAATGGCAGGGACCATTTGAAGTAACCCAGAGACTGGGGCCTGTGGATTACGAGGTACGGCTACCGGGGCAGCGTAAGGAGACCCGCATATACCACGTAAACCTGTAAAAGGCCTGGAAGGAGCGGAACGCCATGCTGATAGCCCCGTATGCCCCAGAGCCAGATCTGGGGCCACAGGCCGACTTCCTAGGGGAACACCCCATAGTAGATCTCGGGGCAGACCTGGACCAGATGCAACGACAGCAGGTAGAAACCCTGATGGCCCGATTCCCACATGTCCTGTCGGGCCAACCAGGGAGAACCCCAATAGCAAGCCACCACATTGCCACTATCGCTGGCCAGAAAGTGAGAGATAACACCCAACCACTACCCCAGAAAATGTGGGACACCGTTCGTTGGGAGTTGAAAGAGATGTTGGACCTCGGGGTTGTAGAAGAGCCTAGGAGTGAGGGGAGAAGCCCTATCATGTTGGTCCCCAAGTCGGATGGCTCGGTACGGTTCTGTGTCAATTTCAGAAAATTCAACGTCATATCATGGTTTGATGCTTATCCAATGCCCAGGGTGGATGAATTGCTGGAGCGAATAGGAAAAGCCGAGTACATCTCCACTCTAGATCTCACGAAGGGATACTGGCAAATTCCCTTGACCCCGGCCGCAAAAGAAAAGACAGCTTTACCAACCCCCTTTGGGCTGTACCAGTTCACAATGATGCCATCTGGTTTGAACGGAGCCATGGCTACATTCCAGCACCTAATCAATCAAGTCCTGAAACCCCACGATGGATATGCAGCAGCGTACATCAATGACATCGTTGTGTATAGCAGGAACTGGGAGGAGTACCTCCACCACTTAGAAAAGGTGC
This sequence comes from Pelodiscus sinensis, assembly GCF_052426305.1. Classification (NCBI taxonomy): domain Eukaryota; kingdom Metazoa; phylum Chordata; order Testudines; family Trionychidae; genus Pelodiscus; species Pelodiscus sinensis. The sequence continues at coordinate 53,225,299 of NC_143052.1, read as the reverse complement.
TGGAAGCCCTGGGTGAAGCTAAGCTGCCAGCGAATCCTGCCAAATGCCACCTAGGCCAACGAGAAGTGACGTACCTAGGGTACACAGTGGGAAAAGGGGTAGTAAGACCACTGGTGGATAAAGTCCAGGCTCTCCGAGACCACCCCACCCCGACTACAAAGAAGCAGGTGAGGCAGTTTTTAGGGCTGACAGGGTACTACCACAGATTTGTGCCCAACTTTTCCATCCTAGCAGCCCCCTTAACCGATCTGACCAAGTTCCAGTGGCCGCGGAAAGTGGAATGGTCCACGGAGTGTGAAGAGGCGTTACAGGCCCTGAGAGACCAGCTGCTTCGAGAACCAGTCCTGGCTCAGCCCGATTTCACAAGGCCGATGCCTTGGAAGTTGGGCTGGGAGTGGTGTTATCACAAGAAACAGACGGGGAGGAACACCCAATTCTTTACCTCAGCAATAAGTTGTATCCTCGGGAAACTAAGTACTCAACAATTGAACGGGAGGCCCTGGCAGCAAAGTGGGCCACTGAGGCCCTTCGAACAGGTAAGTGCTAACAAGGAGAGAGGGAGTTCTCCAGGTAGAGGAGAAGCAGATACAGGACTCTTGAGGGAAGTGTGTGTTGTGTTTGGGGCTTTCTTACTGTGTGCTGAGCTTGATTGTGAGTGAGGGTTGGTGTGTGTTCTCTTTTTGTTTTGTTTGCTTTTTCCCCTGTGTTTGTGAGTGAGGCTTTCCCCCCCACCACCACTTCCCCTTTGCCCTCTCCCTCCCCTTCATGCAGTGTGTGCTGTGTGAAACTGTTGACTTCTAATTAAAGTTTGAATTCTAGAAGCCTCTGCTGATTGGCTGAGCCTTGGTAGGGGGAGGGAATTTCAGGCATTTCAGGGCTTTATAAGGCAGTGGGCAAGCGACCAAGGAGCTTGCAAACAGGTGAGTGCTAAAAGGGAGTTTAGAGAGGGAATTTGGAAGGGTAGAGGGAAGGGGGTGAGGTTCTCTTGCCTTTCTTTTTAAATCCCTTCTCCAGGACAGCAGCGATGGATGGTGATAGGTCTGCTGTTGTTACCTGCACAGCGTGTGCCATGTTTGTCTTCCTCCTGGAAGAAAGAACTGATTTCATCTGCACAAAGTGCAAGCTGGTTGACATTTTGGAAGAAAAAATTAGAGACGGGAGGCCCAAGTGTTGATCCAACGCTCGATCAGAGAGGATGAAGACTTCCTCGATAGAAGGCAGCATTTAATCCTTCAAGCACGGCAGGCGGAAGAGCCAGAGAGGGCAGTACATGACCAGGAAGAGAACTGGCAGCATGTAACTTCTAGAAGGGGAAAAAGGCCAGCATGGGAATCCCCCAATGCTATAGAGGTAAGTGATCACTTTCAGGCTCTCTCCACAGGTTCTGCAGTGCTGAATGCTTTGGAAGGGACCTCACAAGGAAGAAACCAGAAGGAAACACCATCTACTGGAAGGCATGGGATGCGTAGTCCTAGGAATGGGGGTTCCACAGCCCCCCCCCCCAAAAGAAAACTATGGATGGTGGTGGTTGGGGACTCCCTCCTAAGAAGGACTGAGCCATCCATTTGCCCTCCGGACCTGGAATCTCAAGAGGTGTGCTGCTTACCGGGAACTCGCATTCAGGATGTGACTGAGAGGCTTACCAAACTGATCAAACCTTCGGATCGCTACCCCTTCCTGCTTCTCCATGTGGGAACTAACGATACAGCCAAGAATGACCTTGAGTGGGTTCTTGCGCTGGGAAGAAGGATCCAAGAATTCGGAGCACAAGTGGTGTTCTCGTCCATCCTCCCTGTTGAAGGGAAAGGACTGGGCAGGGATCGTCGAATTAAGGACGTAAATGCGTGGTTGAGCAGGTGGTGTCGCAGAGAGGGCTTTGGTTTCTTCGACCATGGGACTCTGTTCTGGGCACAAGGATTGTTAGGAAGAGATGGGATCCACCTAATGAAGAGAGGAAGGAGCATCTTCGCGGGCAGGCTTGCAAACCTAGTGAGGAGGGCTTTAAACTAGTCGGGGGACGGTGACCAAAACCCTGAGGGGAGTGGGAAAGTCGGATACCGGGAAGAAATGCAGAGAGGAACGAGCAAGAAAGGAGGACCCCTGAATAGAATGGAGAAGATAGGGCGACCAACTGATTACCTGAGGTGTTTGTACACGAATGCGAGAAGCTTGGGCAACAAACAGGAAGAACTGGAGGCCCTGTCCCAGTCCTAGAAATATGATTTAATTGGGATAACAGAGACTTGGTGGAATGGCTCGCATGACTGGAGCACTGTCATGGAAGGGTATAGACTGTTCAGGAAGAACAGGCAGGGGAGAAAAGGAGGAGTTGCACTATATGTAAGAGAGCACTCTAATTGCTCTGAACTCCAGTATAAAGAGGGAGAAAAACCTGTTGAGAGTCTATGGGTTAAGTTTAAAGGAGCAAATAACAGCTGTGATGTTGTGGTTGGTGTCTGTTACAGGCCACCGAATCAGGTGGATGAGGTAGATGAGGCTTCCTTTGGACAACTGAGAGAAGTTTCGAGATCGCAGGCCCTGGTTCTCGTGGGGGACTTTAATCACCCTGACATCTGTTGGGAAACCAATACGGCAGTACACAGGCAATCCAGGAAATTTTTGGAGAATGTTGGGGATAACTTCTTGACACAAGTGCTGAAGGATCCGACCAGGGGCCGTGCGCAGCTTGACTTTCTGCTCACAAACAGGGAGGAACTAATAGGGTAAATAGAGGTGGGTGACAACCTGGGAAGCAGTGATCATGAGATGGTAGATTTCAGGATCCTGACCAAAGGAAGAAAAGAGAGTAGTAAAATACACACCTTGGACTTCAAAAAATCAGATTTTGACTCCCTCAGAGATCTGATGGGCAGAATCCTCTGGGATGCTAACATGAAGGGGAAAGGAGTCCAGGAGAGCTGGCAGTATTTTAAAGAAGCCTTATTGAAGGCACAGAAAGAAACCATCCCGATGCATAGCAAGAGAGGTAAACATGGTAGGACTCTGGATTGGCTTACGGGGGAAATCCTTGGTGAACTTAAGCACAAAAAGGAAACTTACAAAAAGTGGAAACTTGGACAAATGACCAGGGAGGGGATTAAATGTATAGCTCGAGAATGCCGGGGGGTTATCAGGAAGGCAAAAGCGCAAATGGAATTGTGACTGGCTAAGGATGTGAAGGATAACAATAAAGGTTTCTACAGGCATGCTAACAAGAAGAAGGTGATCAGAGAGGGTGTGCGGCCCCTACTGGATGAAGGAGGTAACCTAGTGACAGATGATGTGGGGAAAGCTGAAGTACTCAGTGCTTTCTTTGCCTCTATATTCACGGACAAGGTGGGCTCCCAGACTAATACGCTAAGTGACGCAAGATGGGATGAAGATGGACAGCCCTTGGTGGGCAAAGAACAGGTTAGGATCTATTTAGAAAAGCTAAATGTAAACAAATCCATGGGTCCGGACTTAATGCATCCAAGGGTACTGAGGGAGTTCGCAAATGTCACTGAGGAGCCTTTGGCCATTATCTTTGAAAAGTCGTGGAGATTGGGAGAAATCCCAGATGACTGGAAAAAGGCAAATGTAGTGGCCATCTTCAAAAAAGGGAAAAAGGATGATCCAGGGAACTATAAGCCGGTCAGTCTTACCTCGGTTCCTGGAAATATCATGGAAGGGATCCATAAGGAATCCATTTTGAAGCACTTGGAAGAGAGGAAAATGATTAGGAATAGTCAGCATGGATTCACAAAGGGCAAGTTGTGCCTGACCAATCTGATTAGCTTCAATGATGAGGTAACTGGCTCTGTGGACGTGGGAAAGTCAGTGGATGTGATATACCTTGACTTTAGCAAGGCTTTTGATGCGGTCTCCCGCGATATTCTTGCCAGCAAGTTAAGGGAATGTGGATTGGTTACATGGTCAGTAAGGGTATGTCTACACTACAATGTTAGTTCGAACTAACGGATGTTAGTTCGAACAAACATTCATAGCCGCTACACTAGAGCTCCGCTAGTTCGAATTTGAATCGAACTAGCGGCGCGCTTAGTTCGAACTAGGAAAACCTCATTTTACGAGGATTAAGCCTAGTTCGAACATACTAGTTCGAATTAAGGGGTGTGTAGCCCCTTAATTCGAACTAGTGGGAGGCTAGCCCTCCCCAGGTTTCCCTGGTGGCCACTCTGGCCAACACCAGGGAAACTCTATGCCCCCCTCCCGGCCCCGGACCCCTTAAAGGGGCACGGGCTGGCTACGGTGCCCGTGCCAGGTGCAAGCCTGCCAGCACCCAGCCAGTAGACCCTGCACCTGCCAAGGCACAGAGCCACCCACCTGATGTCCCCCAGTCCACCCCCTCTTCCCGGGACCAGGCTGGCCACCCAGGAGCAGGTGTGCATGAAAATCAAGGGGGTCCACTGAGACCCCCGACCCTGAGCCCTGAGCTTACAATGGCCGTACTGGGTCAGACCAAAGGTCCATCTAGCCCAGTAGCTTGTCTGCCGACAGCGGCCAACCCTAGGGACCCTGGAGGGGATGGACCGAAGACAGTGACCAAGCCATTTGTCTCGTGCCATCCCTCTCCAGCCTTCCACAAACTTTGGGCAGGGACACCACTCCTACACCCTGGCTAAGACTACTCCATGGACCCAACCTCCATGACTTGATCTCACTTCCCTTTAAACTCTGTTCTAGTTGTAGCCTTCACAGCCTCCTGCAGGAAGGAGTTCCGCAGGTTAACTATTTGGTTTGTCAAGAACAACTTTCTGTTACTAGTTTGAAGTCTGCTACCCATTCCTTTCCTTTGGTGTCCTCTAGTCCTTCTTTATGGGAACTCAGGAAGAACTTTTCTGAATGCACCCTCTCCACCCAACCCCTGCTTTTAGAGACCTCTATCCTGTCCCTGCTCCATCTCCTCTTTTCTAAGCTGAACAGTCCCAGTCTCTGTAGCCTCTCTTCATCTGGGACCTGTTCCCAACCCCTGATCATGTTAGTTGCCCTCCCCTCTCCCAGCCTTTCTCTCCCCCTCTCCCACCTCCCCTCTCCCCCCCACCTCCTTTTCCCAGTCTCCCCCAGTTTTGTTCAATAAAGACAGAGTGTGGGTACTCCGGGCAATCCAAGCCAGGACTGCTTTGCAAGCGGGGCACCCCTTAGAACTGTCTGTCCGGGGTGGGGGTCGGGACCCTTTAAGCGCAGCCCTCGGCTAGCCTGAGACAGCATCTCCACTCTCTAAATCCTCCTCTGATGCCCTGCCGGCACTGCTTCCGGCCATCCTTAAGCCCTGTTCAGGGTCCACTCAATGTGGACTTGCTAGTTCGAATTAGCAAAATGCTAATTCGAACTAGTTTTTAGTTCTAGACGCATTAGTTCGAATTAGCTTAGTTCGAATTAACTAATTCGAACTAAGTTAGTTCGAATTAACGTTGTAGTGTAGACGTACCCGAAGATGGATAGGAAGATGGCTAGAAGGCCGGGCCCAGCGCATAGTAATCAACGGCTTGATGTCAGGATGGCAGTCGGTTTCTAGCGGATTGCTCCAAGGTTCGGTTCTAGGACCAGTTTTGTTCAATATCTTTATTAATGACCTGGATGAGGGGATGGATTGCACCCTCAGCAAGTTTGCGGATGACACTAAGCTAGGGGGAGAGGTAGATACGCTTGAGGGCAGAGATAGGGTCCAGAGTGACTTAGACAAATTGGAGGATTGGGCCACAAGAAATCTGATGAGGTTCAACAAGGATAAGTGCAGAGTCCTGCACTTGGGACGGAAGAATCCCAAGCATAGTTACAAGCTGGGGACCAACCAGTTAAGTAGTAGTTCTGCAGAAAAGGACTTGGGGGTTACAGTGGATGAGAAGCTGGATATGAGTCAACAGTGTGCTCTTGTAGCCAAGAAGGCTAATGGCATATTAGGTTGCATTAAGAGCAGCAGATCCAGAGATGTCATTATTCCACTTTATTCAGCTTTGATGAGACCACATCTGGGGTATTGTGTACAGTTCTGGGCCCCCCACTACAAAAAGGATGTGGACGCATTGGAGAGGGTCCAGTGGATGGCAACCAAAATGATTAGGGGGCTGGCGCATATGACCTATGAGGAGAGACTGAGGGAGTTGGGTCTGTATAGTCTGCAGAAGTGAAGAGTGAGGGGGGATTTGATAGCAGCTTTCAACTTTCTGAAGGGAGGTTCCAAAGAGGATGGAGAAAGGCTGTTCTCAGTAGTGACAGATGGCAGAACAAGGAGCAATGGTCTCAAGTTGTGGTGGGAGAGGTCCAGGTTGGATATTAGGAAAAACTATTTCACTAGGAGGGTAGTGAAGCACTGGAATGGGTTACCTAGGGAAGTAGTGGAGTCTCCATCCCTAGAGCTGTTTAAGTCTCGGCTTGACAAAGCCCTGGCTGGGTTGATTTAGTTGGGATTGGTCCTGCCTAGAGCAGGGGGCTGGACTTGATGACCTTCCGAGGTCTCTTCCGCTCTATGGTTCCATGATTCTATTACCTGCTGGGGAAGGGGGGTCTTTTACTCTAGTAACTGACTATGCCCCACTCAGATGGCTGCAAACCATGAAGGACACCTACGCCCGAGTAATGCGCTGGTATTTAGCCCTACAGCCTTATTCGTTTCAGGTGGCCCACAGATCAGGGGTGGCACACACGAATGCAGATTTCTTCTCACGCAGTAGCATGGGGGAGGGAAAGGAAGAACCCGCTGGGGGAGCCATCTTAAGGGTGGGGTGTGACGGGGTGGTCCAGCCCCGCACTGGCCAACGGGGGGAACCAGCTGGCCTGCTGGGCTGTGCTAGCTCCGCCCTCACAGCTGTGCTGGGCATGTTCCAACTGCAGGCCAGGTATAAAGGCCAGAGAAACAGCTCGGTTAGGGCTGGCCTCCGGGGAGGAAGGAGCTGCTGCCCAACCTCCAGAGCTACAGCCAGACCTGCTGCTGGATCAAGAGCTGCCGGGACTGCCGTTGTTGCCGCTACCGTCCCTGGGCTGAGCACGCCCGCAACGACCCCAGGGGGCCACCTGCCCCACTGCTGCTGCCCCAGATGCCGGACCTGCCAACGTCACGGCTACCGCCAGCCCAGCACCTGCAGGTGGGGTCAGTGTTGGTCACGGGGCTGGGGTAGGAAGCAACCCAGGGCAGGGGGAAGGGAAAACCCCGGTGGGCTCGGTGCGTTTCGGGGAGATCTCCCCGCTGAGCCAGTGGTGGGAATCACCCACCACTAATAGGGCCCTGGGTTGGGGTCCAGTAGAGAGGGAGGGCCCGGACCCTCCTACCCCATCCACCCAGAGTGTGTACTAGGCCTCAGGGCCTGCTGTGACCTTGGACTAGGCCTCAGGGCCTGTGTTTGTGCTGGACTAGGCCTCCCGGGCCAGGGAGTGTACTGCCTGACTCCAGGGCCGAGCAGTGCAGGGTGGGGACACCCCGTGACACATATGTAAAGGAGACTGAAATACCTTTTATAAATTCTACTGAATGGTGTGCACATAGAACCCATGGCCATTTTAGGAAATTCACTCAAAGGTCACACATGAAGTCTACTCTCTAAAGTCTACTCTCTGTTACACCAGTGCGAGGTCAGAATGTGATCCAGAATGGTGAAATGGATTAGTTTCTTCATTACTGTATCTGAACATGCATAGTCTCATAGATGAAGGAGTAGTACAAAGTCTGTACACCATTCGGTTCCTCAAAAAAGGCCGCACGTATGCAAGGGCCTTGGGCAGGACCTCCACACAAGTAGTTTTCCACCATAATATTCACAACATGGATTAAGCATTTTCAAGATTAGGGGCCTAGGGAGTTTTTTTTTTGGTGTCTAGGATACGGCATTGGTCATTTCGCTTTACTGGCAATTACCCCAATTCTTGTAACAGTAGTCGTATAGCACCAGATGTATGTACATGCTCTGTATAGTTTCATGTTTTAGGTAGTTATTGGAGATTAATTCCCACAGTCTCAGGAATAATTTTTGAAAGTTGTATTAAAATGCAAACAGCTTTCCCCCCTCTCTTTGTGCAAATAATCTTTTATGAAATTTGTATTACGGATTTAAGTAGATTTTATATGATGTGTTGATTTAAATAATGAGAAATAATATAAAGTTAGAAAATACAGGATTGAGTGGAATCTTATAAATATATTTTATAATAATGCTGCACTTGTACACATGCATTTTATTAAATATGTTAGATTAATAATGACAACTTGGGTGGAAAATAAAACTTTAATACAGTATCACTCAGTGGATTGCTCTAAAAGTGACATTCATATGATGTAGCATGCAAATTCAAACTAAAGTCAGGAAACACTTTTGCTGGGCTTTAAATTAACATGTCTTTTTCCTGATGGCTCATGATGAATGGCATATGTTTAATGCTTAAAGTGCATTGGGAAAAGCGAAACAGTAATACAGTAAGTGGTGCTAAAGGTATATGACTTGCTATTAGTGTCTGAGCCTCTCCCATTGAAATCTATAAGCAGTTTTACCATTAATGTCCGTTAGCTCAGGACCAGGATCTCTTTTTTAAAATGAAGTCAGAGGTCTGTGGGGGAAGGAAGACAATGACTTTATATTCATCGGTGTTACTTTGACAAAGACTTTAAAATGACTGGTAATGCCATTCACCCAGTGGGATTGTATTTGGGACTAAATTATGTCGAAGGTAATAACAGTGTTGACTTTACAATTTAAGGACATTATAATCTACTAAAGCTCTATTTTGCTGTTTAAAGTTGTATTAAAATGCAAGAGTTTCTTCCCTCCTCTCCCCCTCCCCCGCTTCTCTTTTTGCAACCTCGGGACAAGACCAGAAAGGATTTTGTCACAATATTTAACAACTTGACAAAACAGGAGCAAGAAATAGTAGAAGGTCTTTGTGTAAGAATTTAGTCTAGTTTTGTATATTGGCTGCAGTAAGATTACATGCATGGCAAGTAACTGTTCAACATAAATAAGGGTATAAAGCTTGGCATTTAAAAACAAGGCATTATACCTCCGTTTCAGTTTTTTTTCCTGCTTCCCACTTCTTCCTGGGAAGTGCTAATGGGACTAGAATTTATTTACGGCCTATTTGAGCAGTAAATTATGACACGCTATATCACCCGAACCAGCAGCTGAAGAATAGAAAGGAGACTGTTCCCATACTCCTCCTTACCATTTCTCACCTACTTTCTCCGATTACTCCACGAGGAGGAGTATTATTCTACCTTACTCCTTTGCATGGATGTGCAGTATATGTCAGTCTGGCTTAGTGATGGCAACGAAGACTAGTGAGTGGGCTTCATGAGTGGCCCTCCTTTGTCTCAATGGGTGAAATCCAGTGGTGGGCAACCTGCAGCCTGCAGGCCTCATGCAGCCCACTGGGGTTCCACCTGTAGACGACCCCCCTCTGTCCCTTTCCTCAAGCCTCCCATGCCATTGGGCACTGGAGCCTTGCACTTACCTACTCCTTCCCCACCCTTCCAGAACTTTTGGAGACCCATGAATCAGATGATTCGTGCTCTGTCCCTGCTCCTCCCCCCGCTTCCCAGAGCTTGAATGTCATGAATCAGCTGATTCATGGTGCTCCGAAAGTGCTGAGAGGAGGGAGAGGAGAAAGTAAGTACAGCACTCCAATTCCTGAGTGTATGAGACGCACGGAGGAGGGGGCAGAGAGGCAGTCTGTAGACCACAGGTGGAATCCCATCATGCCAGGAGCTGCAGGTTGCTCACCACTAATCTAGCCCATCACACTTTACAGATCCAAAGCACTGTATAAATGATATTAACTAATGATCATGACACGTCTGAGGTAGATAAGTATTCACTCCATTTTACAGGGGCAGGGGTGCAAGCTGGAGACTTGCCACACATCATGTCAGCTATGGGGCGCTATTAGAACATAAGTGTTCCTGGCTTGATTCTAGACCACACTGTCTCAGATTTTAATAAAGCAAGAATCAAGCTAGAAGACAGCTACTCTAAAAAAAGGTTATAACCAGTATTATTAATGAAGGTCTAATGCCGAAACCAAACAGCACTAATGAAGGAAATATTGTAATGGCTTTAAAATACACAAAAAGTTTAGGAGTTGTTTTTATTATCCTCTACTAATATTTTTCTAGGGCTTTCTCTCAATAAAAGGTCATGACGCTAATTTAAGAAGCTGGAACTTTTTTTTATTTTGTAGAAATAAATATAAAGAACCTTAGTTATGTGTACACTGTGTCTAGACATTAGGGTAATTAGAAGGAGGATTACATTTTCATTTCTACTGCAAACTGTCTTGTTAATCTTTTCCTCATCACCCTACTCTGAGTAGAAATCCTCTGCTTTAAAGAAGGTCAAACAAGCTCTTTTCACAACTACTGCTTGTTATAGCCTATAATATGGGCAATTACTAGCGTACTTTATGACTAGCCTCCAAAGTTAAAACCATAGGGTAGCCAGTGATTTAGAATATACTGCTACAGATTTACATATAAGTGCATGTTTCTATATACACACTTGCTTACTTTTAACTTGTAATGATGCTTTTGCTGTTATTGTGGCAAGAGCATTTTGTTAGCTTCTTTCTTTACACTGAACTGAATCAATAAATTACATCAAAATAGTTCTCTTTTTTTTTCGTTTTTTGTAATTCACATTAAACAGCTTTGATATCTATGACAAGACTCCTAATTATAGCAGGACAGCCTGTGTTAGGTGCTGCACAAACGCAGAACAAAAAAGAAACCCCCTGCTTCACATAGCTAAGGTTCTAAATAGCCTTTGTCACTGTGGGTAAAATTTCAGCCTCATCAAGGTGAATAGCAAAAGTTCCATTCATCCTCCTCTGTATTTACTGAGATGATTTTCTTATGAGGGAACGGCTTTCTAGTGGAACCAGGAGATTCTGAAGTGCCAGCAAACCAGCTCTTAAAACAGGGCTGATTGTCAAGAGGTCTGACTATTAAAGAGACTGCGATGTTTGTTGTTGTCTTTTCCACTTCTTAGTGGTGCTTGCTTACTATTGCCTGGGCTCCTTCTTGTACAGGAGAGTTATTTGTTGGTTGTTCATTATGGGGGTTTTATATCTTTGAAGAAGTTGTTACTGGTAACTGTTGGACACAGAATATTCCTAAATTTCAAATTCTTTTCATTTGCGATTTTGTTGACTTGAGATATATATATGACATGATTATTTTACATCACAATGGCAGGGTAAAGGGGAACCAATCCTCTGAAAATGCCCACTATGTGTCTGTGATTCTGATGTAAGGGACCTATGTAAGCCTATGGTCAGGATGGGGGGGAAAACAGAACTGAGCAGGACAGCCAAGGTAGGGCAGATAATAGATGTAGCACTGTGTGCTCTGGCTATCTGTTTCTAAAGGCTCACAAGAGCCCATGGGGATCAGAGCCAAGTTAAACCAGCACCAGCAGCACTAAGACCATTCTAACTTACAGCAAGGCTGCACCAGAATATGGGGAGCACACAGTTTCACTTCCAGCTCTGTGTCCGCTGTGGGGTGCGATCACCCTCTCCCGCCCCAAGAGAGGGATTCGTTGGACCCCATTGACGGCCTCCGGCTCGTTGGTCCTGGAGGCTAGTCCGATTTAACGTCTTTGAGCATGATCACCCCGCTCCGCCGAGTCCGGGGGATCTGCGAGCCCCGAGGTCACCTGTTCCTTTAAGTGGGGGTCCTTCCCCGCGGTCACTGCCGGAGGCTCTGGCTCGTTGGCGCTGGTGCGCCCTGCTGCTCGCGACGACGGCAGGAGGGGAGGGGGACCCGGGCCCACCCTCTCCACCGGATCCCAGCCCGGGGCCCTAAGCACAGGGGTCAGCTAACTCCCTGTGCGGCGGACGTGGGATTCCTCCCCAAAACGCGTCCACCCACAGTCGCCAAAAGGGCCCCGTCCCGGGCTGCTTCCTCCCCGCCGCTGACCCCGTCGGCCTCCCTGTGGGGCTCCCGTAGCCTACTGTGGCTCGGTTGTTCGGCGCTGGCGAAGTCCGTCCTCCACCGGGAGGTCCGCGTCCGTTGAGGGCCCGCGGTTGCGGGTGTCCTCGACCCCTCGTCTCCGGGGGTCCTCATTGGGGCTCTGGGCTTCCTGGGGCAGCGTCTCCCCGCACCCGGCTCCAAACCCTTCAGCAGCCGGCTTCCCCGGTCGCGTTCCTCTTGCCTTGCCGGTGGGCCCTTTTTAAATGGCCCGCCGGAGGTGACGCGCTGCCAATGCACCGCCCCCTTGGCGTCGGCGCGTGTCCTCCCGCCGCGTCCTGCCCCGCTCCCAGCTGCTGTCCGTGGGGTGGCGTATTAGCCGTGGCTCGGCTTTGCAGCCGTGGAGGGAGCCTCCGCAGCCGGCGTCTGCCGCGCGCAGGCCCTCTCCTGCCGGGTGCTGTGGCAGAGGGTCCTGTCTCTCCCTGCTCCCCCTCGGGCTCCTCAGCGCGGGCCGAGAACGGCTCGTCACTCGCCCCCCCCCCCCTTAAAGTGGTCACGGGTACCTCTTCCCCGGGCTCGTACACCCTTGAGAAGAAGTCGGCATTCTGGTTTCTGTCCCCTGCCCGGTACACTACCTTGAACCGATAGGGCTGCAATGTCATGTACCACTGCATAAGGCGAGGGTTGGTATTTTTCATGGAATTGAGCCAGACAAGTGGAGCGTGGTCAGTGATCAACTTAAATTTATTGTCCCATAAGTAGTACCTCAGTACCTCTATCGCCCACTTGACGGCCAGAGCTTCTTTTTTGATAGTCGCATAGTTCTTCTCACGTGGGAGGAGTTTTCTGCTTAAGTATAGCACCGCGTGCTCCTCTCCCCGTTGTTCTTGTGCCAATACAGCTCCTAAACCGCACTCGGAGGCATCTGTGTACAAGAGAAACGGTTGTTCAAAATCGGGCTGGACTAAGATTGGGGCCCAGGTCAGCTTTCGCTTTAGCTCTTGGAAGGCCTGTTTGGCCTGGGAGGGGTCCACTGCACTCTGGTGCGTTTTGCATTCTTTGTCAGCTCGGTTAAGGGTTCCGCTATTGTCGCGTAATTCGGGACAAACCTCCTATAGTACCCGGCTAGGCCTAAAAATTGGCGGACCTGCCGCTTTGTTGTTGGCTTGGGGTAATCCCGCAAGGCTCCTACCTTATCCATCAATGGTTTCAGCTTGCCTCCCCCGACCGTGTACCCCAAGTACGACACTTCTCTCTGGGCAATGTGGCACTTTTTGGGGTTGGCCGTCAGGCCCGCTTCCTGCAATGACCGGAGCACTGCCTCCAACTGGGCAAGGTGTTCTTGCCACGTTAGGCTGTAAATAATAATGTCATCTATGTATGCAGCAGCATACCGGTTGTGGGGGGCTAGCACTTTGTCCATTACCCGTTGGAAGGTGGCCGCCGCTCCATGGAGACCAAAAGGCATCCTTCGGAACTGATAGAGCCCGAAGGGTGTTGCGAATGCCGTTTTCTCCCGATCGGCGGGTTCCAGGGGGATCTGCCAGTATCCTTTTGACAGGTCGAGTGTGGATATATACTGAGCCCGTCCGAGGTATTCCGCTGGGTGAACGCCGTCTCACAATTTGACGCCTACCCAATGCCCCGAGTAGACGAGTTGCTGGAAGTCAATGCAGAACCGGGTCGTCCCATCACTCTTGGGGACGAGTATGATAGGACTCCGCCAGTCGCTCTGCGACTCCTCGATAACGCCCCATCGCAACATCTGGTGGATCTCCTGCCGGACGGTCTCCCATACCTTACGCGGCAAGAGTCGATGAGGTTCTCGGACGACTTGCCCTGTTTCTGTGATGATACGATGCGCTCCAATTTTCACCTGTCCCGGGGTAGCTGTCAAGACGTGTTGGAACTTCCTGAGCACAGCCTCCACTTGCCACCGCTGGTCCACCCTTAGGCCGTCTCCCACCTCTACGGTGCCTTCCGTCCTCCCGGGAGGGCCCTAAGTCATCTTCTGGCCGAACCTGGGGGGCCAGAAGGAACCCCTCACGCGCCACCCATTTCGTAAGGAGATGGTTGTGGAACGTTTGGGTGTCTCGCTGGCGGCCGGAGAGTCGAACTTCATAGTCGACGTCCCCCACCCTGTGGACTATTTCATAGGGTCCCTGCCACTTGGCCAGGAGCTTAGACTCCTTCGTGGGCAGCAGTAGCAGGATGCGGTCCCCAGGTTTGAACTGGCGTATCTGGGCGTCTCGGTTGTAATAGTGGGCCTGGCGGGTTTGTGCCTTCAGAAGCTTCAGCTTTGCATAGCCCCCTAATCGTCAGAGCTTCTCCCAGAGCTGCAACACATACTGGACCGTACTCTGGCATCTTGTCTCCTGTGCCTCCCAGTCCTCCCTCAGGATATCCAGTATCCCCCGGGGCTGACGCCAGTACAACAGCTCAAAGGGCGAGTATTCGGTGGAGGCCTGGGGAACCTCACGAATAAGAGCGCCGGCAATAGGTGATCCCATTCCCGGGGGTCATCTTGCACCACTCGTCTTAACATATCTTTCAGGGTACAGTTAAATCTCTCGACCAACCCGTCAGTTTGCGGGTGGTACACTGAGGTCCGCAGCATTTTTATTTTGAGGAGGGCGCATAACTCCTTCAGCAGGCAGGATGTGACGTTGGTGCCCTGATCCGTCAGGATCGCCTTCGGGAAGCCGACCCGGGCGAACAGTTCCAGTAATTCATTTGCGAGGCCTGCACGTGCCGCAAGGGGATAGCCTCAGGGTAACGGGTGGCGTAGTCAATCACTACCATAATGAACCGGTGTCCTCTCCGGGATGGTTCGAGGGGACCTACTAAATCCAGTGCGATCCTTTCGAGGGGCACTCCGACCACTGGCAAGGGAACTAGAGGGGTCCAGGGAACCCCCGCCGAGGAGACCCTCTGACAGTCAGGGCAGGAGGTGCAGAAATCGCGCACCGCCCGGTAGACTCCTGGCCAATAGAATCGCTGGATGACCCGGGCCAGGGTTTTCTCCCGCCCCAAGTGGCCCGCCCACGGGTTGGCGTGGGCCAACTCCAGCACCTCCCTTCTGTGGCTTTGGGGAACTACTAGCTGGTGTCTATCTCCCTCGCCCTCGGGGGCACTCACCACCCGATACAGGTGGCCCTCGCGTACCTGGATGCACGGTCCTTGTTCCCTACGGCCGCCCATATCGTCTCCAGGGTTGGGGTCGTCGGCTTGTTCCCAAGCGTATCTCAGTATGCGATCCTCCCGCTGTTCCTCTATGAAGTCTCTGGGGGATCCGGGTGTGACGTAGTGGGGGGAACTTGCTAACTCACTGGCTACTGTCTGTAGCACCACCGAGCAAGACAGGCGATGAGTCATTATGCAAAGAGGGTGTCTCAACCTGTCTGACCAGCTACCCCCCATGGAGCGGAACAAAGGAAGGTGGATGCTGCCCTGGCTGGGGGGCAGGGCTGGAGGAGAGTTAGGGTACGTCTACACTACAGCGCTAATTCGAACTAACTTAGTTCGAATTAGTTAATTCGAACTAAGCAAATTTGTACTAACGCATGTAGAACTAAAACTAGTTCGAATTAGCATTTTGCTAATTCGAACTAGCATGTCCACATTAAGTGGACCCTGAACCGGGGTTAAGGATGGCCGGAAGCAGTGCCGGCAGGGCATCAGATGAAAACTTAGAGCGTGGAGCTGCTGCCTCAGGCTAGCCAAGGGCTGTGCTTAAATGGACCCGAACCCCACCCCGGATAGACAGTTCTCAGGGGTGCCCCGCTTGCAAAGCAGTCCTGGATTGGATGCCCTGAGTGCCCACACTGGGCACATCACAGCACTCGGCCATCAGACCAGCTGCACTTGCCGCAGGCTGCCATCTGGGGAGATGGGGCAATTGGGGGGCTGCAGGAGAGCTTCCACACCCAGAAGCCCGCAGATCCAGCCCAGTCCTCCCCATTGGGGGCTTGTAACCCATTCCTCCCTCACCTCCTTCCACTTACCCTTCCCTAGCCCCTCTTCTTGATGTACAAAATAAAGAAAACGTGTGGTCAAAAATAGAATCTCTCTTTATTGAACAAAACTCGGGGAGACTGGGAAAAGGAGGTGGGAGAGGGGAAGAGAGGGTGGGAGAGGGGAGGGCAACTACAATGATCAGAGGTTTGGAAGAGGTCCCATATGAAGAGAGGCTAAAGAGACTGGGACTTTTCAGTTTAGAAAAGAGAAGACTGAGGAGGGATATGATAGAGGTCTCTAAAAGCATGAGTGGGGTGGAGTGGGTGCATACAGAAAAGTTCTTCATTAGTTCCCATAATAGAAGGACTAGAGGACACCAAAGGAAAGGAATGGGTAGCAGGCTTCAAACTAGTAACAGAAAGTTGTTCTTCACAAAGCAAAGAGTCAACCTGTGGAACTCCTTGCTGCAGGAGGCTGTGAAGGCTACAACTAGAACAGAGTTTAAAGAGAAGTGAGATCAAGTCATGGAGGTTGGGTCCGTGGAGTGGTATTAGCCAGGGGGTAGGAGTGGTGTCCCTGCCCACAGTTTGTGGAAGGCTGGAGAGGGATGGCACGAGACAAATGGCTTGGTCACTGTCGTCGGTCCATCCCCTCCAGGGTCCTAGGGTTGGCCGCTGTCGGCAGACAAGCTACTGGGCTATATGGACCTTTGGTCTGACCCAGGACGGCCATTGTAAGCTCAGGGCTCAGGGTTGGGGTTCTCAGTGGACCACCTTGATTTTCATGCACACCTGCTCCTGGGTGGCCAGGCTGGCAGCTCTCCTGCCCTAGACGGCCACTTTCCTGTGCCTAGTGCGGAGGTCGTGGACGAGGTCCACGATGTCCGCACTAGACCAGGCGGGTGCCCACCTCTTGTGGTCCCGGGCAAGCTCCTGGGAGCCACCAGCCTGGTCCCAGGAAGAGGGGGAGGGCTGGGGGGCATCGGGTGGCTGGCTTGAGCCGTGCCATATGCAGGGTCTGCTGGCTGGGTGCTGGCAGGCTTGCACCTGGCACGGGCATCGTAGCCAGCCCATGCCCCTTTAAGAGGTCCGGGGCCGGAAGGGGGGCATACGAGTTTCCCTGGTGTTGGCCAGAGTAGCCACCAGGGAAACCTGGGGAGGGCTAGCCTCCCACTAGCTACACACCCCTTAATTCGAACTAGTAATTCGAACTAGGCTTAGTCCTCGTAGAATGAGGTTTACCTAGTTTGAACTAAGCGCTCCACTAGTTCGAATTAATTCGAACTAGCGGAGCGCTAGTGTAGCACCTATCAAAGTTAATTCTAACTAACTTTGTAGTGTAGACATACCGTTAGTCAGTTTCTGTCTGGGAGCATGGAGGAAACAGCCTCTGCATCAGGCTGGGGGGTTTAGATGCCGAGACCCCCTTCCCCATATCAAGGGGGGCTGAGGCTGTCCTGTATCCTGTGCTGTCCTGTATCCTGGAGAAGCAATAAATCACCTCTATTCTACTGGCTGGTGGAGTCTGTTCGTGCCATTTCGGGGGTGCAGGAGGCAGGGGACCCCCAACGCGCTGTCACACTGGGTCCAGTCGGCATTGCTGGGTAGGTTCCCGTGTTTCTCGGTGGCTGTGGTTCCCCTGAGCCTGCACCCGGGGCTTCGGGGTGGATGTAGCCTTCTACTTCCTTGTGTGCCGCCCTCCCTGGGATCCGCCCCTCGGGGTGGGGGGTTTCCCCTGGAACAACTGGCGAAACCCTGGCCAATTGTGGTCCAGCACTACTGGGCAGGGTAGAACCGGAGCTTTGCCTACCCGCCACCGTCTGCTCAATCGCCCGTCCGAGAGGTGAGCCCATACCATCGGGTAGGCCCTGACATCCCTGTGGATGCACTTCATCCAAATTGTCTCGCCTGTGGTCGGAGCTCGGGGGAGCAGGTCTTCTCTCACCAGGGTGAGGGCCGACCCCGAATCCACCAGGGCCTGCACCGCCCGCCCTTCCATCCACAGGGTGACCATCGGCCATGACCCCCCCAATGCCTGGGTCAGTAGGGTCTGGCTCAGGGTGCAGTCCATTAGCGGACAATCTCTTTTGAAATGGCCTTCCTGTCCACAGTGGAAGCAGGCATTGCGGGACGGATCCTTTCTGCCTTCCTCGAGTCTGTCCTCTGCCCCCCCTTTGTCCTCTTCTGGTGCCCTTCGCACTCGTCCGGGCCAGACCAGGGCTAGGGATGGGCGCCGTCCCTTCGGACCCTCTGTCTGTGTCCCCACTTTCTTCCCTGGAGGCTTGCCCTCCCGCCGAGCTAGGGCCTCACCCCCGGGCATACCTGGTGGCTGCCCCCGTCCCCACTCTCTGCCGCCAGATGGGCCTCGGCGAGGGCAACGGCTTCGGCCACCATGGTGGGCTGATGCCGCCGCACCCAACCTTGGGCCTCCCGAGGGATGGCGTGGATGAACCGCTCCAACACGACTGCTTCGACCACCTGAGCCCCCGTCCGCTGCTCTGATTCCAACCATCTCCAAGCCCAATCGCGGAGCCACTGGGCAAAAGCCCGTGGTCGTTCTCCTCGCTGGAATCGCTCTTGGCAAACGCGCTGGCGGTAGGTCTCGGGTGTGACCCCCAGTTGGTCGAGGATCGCCTCCTTCACTTTGTAATAGCGCAGCGCATCCTTGGTTGACAGGCCTCGGTAGGCCATCTGTGCAGGCCCACTTAAGTAGGAAGCCAGCAGCGTGGCCCAATGCTCCTCTGGCCACCATGCGGCCGTGGCCACCCTCTCGAAGGTTGTGAGGTACGCCTCTGGGTTGTCCTCCGGTCCCACCTTCGTGAGTCGTACGGGCAAGGAGCCCAGCCCCTTCCCCCCGTCGTCCTCTTCCGTCCACCCGGGACTTGGGGGACCCATGGCCTGGAGCGACTATTCATGCTGTGCCGCCAACTCCTGGGCCAGCTGCCGTTGCGGATCCTGAAACTGGGAGACCAGCTGTTGCAGCATTTGCATCTGCATCTGCTGCTGCTGCTGTCTCTGGGGGTGTGTCTAGACTACATGCCTCCTTCGACGGAGGCATGTAGATAGCCAGATCGGAAGAGGGAAATGAAGCCGCGATTAAAATAATCGCGGCTTCATTTAAATTTAAATAGCTGCCCCGATCTGCCGATCAGCTGTTTGTCGGCAGATCGGGGGAGTCTGGACGCGATGCCCCGACAAAGAAGCCTTTCTTCATCGACACAGGTAAACCTGGTTTCACGAGGCTTACCTGTGTCGATGAAGAAAGGCTTCTTTGTCGGGGCATCGCGTCCAGACTCCCCCGATCTGCCGACAAACAGCTGATCGGCAGATCGGGGCAGCCATTTAAATTTAAATGAAGCCGCGATTATTTTAATCGCGGCTTCATTTCCCTCTTCCGATCTGGCTAATCTACATGCCTCCGTCGAAGGAGGCATGTAGTCTAGACACACCCTGGATCTCGCTCACCCAGTCCAATAACTGTTTTGGATCCATCGTTCCTGTTGGGGTTGAAACGGGTTATCCTCCATCCCCCATGGTGTACCGCGCCGTGTGGCCCACTCCCTCGTGGGATCAAAGTCCACGTTCTCCACCACGTGTGACCGCCGCGGGGTGCGATAACCCTCTCCTGCCCCAGGAGAGGGGTTCGGCGGACCCCATCGATGGCCTCTGGTTCGTTGGTCCTGGAGGCTAGTCCGATTTAACGTCTTTGGGCATGATCACCCCGCTCCGCCGAGTCCGGGGGATCTGTGAGCCCCGAGGTCACCTGTTCCTTTAAGCGGGGTTCTTTCCCTGCGGTCACTGCTGGAGGCTCTGGCTCATTAGCGCTGGTGCACCCTGCTGCTCCCAACGACGGCGGGAGGGGAGGGGGACCTGGGCCCACCCTCTCCACCGGATCCCACCCCGGGGCCCTAAGCACAGGGGTCAGCTAACTCCCTGTGTGGCGGACGTGGGATTCCTCCCCAAAACGTGTCCACCCACGGTCGCCAAAAGGGCCCTGCCCCAGGCTGCTTCCTCCCCGCCGCTGACCCCGTCGGCCTCCCTGTGGGGCCCCCGTAGCCTACTGTGGCTCGGTTGTTCGGCGCTGGCGAAGTCCGTCCTCCACCGGGAGGTCCGCGTCCTTTGAGGGCCCGTGGTTGCGGGTGTCCTCGACCCCTCGTCTCCGGGGGGTCCTCATTGGGGCTCTGGGCTTCCTGGAGTGGCGTCTCCCCGCACCCGGCCCAAACTCTTCGGCAGCCGGCTTCCCCGGTCGCGTTCCTCTTGCCTTGCCGGTGGGCCCTTTTTAAATGGCCCGCCGGAGGTGACGCGCTGCCGGCGCACCGCCCCCTTGGCGTCAGCGCGTGTCCTCCCACCGCGTCCTGCCTCGCTCCCAGCTGCTGTCCGTGGGGCGGCGTATTAGCCGCGGCTCGGCTTTGCAGCCGCGGAGGGAGCCTCCGCAGCCGGTGTCTGCCGCGCGCAGGCCCTCTCCCGCCGGGCGCCGTGGCGGAGGGTCCTGTCTCTTCCTGCCCCCCCTTGGGCTCCTCAGTGCGGGCCAAGAATGGCCCATCACAAGCTCCCTTTGCTCCCTTTTCCCTCCCTCCTGCTCCAAACACAGGAATGAGGAGTAACGGTAGTTCGAACTAGGAAGCCTAATTCGAACTACCTAGTTCGTGCCGTGTGTAGCCGCGCGGCACGGGGTTCGAACCAGCCGGGATTTAAAAATGGCGGCGCCCGGCTTATGCAAATGAAGCCCGGGAAATTCAAATCCCGGGCTTCATTTGCAAGTGCGGTATGCCTACATTACCCTCCTAGTTCGAAATAGGAGGGTAGTGTAGACATATCCTGCGTGATTTTCTAGATGCCTAAGAATTGAGTGGTGCAGTACATCACATAAGATCTCGGTCAATCCAAGTCCTAGTAACCGAGAATCTGGTCCAAAACCTTCCTAACCAGTGGCTAATGTCTTCTTTCACCCATCTGCAAACTGGCAATCCTGTATATTAACTTCCAAACTTACCACTGTCGGTCTTGCACTTCCTTGCTAAATAGTATTGAGGTTATTCTGAAAACATATGTGTTCACTATAAAACGAAGAGTTGCCTGTGAGTGAATGGAAATAAAGATGACTGCTCAAGATACTGGTGAGTGTAGGTAGTGAATGAATCAGTCTGGTAATTATGCCAGCAAAATAATAATGCAAACAAGGCTGAGTGCATTTTACCAGTGCAAACTGTTAGCATTATCAACAGTTTCTTCAAATCACAAGCTGTTTGCTAAGTTTTTGAATTGTTCCTACTAGGATGCATATTTTTATGTAAATGAATGCTATTAAGCAAATGCTCCTGCAGTGATGACACATGTTCCTTTCTACATTATCACAATCTCTTTCCTTAAGCACAATGTGGAAAAAAATTTAAAAGCTATTCACATTATTCAGTGTCCTATTTATGGCTAAAATATGCAGGATTTTAAAAGGACACACATCTCACTTCTAGGGGGCACATGCCCTTTTCCAATTGTACTGAACTGAAGAGGGAGAGGTGTTGGCCACAATATTGGTTCCTGATGAATCAAGTGGACATAGTCATTTCAAACCATAGTCTATACTGTATGTCAAGCATCTCAAGAGCTTTATTAATGCATTGTATTATGAATCTGTATTTGAGTCCTCAAACTGAAACAATCTAGCATGTTTTAATGATATATTTTAAGAAGAAAATTCATATAACGAATAAAAATTTTCATATTTGGTTTACTGTCTTGCTGTGTCTGCCCCATGGTGGTCACTTTAAACTTGCTTTCTGGAAAGGGAAGGATGACAAATCCTTTATTCAAACTTTATGGTGTGTCTAGACTGCAACTCTCTGCCGACAGAGAGATGCATATTAGGCACATGGAAATTGCTAATGAAGTGGGGATTTAAATATCCAGCATTTCATTAGCATAAAAATGGCCACTGCTTTTTTACGGCATGGAGCTTTGTCGGAGAAAAGCAGCAGGCTAGAGGTTGACCTTTCAAGAAATAAAGCCTTTTTTGAAAGATCCCTTATCCCTCGTGAAATGAGGTTTACAGGATCTTTCGAAAAAGACTTTATTTCTTGAAAGATCAACCTCTAGACTGCCACTTTTCTCTGACAAAGCTCCATGCCGAAAAAAAGCAGCAGCCATTTTTATGCTAATGAAGCGTGGGATATTTAAATCCCTGCTTCATTAGCAATTTTGATACGTCTAATTTACATCCTTTTTCTGAAAAAGGGATCTAGTCTAGACGTACCCTTACATTACACAGCATCATACCACAGGAATAGAAAGGAATAGAATATCTGTGCCATGAGTCTCCATTGTCTGCAATCAAGCTTTTGGTCCCCCGACCTTGCCCAGGGGACGAAAAGAATTGCTGGGTCCCTGGGCTAGATCGAAAGGCCAACTCCATGCTTCTGAAAGGGGAGTGGCCTTGAGTGGAAGGGGATGTAGTCTCCCCCCACTATCCCTTCTGTGCCACCTAGAGTGTGTCTACCAGGGCTCTAGTGGAGATTTAAAGTGTCCAAAGCTCAAGCTGCTGCCACTGCTGCAGTACAGCATCAGACAGGAACTTCAGGTCCCTTTGAATTGCTGGGCATAGGTGCTGCAACTTCAGGTGTGAGGGGTACCGCAGCACCCCCTGCCAAGTGGTTTCCATTATACACAGGGGCTGCAGTCTAGTTCAATGGCTCTCAGCACCTCCACTACAAACTTGTTCCAGCACCCTTATTGCCGGGACCCAGCGGAGTTGTTCCCTTTGCTCCGCAGTGTCAGTGGGCTTGGATGCAGAGCTCTCCTTCCGATCAGGGAAAGATACTCCCTACATCACATCAAAATGCAAGGTTGGACACATTCTTTAGTATGAACTGTTGCTAAATTGTCCAAGGGTGTGTTCATCACATGGGAATACATGTCAATCTCTATATTCTCTCCGAGCTTGGTAAGGTCAACACATATGCAAACCTTGTCTTTTGGTTTGGGGACCATTATGATGCCTGCAGTCCATTCAGTTGAGGTCTTCATTCTGGAAATAGCACCCATCTGCTCCATGCGCCTGAGTTCTGCTTTTACTCTGGGCAGTAGAGGGAGGGAGACTCTTCTAAGTGTAAACAAGAGCAAGTGACTTTGCAGTTGGTATATATTTCCTATGGTATTCTCCCTTTAGTTTCCCAAGTCCTTGTTGTTTCCAGGTCCATGGTGACTGGTTTTATGCTATTATCAGGCATAGGACTCTGATTGCTAGGTGCCCGAGTAATGCAGTGTATAGACCAACAAAAGCATAGGCTTTTTGGGATGTGGTCTTCTCACCAATTATAACAGTGGCCCCAAAATTTCCTTTCCTGTCTCATAGGAACTGTCTGGGTCTTTCAATATCTTTTTTGCCTCTTGAAGCACTGGTCTTTAATCCTCCTATAAAATGATTCTGGAATTACTGGTACATCAGTGACTGTGTCTGTTTTGAAGTCTATTTTTACTTTTCCATGGTGATTGTGATTAATCACAACGGTTGTTTTTGGTAGTTTTAATGCATGTTCTGTGCAGTTTTGGGTCTTCTTGAAAGATAGCTGTTCCCACTGTGTTTAGATTGGCAGACCACTGCATAATGTCTCTATGTATAGGGTCATATTTAGAAGCTTAGAGAACTCTTCTTTCAGGAAATGCTTGAATGGCTCATATAGGGAAATAAAGCTTGAATATGGTCTCTTTTACTATTTGAATACTAAACAGTGCCCTGTATTATTGGCCTTGCTTCATGATTTCAGTGGGAGATGACATTGCTCTGTACCTCACAAGACACTGTAAGGGTACGTCTAGACTACCGCGTTTTGTCGACGGAAGTTTTGTCGACAGATACTGTCGACAAAACTTCCGTCGACAAAGAGCGTCCAGACACATTGAGTTCTGTCGACAAAGCACGCTGATTTGTCGACAGAACTCCGTAGTCTGGACGCAATGTTACAGGCAATAACACCTTCTGTCGACAGAGTTCTGTCGACAGAAGGTGTTATGCCTCGTAAAATGAGGTATACCAGCGTCGACAAAACTGCTGAGTTCTGTCGACGTTATGTCGACAGAACTCAGCGGTAGTGTAGATGCTGG
Source organism: Pelodiscus sinensis (assembly GCF_052426305.1). Taxonomy (NCBI): domain Eukaryota; kingdom Metazoa; phylum Chordata; order Testudines; family Trionychidae; genus Pelodiscus; species Pelodiscus sinensis. The sequence continues at coordinate 53,201,356 of NC_143052.1, read as the reverse complement.
TATAGTTTTGTCGACAAAAGTCCACTTTTGTCGACAAAACTAGGTAGTCTAGACACACCCTAAGATGGTAGTTACCAGGGGCGGCATTTCAGATTTTGGTGGGGGTGGGAGAGGGACCCATGCATACTGTGATGGTGGGGGGAGAGAGAGTGAGAGCATGGGAGGCATACTGGGACACAGGGCCGGCTTTAGGAAGTGCGGAGCCCAATTCAAACAATTTTGACGGGGCCCCACAGCAATTTTGGTTGAGCAACCAAAAACAAACAAACAAAAAGGCACACACCAATACACACATACACCCTTCTGCGACACAGGAAAACTCTGCGCTAAACTCACACCTCCTATGGTGCAGGCAACCGACACACTCCTCTTCTGGGTCCGGCAGATTTTTTTTTTTGGTGGTGCCCCATTATCCACACCACCTAACCCCTATTAATCACACTCCGATCCCCATTAGCCATACCCTATGACCCCTATTAACCAGGCCTCTGGAGGTAACATGCTCAGGGCAAGATAGACACATGACCAGAAGTAAAAGGTGTCATGTCACTCCTCTCAAAGGACTTTTCCCACCATCCTCCTACCAACAGGCCCCCACCAAATCCCCCTCATGCAACTATCCTGCAATTGCATTAAACCAATGTGTGTGACATTAACTCGGGGGCAGAGAGGCTGGGGGAAGTGTTCCCTCTAAGGCTATGTCTACACTCGCGGCTTCTTACGCAAATACAGACATTCTTGCGCAAGAACCCACAGAGCAGCCACACTGCCCTCTTGCGCAAAGAAATTTACGGTATGGCGTGGTAAAAGAGGGGGTCTTGCGCAAGAGCTACACTCTTTTCTAACAGGTGTAAGCTCTCTTGCGCAAGAGGGCAGTGTGAATGTTCGGCAGTGATTTCTTGCCACTGTGGCACTCAAGTTATTAGTACATATTTTATAAATCTTTACCTTTTTTCTCTGCTGCCATGTCTTCTCCTTTTGCTCCATCAGCTCCTCTAGTGTCTGCTGCCCCCCAACTCCTCACCCTCCTCTGCTGTCCTGACTCCTGCCCTTCTCACTGCCCTTAGCCTTCCTGAGACCTGCCCCCCTCCACCAGCCCTTCTTTCCTCCCTATGCCTACTCCTCCAGTAGCCCCACTCTGATCATGTGAGCTACCCCTCCTCATCTTCCAACACCTCCCTCTACAAACCTGCCCTGCCTCTCTCCTTTGGTGCTGGTCCCTCCCCTGCAGATGTCTGCCCTTCTGCTTCACCCCAGAATCCCCTGGCACCTGCACCTTCCCTTAGCCCTACACCCTCCTGGTGCCTCCCCCTTCCCTTACTGCCCCTGCCCCCTTTGCCCTCTTTTTCCCTGATGCCCACCCCCTCACCACTCTCTGCCCCATTCCCCTCCTGCCCCTCTGTGACCTCACACATGACTTGCTCCATCCCCACCTTTCTCATGCCCACCCCTTCTTTCAAGCCTTCTCTCAGCACCTCCCCTTACCCCCTCTAGCCCCCAATGCCCTCTCCTCTCCTCTCCTCTCCTCTCCTCTCCTCTCCTCTCCTCTCCCAGCATCACCCTGTCCCCCCTTCCACTGATACCTTCCCTCCTGCCCTTTTCCTCATGGACTGCATTTGTCTCTCCTCCCCTGGCATTTGCCTCTCCTCCACCCTGTCTCTTGGTGCCTTCCTCTTTCTTCCCCCTCCCCCTCCTCACAAGCCCCTTCCTCTCCCACCTTTCCCCTCTCCCCCTCCGCACAAGCCCCTTCCTCTCCCGCCCTTCCCCCTCTGCACAAGCCCCTTCTCCCTAGTTTCCCCCCTCCCCTACCTAGTTTCCCCCTTCTCCCTAGTTTCCCCCCTCCTCCTCCTCCTTCTGCCTTCCACTTTGTGGGGCCGGAGTCTGCACTGGGGCCCAGGACTCCGAACCTGGAGCCAGGCCACGCGACGCAATGTGCCTCCGAGGAGTTTTAAAGTCCCGGGCCATGACATCATGTCATGCCTAGGTGTCCTCCCCACTCACCTGCAAATGCCGCGCATGGCAGCAGCGCGTGCTGGCAAGGGGGAGCCACACTGAGAGCCGCACATGGCAAGGACAGTGTGTGGTTGGGGGGGATGCTCTGGGGGCTGGCTGGGAGGATGCACGGGGGGGCCAGCAGGGGGAGTCTGGGGCCCACTCCAGGCAGAGCCGGGAGAGTGATTCAGCTTCACATGTTGCTGGAGCAGGGCCCCCGGCTCTGAATATTAACTTGCTGCCCATAGTGCCCGGCACACTTCTGTGTTCAGGGCGCAGGGCCCCTTTAGGTGCAGGACCCAATTCGGGGGAATTGGGCAAATCGGCCTAAGGCAAGCCCTGCTGAGACAGTGGCTTCAGCAGTGTTACTAAGTAAGCTCAGTACAGACCAAACACCAAATGAAGAGGGGGGAACCAACCCCATTTGCCCTCCCCCCACATGCATCATCTCTATCCAGGGGCTACTAAGGCACTGGAAAACTCTTCTTTTTTGGCAGACAAGTTAGCAGTTAGCTGACAGGAGCACTGAATCTATTTCCTATATAAAAGAAAGAAAATTAAATAAATATTAGACTTGCTCAACTCTAACACTAATATATTCTGACATCTTGTGGAAAGTCACTCAAAAAACACTAGGTACCCTTAATATTTTAATGTATATTCTTACTTTGTTACTAATTCTGTGGAGAGAGACCAAGTCAGGATTCCTGGGCTGTCTCTCAGTCCTGGAAGGGGAGTGGGAGGGGTCTAGTGAGTTATAGCAAGGGGGCACATACATTTCAGCTCTATAGAGAATCATCAGAATGGCCACACTAAGTCAGATCAAAGGTCCTTCCAGCCTCGTATCCTGTCTTCCAACGGTGGCCAATGCCAGGAGCTTCAGAAGAAATAAACAAAACAGGCAATCATCATTATCCATCCTGTCGCCCATTTTCAGCTTCTGGTGAACAGAAGCTAGGGACACCATCCCTGCCCATTCTGGCCTGCAGCCATTGATGGACCTATCCTCCTTGAACTTATTTCATTCTTATTGGAACCCTGTTATAGTTTAGGCTTTTCCACCATCTCCTGGCAAAGAATTCTAGAAGATAACCATGAAAAAATAATTTATTTTGTTTGTTTTATGTCTGCTGCCTATACATTTAATCGGCTCAGCTACTTGCAGTATGTTAGTGAAGGAATGAATAACATTTTTTATTCTATTTTTCCATACCATTCATGATTTTCTACACTTCTGACATATCCCAATGGTCCTTCTGTCCCTGTATCATGTCTTCTGACAGAGGCCAATGCCAGGTGCTTCAGAAGGAATAAACAAAAGAGGCAGTCATCATGATCCATCCCCTGTCACTTATTTTGTTAATTTTAAATCTGCTTGTAAATTTAATTGGGTAAGCGTCTTGTGTTATGTTAATGAATCTTAATATGTCTTTTTTGGATGGGGTGATTAGATCTGCATACAGTATTCAAGATGTGGGCATACAATGACTATATAGAGGCAATATGGTCAGTGTTCCCTCTAAGATGCGCGGCAGCACAGCTTCACAGGTGATTAATCAGCCCCGTCCAGTCAGTCAGCTCCATGCTCAGGGCTCCGTCGACGGAGCCATGTAGATTAGGCAGGACAGCAAAGGAAAACGAAGCTGCGATTTAAAGAATCGCTATTTAATTTAAATCAAAATGGCCGCCACGCTGTGCTGATCAGCTGACGCCAGAACCCTTCATTGGTAGATCCTGTAAGCCTGAGGTACTGTGCCGACAATCTGCTGATCAGCACAGCGCGGCGGCCATTTTGATATAAATGAAGCAGCGATTATTTAAATTGCAGCTTCATTTCCCTTTGCCGAGTAAACTAATCTACATGGCTCCATCGACGGAGACATGTAGTTTAGACGTACCCTAGTAGTGCACCACTCTATTAAGGCTTTGACAGATGGAGGCTATCAGCTTGCATGCTGAGTTTGGCACTTCTGCAAGCCCAAAATAGCCCCAAACTGCTTAAATATTTGTTGTATAATACAAACAATTACTTTACAATGTCTCATATTGAACCATTTCAAACTAATGAACATATATGTTTGCGCTGAATTAGTCCCAGGAAGAAATGTCCCCATTTAAAAAAAAATATTTTTGGGGGCATACAAAATCTTCCTTTTGTATTCCTTGAAAGCCACAAAAGAATTGAAACAAAGCAGCAACTTGTTTAGCTTTTAATGAAACTAGTAAAAATGGTAAGGAGTGAGGGAAGGGATGCCCTACCTGTTATGCTGACAGGAGCAGTGAGTTAGGCCTTTCTTTTTTTTTGCATAGTTGTACCTATTGGAAGAGGAAATAAAAACTTAATAGCCATCCTCCAGCATCACAGGCTAATGGAGTATGACAGGCAGAGTAAATCTGCTCTCCCCCACTGTTCTGAAATTTTTAGAGTAGTTTCTCATCACAAGCTGCACAGGTCTGGAAACTCCATGGAACTAGTAATAGCGAAGCACCTGTTCTAGTCAATAGGCAGCAGAATGAAAGAAATGGAAAAAAATTAGTCTGCCCGAATGTTGTTAGAATATAACCCTGACCTTCACTCGGATAATGAAATGCTGTCTTGATTTTTCTTATATTTGCTCAGGGTACATGAAGACTGAACTGCTTTTCCTGGAAGAAAGTCTGCTTATGTAATTGTTTCTTTCAAGAATATAGACACAGTTTTATGAACACTGATGTACTGAAATAAATTCTAACTTTCAACACAAATAGACCTTTCCTTCTCTTGTATCAAGTCAACATTTAAAATTGGAAGTGCAGCACTGTTTGTGCCCTATGACTCTAGATATGCTTTAATTGAATGTCCTTCTTGTCTAGGTGAGATGAACAGAAGTCAGAACAACATGGGGCCAGGAGAACAAACTAAGCACTGCCGAGATACATTTGTGCAGTGTGTTTATTCAGCATCATTCAAGCTGTAAGTAATTTCTGTTTTTTACTTCACCACCAATTAGATGGCTCTCATGTCAGGACAAGAATTAAAGTGACAGTGTCAATATAAATAACCCTTTTGCCAGGGTTATTTGCCAGGGCTAGGTTCAATATCTAGGGGTTCCTTCTCATCTATCCCACACAAAACTGGCTTGAGCGCCCACACAGTAACCTGGAAAATTCACACACCACTCCGGACTCCTCTGAGAGGCAATGCTTCGCTACTCTTAAGCACAGAGTCTGAGCATAAAAAAGAAACTTTTAATAAAAGGTGAGGGAAATAACGTGGCATTAATTTGGGAAAACACCACAAACGGAGATCATAACCAAAACGGCAAGGAAATATCCCAGCTCAAGTGGGTTGGGAAATGTCCTTTTCCTCTCAGGTTCTTAAGTCCAGCAATGTAGATGTCCCCTTGTCATGCCCAACCCTTCTCTGCAAACCCTCTCACAGTTGCTGTCCTTAGTCAGGGCAGACCCGGAGTTCAGAGGTGCATCTGCAGAGTTCACCTACCATCCTGAGTGTGTGTGGGGCGGGTAGGAGACATCTTACTCACTCTGCTGGGCACTCGCCATCCACCTTCTCGCTGTCCTCTGGTGCCGCTTGGCTGGCCATTCGTCGCCCCTCGCTGCTGCCTCTCTATCGCTGTCCTGTTGGTTGCTCATCATGCTGCTCATCGCATTTTCCACTGGCTTTTGGAGGATTTGGCTCTGAGCCAAGCCTAGTGATTTCAGCTCTTGGCCCAGGGCACAGTTCAGCCACAAGAGATTCCAGCATCCACTGGAGTAAATTTAAAGAGACTCCTTATGGAGCCTTCTTTAGCTTTATCGTTGAAACAGTGGGGAGAAACAGGTTGAACCAGTCTTTGAGCTTACACTGGGAGGGCATGCAGCCTGCTTACTCAAAGTCCTTCCTCCCCATCTTAATCTTATAGGGCTCTGGCAGACCAGCTTCTGTCCTTCCAAGTGTCTGACTTTTCTGCATTCCCACAATAACTGCAAGCATTGGTGATCATATCTCACAATTCCTGCATTTGGTATTAACACAATTTGTGACCCAACACCAGCCATGTTGACTACAATGAGCCAAATACCACTGTTGTTGACTATTTGGCAGGCCTAAGCAAACTAAGTGAACTGTATTTACATGCACATGCCCAGAATCTCAGTATTTAAACTGAGAGTTTATGCCAGGTTAAGCACAGACTTTCTTCTTTTGCATTCCCCCAATAATTACAATTGCAATTAGCATTAACACAATTTGTGACCCACCACTAGCCAAGTTGATCACAGTGAGCAAAACACCATTGTAACAGCCGAATATCTAACACATCTAAGCAAAGAAGGAGGAAACTGTATTTACATAAACACATCCAGGATTTCTTTCCTATTCCAACTTGCTATAATGGAAGCATTGATTCAGACCCTGCTTACATAAATTTGGCCCCAAATTTAAATTTTCTATAAAAAAAAAAGCTTTAATAAAATCTAATGATGCCAAGGAATATTGGCAATTAAAAACCAAACCAAAAAAATCTGTTGCTTTTAGTGAGAGGTTCCCTTGCAGTAGTTGAAGTCCAGATATTGCAGCACTTAAAATCTGGTAGTGAAAATGACTGAACACATATAAAACCTAACTCCGTTGCCTGCTATTATCCAAAATGCGAGAAATACTAAGATAACTAAGAGCTGAATAGTGGGAAGCAAACTGGATTTTAAATTTTCTTGATTGTTAATAATCCAAGACACGTATATCTATTTACAGCACAGTATTTGACACTTGACAGTGTATGTTCTTTTAGGGAACCACTGCCACAACACTCCATCTAATTGACAAGTATTTTTAATTGAAGGCTTATAGTTGTTGTCCGTAGCTCCTGCACAGAAAAAAAAAGTTTCATTTCTCAGTTTTGGTCTTTTGCTGACAAGTTGTCTACTTCCTCCTCCCATTTACTCTTGTTTTTATTCAGCATCCAGTTGTTGATTTTAGTGACATATGTTTCTGCAATTTTTATTATTATTATTCTATAGCATTTCATCATGCTTCTATCTGTAATTAGCCACTGCTGGACACATCGGTGGGGAAGGTGAAACCAAATAAGGCACAGGGATCTATGCAGTAAAACTCAAACTGAAGCTCAGATGGAAAGGTGGCAAACTCCAAAATGCTGTCATCCGAAACTCTCCCAAGAAAATCCTGGTTACTGTATGAGATGAGGAAGTGTTTGAAAAGAGCTTCTGCTTTGCTAACTAGAAGATGGGGGATAGGCTGAGGGGGAGAAATGGGTAAATTCTTCCTTTTGGCTATGTCTACACTGCCCCTCTCTTGTGGAAAAACATATGCAAATGCAAATGAGGCTAAGCATGGAATATCATCTTGCCTAGTTTGCATAATTATTGAGGCTCCATTTTTGCGCAGAAGGCTTTTGCTCAGAAAGGAGCTGTGTAGACGGCTCCTTTTTGCGCAAAAAACCCCTGTTGTGCAAGAGCCCTTCTTCTGGAAAAAAAATGCGGAAGAGCCTCTTGCGCAAAAATGGAGCCTCCTTAATTATGCAAATAAGGCATGGTAATATTCTACGCTTAGCCTCATTTGGATATGTTTTTCCGTTAGCTGTGCACTTATGTGGAGAAATGCAGATACTACCCAGCTGATTAGCAACGTGCCCTCAGCTAATTATTTTCCAGATAGATGGAAAAAAACTGCATATGGACAGAAAAGAGTAGAGTGTACACTAGTGCTGATCTCCATCTCAATTCACTATGGCTATAGCTTTCCAAAGATAGTAATTCTGGGGAATGACTGGCCTAAATAGGAAACATTTGTGCCTCTGTTGTGGAAAATGCATGCACCCTTTCCAATTGATCCAAGGCATCCATTATGGGAGACTGTTACAGACAATTCTCTCCTTTCCCTCCTCTTTCCTGTCTGCTCTTTTTCCTGGATTTGGCCATTATGGCAGAAAATGAATCCCAGAGGGCTTGAAAGACCATTTTATATGGAATCACTGGATTCCTGCAAAGGTACTTAAAAAACAACAACCCTACAAACAACAATGTCCAGCTAGCACTTTAGAATAAAGTTAACTGATAATGAGGGAGAAAAAAGACAAGAGAAGGGAAATATCTAAGTTGGTAGCTAAGGTACTGGACTGGGTTTCTACACGTTACTTCAGCTTTCCAGAAAGTTCTGGCTTTGGTTTATTGTACAGATGCATCCCAGCAACAAGGATACCAGTAATAGCCCGAAGGAGAAAACTCTTCTCTATATCTGGAATCCACAAAGAGTTCTTGTTTCATATATCTGAGATATGTACTTCCTCAATATAAAGAGAAAAATTAATTCAGATAGTAAGGGTTTGAAGAATAGAAGGAATGGTGCAAACTCTTCCTTGTGAGTCAGTTCTGAATCAATGCTCCTGCATAGACTGTGGATATTGTGATGCTGGAGAGGCAGTCTTTCAGGGCACTTCTACACAGCAGGGCTAAAGAGGAAATAAGCTATGCAACTTGAGCTATGTCAATTGCGTAGCTTAAGTCAAAATAGCATATTTCGTCTTTTGACGCTGTCTACACAGCAGGAAGTCTGAGAGAGACCAATCTTCCTCCGACTTCCTTGCACCTCATAAAATGAGGGTTACAGGAGTAGAAGAAAGAAGTCCTCCAGCTCGACATTATTTTGACATTACGTCAAAATAACTGCTTGTAGAGTAGACCCAGACTATGTTATTTTGGAATACTGTTAGTTATTCTGAAATAACACTGCTGTGCAAACGTGCCCTCAGATGAAACTTAAAATGTAGGTCTCAACCCATCACAGTTGTTGAAGATCCCTTGCTGTGTGATGTTGACCATCCAGAGTTATAGAAGTTTTGGAAGAGATATAAAATCTTTTGTTTCATATCTTAAGACGAATCCTAATTACTAAAGATTGAAGTCAGATTTTTCCACAACTGCCTATTTTGATTATTCCAGATCTTCCTATTTTGGAGTTTCTTGCACTTTCCTTTAAAATAATTGGTGCCAACTATTGGAGGCAAAACATTGGACTAGATGGACAATAGAAGTAACCAGTACGGCAATTCCTATGTTCCAACAAAAGTTACTTTGCTCCCAGTGGTCTCTGTATGTCATTAGTGAATGAATTTAAGAAGAAGAAAGTGATTTAAAAACTAAATAATGGATAATACCTTGTTTGTTAGAAATGGAAATCAGAGGTGGTTTTAATTTTGCAAATCCTCATCCATCAAAATTTAATTCTGCAAAACTGGAGGTAGTAAGGCTTTGGATGCCATTTTATCTGAACTCATGACCCCAAAAGCTTCCAGAGATTTGCATAAATGAGTCTTGCAATGCTCATATTTAACATTTATATAGTGCCTGTCATCCAAAGATTCTCAGAGCACTTTACAAGCTGTTTATGGCAGAGTTAGCCAAGTGTCAGCAAGGGCACTTAGTGGTTTTCACATCTTTTTGGAACAATATGGGGGCAAATCTGGCCCACTATCTTTCTGAACTCCTGCAGCTTAGCCTGCTAGCCTGCCAGTCACATGTCTCTGGCAAATGCATGTTTGACTGCAGTGATGTGATACATGCTGATTCTAGCTGTAAATAGTAATATGATTGAAATATTTATCGGGAAGCCTGGTCTTTGGAATTATGTTGTTGAAAATAACCTGTTTAAAACTTGCCTTCCAATTACAGATTTTGAATCACAGAAAAGAACACAATGTCAGAAGACTGTAAATCAAGCCATCAGCTAACATCTTTAAAGTTTTGCATGCCAGTTCTGTGATATATTATCTGAACTGGATGGATTGGGTGGGAATTACTTTTGAAACTTCTTCACTGAAGAAGGTGTAAATGGAATTAGGTTTAGCAGATCTACATGGTAGAGTTTTTATGTAGTCACACCAGATAACTAGTTTTCTCCAAGAAACTTTTCATAATTTAGTCTGGCTGTGTGAAATAAATACCTGGAGCTAGTGAATTAATTATTAGCATAACTGGGGTATTTTTAATCAATTTATAATTGAGACTAACTTTTTCAGTGTCTGTACCTGGGGGTAGTGGGAGGAGAGAAAATAGTTCTTATCTCATTACTGAAGATGATCTCCACTTAGACATCAGGTATACTGAGTCATCAAAAGATTTTCTTTCTTAACAAGCACAGGTATCCTACTCACCATTCTTATATTAGTTCATTTCAAAATTTCATATATTGATCGTTTTAATATCTATTTTGCAATTACCTGTATTTTTAAAAGATTAATATGCAATAGTAATACTTTTGCCTTGTAAATGATGAGAATTATGGAGTAACAAGAATAAATGTGATTTTAAAAAATTTGTTCATGGAAATTAAGAGGATGAGGGTCAGTAGCTTGTTTTTCTTCCTTCTGGCTGACAATTCAGATCATAGCTTAGAAGACATTGAAAACCACTGTCCTGAATTGGCATTTCTAAAAGAAGATCAAGCGAGGATGAACTTCAACCACATCTATCTATTCGGATACCTGAATGGTTCTCGTATATCCTTTTTATCATTGTATCTGTGACCCAGATCCACAAAGGTACAAAGGTGCCTACATGCCAGATTTAGCCACCACGGCAATCCACAGAACTCCTGGTCAGCTGGTGCAGCACCTGCAAAGGACTCAATTCACATGCTGCCTACATTTTCAGGGTAAAAGTTCTCTATATGCTCACGTTTTTGGCTCTGGGCATCTGCACTGCTACCCCACTCCAGGTGAGTGGATATCTATTGTAACTAAGCCCAAGAGTTATTCATGAACTGGGGAAATATAGGTGCTCTTATGCCCCACTCACCTCTGGGGCCTGATCAGTAAGCCCTGATCTACACTAGGACTTTATTTTGAAATAACCCCCACATGGTTGAATTTATAAGCAGAGCGTCCACACTACCAACCCCATTATTTTGAAAGAACAGGCTGCAGAATTCGAAATCTATATTCTTTTTCAACAGAAGTAACACTAATTCTGAAATAGTTACTTTGAAATAACGGTATTGTGGACACTCCAGTGCCACTATTTCAAAATCATTATTCTCTAGAGCAATTCAAACTAATTACTCCCCTGTGCTTCCTGGGGCTTTAAGTCCAAGGTAGTGAATCCATATTAATGGAGCCTGTATTAGACTAATTTTGAGGCTTTCCTGAAGTGTGGACACGCTAGTTTGAATTTGTTAAATCAGGAGTTAAGTCAAATTTAGTAATTTTGAAATTATATAGACATTGGATTGGGAGACTGGATGCTGGATAGTGTGACCAGAGTGAAAAATAAGGATGAGAGGATAGGTTGCCTATGTAAGACAAAGCCCCTAATGTCAGGATATCAGATCTCTCCTTCACCTGGGATTCAGACTTCAGCCTCTAGTCTAGACCATATAATCTTACTGTCTCTCTTTGGCCCAATGATCCTTTAAGTCCCTTTGTGAATCCAAGCCCCAAGTGACTCTTATTAATTAAAAAGATGACAGCATTTTCAGTCTCTATTTCTTTCATGCCCCATACATGCAGTTCTCTTTTTTCTCTGTGTTTTTCCTTTGCTGCATTTATCATGGTCAAAGATATGCGATAGATCCACAGTTGATATAAATTGTCCTAGCTCAACTGAAGGCAATGAAGTATTTGTCCATTTTTAAGGATCTGATTTTCAAAAGACCTCTGCATCTAACAGCTTTCATTAGGCACCTCCACCCCTTGAAAGTGTATCCTCGCCCCCTTCCTTGGTGCCTGCCAGGGTGCTAAGTAGAGAAGGTTGGGAAAATTCTGGCAACATTTTATTTCTGAATTTCCTGATTTGTCAAAATTGAAACATTTTGCAGAGTCATTGTGCAGGAAGTTTTGACAGAACTGTGCCTGCCATGCAGGCTTCAAAACTTGCCTGTATGCCATATACGTTTCCATTACAAACCTGCCAGGAAACCTGGCATGTTGCTCACTCAGCTGCATAGGAGCCCACCTGGCACACCAATGGAAAACTGAGGCTACATCTAGACTGCAGTCTTCTTTCAGAAGAAGCTTTTCCAGAAGAGATCTTCCAAAAAAAACTTCGTCTGAAAGAGCATCTACACAGCAAAAGCGCATCAAAAAAGCGATCTGCTTTTTCGAAAGACAGCATCCACACTGAATGGACACTGTCTCACATTTAAGCTGTGATTACTATGGACAGAGTGGCCACCAGGGCACCTGTGCTTTTTCCTCTTTCCTCTTCTTTTGAAAGAATTCCCTCTTCCTCATCCACACATGCCTTTTTCCAAAACAGCTCTTTTGCAAAAAGGCTTCTTCCTTACAGAATGAGGATTACCAATGTAGGAAAACCCCCTGTGTTCTTTCGATTTTTTGTTGAAAGAACGCAATTGTAGTGTGGCCGCAAGTGAAGTTTTTTCGGAAAAACAGCTGTTTTTCCAAAAAACTTCTGTAGTATAGACATAGCCTGAGAGACCTATCTGACAGGTTTACACCTTCTTGATGACCTAGTATCAGAGGGCTTTCCAGTCCCTCCAGTGCTAGCAGCCCATCAGACTGAATCCTGAAACTGGGGCTCCATTTCCATTTGTGGAGGATTTTGAAATGCTGGGGTTTCATGCAGACTCAGAATGAGAATCATAGAATTATAGAATACTAGGATATAGAGTTCAGTCCCCTGCCCTCATGGCATGACCCAGTACTGTCTAGACCAGCCCTGATAGACAGTTATCTAACCTACTCTTAAATATCTCCAGTGATGGAGATTCTACAACCTCCATTGGCAATTTATACCAGTGTTTAACCATTCTGACTGTTAGGAACTTTTTCCTAATGTCCAACCTAAACCTCCCTTGCTGCAGTTTAAGCCCATTGCTTCTTGTTCTATCCTCAGAGGCCAGGAAGAACAAGTTTTCTCCCTCCTCCTTATGACACCCTTTTAGATACCTGAAAATCGGTATCATGTCCCCTCTCAATCTTCTCTTTTCCAAACTAAACAAGCCCAGTTCTTTCAGTCTTCCTTGATAGGTCATGTTCTCTAGACCTTTAATTATTCTTGTTGCTCTTCTCTGGACCTTCTCCAATTTCTCCACATCTCTCTTTAAATGGACACAATACTCCAACTGAGGCCTAATCAGTGCAGAGTAGAGCGGAAGAATGTCTTATCGTATCTTGCTCACAACACACCTGTTAATGCATCCTAGAATCATGTTTGCTTTTCTTTAAACAGCGTCACACTGTTGACTCATAGTTAGCTTGTGGTCCACTAGAACCCCTAGATCTCTTTCCTAGACAGACGCTTTCCATTCTGTATGTATGAAACTGGTTGTTCCTTCCTAAGTGGAGTACTTTACATTTGTTCTTATTAAACTTCATCCTGTTTATCTCGGACCATTTCTTCAATTTGTCCATATAATTTTGAATTATGACCCTGTCCTCCAAAGCAGTTGCAACCCTTCCCAGCTTGGTATCATCTGCAAACTTAATAAGCATACTCTGTATGCTGATATCTAAATCGTTGATGAAGATGTTGAAGAGAACTGGTCCCAAAACAGACCCCTGCGGAACCCCACTTGTTATACCTTTCTAGCAGGATAATGAGATTTTGAAATTCACTGTGAAATGGAATTATTTTTCTTCTCCCAGATCTAATGTCAAGCATTTTTTTAAAATCTGTCCCTAAAAGTTTTTCTGGCATTGTAGAATTAAAGGTCCTCTTTTTTAAGCAGGAAAAATCACTTTTGTTGGCAGAGGGTTTACTTGGATGATATGTACATAAAGTATTGCTCACAAAAATATTTGTAAGCAGAATTTTCCAGATGAAATTATTCTCAAGTAATTTATTTTATATTATGCCTTAGGACAGATGCTTTTTCAGATCTACACTGATGGCTCTTAATAAGAACATTCCTTTTAAAATTTCCTCTCAAAGATCTAGTCTATTTAAAAACTGTATTTTTTTTCAAAGGTCCATTGAACTCCATGCTCCAGGCTAGCCTTCCAAATGACTATCAGAGTGATGTGAAGCTTTTTCCCAAGTTCTAATGATGTATTATTATGATCTGTGTTATTAAGGCAAAATCCCTGCTCACACCATTTTTCATGTCTACATTAGTCATTATTATATAATGACTGTGTTTGATTCTGAACATTCTTCTTTTATAACTCCTCCACTGTTGTGGGAAGCGTAGCGATCTCAGCCTACCAATTCCATTTATATGACTCTAAATTTACATGAGTACAAATAGATTCATAGATTTTAAAAGGCCAGAATGGACCATTGTGGCAATCTAGACCAATCTAGTCATAGAGCCTGATCCAGTAATTACAATATCAGTAGCTTCAGTTTGAACTATATAGCATATCTCTTAGAAAACCAGGCAATTTTGACTTAAAGAGAGAAGTCACCACAGCCCTAGGGACATTGTTTGAATAGTTAACAAAATTCACTGTTAAAAAAGTGCAGCTTACTGCTAGTTTGAATTTGTCTAACTTTACTTTCCAAACACTGGATCTTATTATACCTTTTTCTGTTAGACTTCAAATAGCTTTTTAATCTTTCTCATGTAGTCCTTGTAGACCATGATCAATTCACTTATTAACCTTCTTTGGGACAAAATGAAGTATTTCTCTATAAAGCACGTTTTTGAGATTTTGAATAACTATTATTGCACTTTTCTGCTCAACTTCTGATATTTCAACATTATTTCTGAATTGTGGACACTTACCAGTCAGGACTATATTCATTGGTACATAAAAAATGGGCCTGGGTAATGAAAACTAATATCTAGGTAGCCATCCATTTTTAGTACCATTGTTATGTGTTAGAGTGAGATTGGCTGCAATATTTATTGTCTTAGAAAGTTATCTATAATTTTTAGAAACTGCATGGATGTTTTTACAACTGGAAGCCCGAGACCTCCAGCATATGTCCCACAGGTTGAAATACTCCATGATAACACATTTTTTCTTTCTATACATTAAAGATAGATGTTTAAGATGTTACTTATTAGCTGTGTCTACACTGGGCCACTTATTCCGGAAAAGCAACGGCTTTTCCGGAATAAGCTGCGAGCTGTCTACACTGGCCGCTTGCTTTTCTGGAAAAGCAATGACGATCTACTGTAAAATTGTCAGTGTTTTTCCGGAAAAATTATGCTGCTCCCGTTCGGGCAAAAGTGCTTTTCCGGAAAAGCATCCTGCCAATGTAGACGCGCTTTTTCCAGAATTACTTATAACGGAAAACTGTTACGTTTTAAGCATTTCCGGAAAAGGGTGCCAGTGTAGACATAGCCATTGTGTTTCATTATCTGAATTGGTAGCCTGTAACAGACCTCCACCAATAATGCAGCTTGTGACATATCATTTTGAGCACTGATGAATAAGTATTTCCAGTCTTGTTCTGAAATGTCAATAACTCAAAATCAATTAATTGTGTCTTGAATGTAGTGTTTCACCAATCCCAACCTCCTGTCTACTTTCTTCTCTAAACAGAGTAGTGTATACAGAAACTTTAACAGACTTCCCAGAAATATGACATATCCCACTATGTTTCAATAAAATTAATCTGATCAAATTTCCTTTAATAGATGATTTTTTAAAATTCTTCATGTCTATTCTCTGGGCTACTAGCTTTGGTAGATTGGCAACTGAAGAAATTCTTCTAATCTCATTTCTTGATGCCTTGATTCTTTCCACTCACGCTACCTTGAATCTGAGTATCATGTTTAAGCATATGGCTGTGTTTGCCCTCTCTGTTAGATGCTAGTTTCAAATCTTTCAGGCTACTTTAGCTAGTGTGTCACCAAAAAGATTGGTTTTTCCTTCTACTGAGAAACCACACCTTCCTTTCCCATAGAAGTTGTTCCAATGTGCTACAGAACCAAACCTCATCAATTTTACACCTCTTATTTAGTCATCAACTTACCTTTAATATCTATTGTCTCTCTTGTGTGGGGCTGGAAGCATATCTGAGAAGATCAACTATATTATTCTTTCCTTGATTTCCTTTCTGAGATCCCTGAAGATTTTGATCTCCAAAGTGTCTTCTGAAGCTGTCCATTTGTTCCAATCTATTCCAAAATAAATGGATCCATGCCCATAATCTTTAGAATCCTGTCCAATCATTCAGTGACATATTTTGTCTTTACACACGGAAGACAGTATGCAGTTCTTTGTCCTTTTGTCCCCTACAGAATGTTTTCTTGACTCTTCTTAAAATTGATTACCCAATGAAGATTGTCTGCCTTCGACCCCATGTTCCTTAGAAGCACGGGGTCCCAGGGCAGTTGCCCCAGGCCTTCCAATAGATAGTATGGCTCTTCTTGGGCCCATTTGGGTGCCACCAAAAATTAAGCAAACATGTCACCTATGTCTGACTGATAAGCACAGTTCCTTCACTGATAAGGAGTTGAATTAGCAAGCAATGACTTCAAACCTCAGGCCCAGTCACTCACAAAGGCATATACAGACACAGAGCAATCATCCAGACAGGGATTCTCCCATGGTTTATCCCTGAGTCCTCCAGCATAAGCAAAGCTGCTGATGTAAAGGAATGCAATCTTCCCTCTACTGGGGAGGTCTGTGAGGAGCCAAAAAGATAAATGGTGGCAGGCATGAGGACATGGCTTGGGTGGCCAAGATAGTCTGTTTCAAGACATCAGTTTGGCAACCTCCACATGTGAACTCCAGATGGAAACTAAAACTACCTTCCTGACATAATCATAGTGAATATCTTTCCTTATGTGGTGGCAGGTTTTGCTGGCACCAGTACATACCCTTTGCATCTCATTGTGCCAGTAGGTGTATCTGGCCCCACAATGTAAGCAACATTCCGGGCCCTAGAAAACTTGCCCTATGGTGTGTCTGAAAAGGAATGGTTATCAGACAAAGCCACTGTTCAAATAGCAAGAAGGTAGGAACAGTAAAGTTGTGGTAATAGCCATGGTTCATTCTCTTTCTTTCTCATTTTATGAAAGGAACTCTGGCAATCTGTTCCAATCCTGTAAGCAGATAGTATCTTAGAAAAACACCTGTCTGGAAGGTGCAGTAGTTTCAGTTTGGACCCCAATGGCAACAACACTGAATTTCTAAGCCAAGAGGGGATAATTGCAGCCTGCAACAGCTCTACAGAGATAAGATAAAAAAGCTGGTGTCAGTCAGAGAAAGGTTATATAATTATATGAAAAACCTGGGGAAAGCTTTCCTCTGGTATAATTTAGATCAATGAGGCATGACTGATATATGGAGACTTGCAGACAACTCTATTTTGCATTAGAAATACAGATATGAAGATAAGCAGTGATTAATCTTAATTTTTGTATCACCAGTAACTCTGAAATAAGTCATGTGGATGGAGGGTGTTTATTTCCATGCAAATTATTTCTTAGTATGTTATTAATACTTTGGACATTATAAAAAACAGAGATAAGAACATTACAATTTTCACACTGAATGAGACTAATGATTCATCTGGCTCACTATGCTGTTTCTAAGAACGGCCAATAGCAGCTGTTTCAAGGAAAGGTGCAAAAACACCATAAGTGGAGAATTATGAAATAATTTGTCCCTCTGGCCATGTCTACACTAGGAGATTATTTTGATTTGCCTAAGTTCAACTTCTGGGCACCCAATTTTAAAAAGTTGAAGTTCCATGTTCTTACTACGGGGAAGAATTGAACGTAGTCTGAGGCAGGATCCATTAATGTGGACGTGCTGCCTTGGACTCAAGAGTGCCAGGAAGCACTCTGGGGAGCTGCAGGAGGCTTCCCAGAGGCCACTTAGTTTGAATTAGCAGCATCAGAGCAACCACACTACCATTATTTTGGACTTACAAGTTTGGGAATAGTGTTATTCCTTGTGAAAAGCAGGACTACAGAGTTTGAATTCCCTCGCCCCTTATTCCAGAATAACGGGCTTGGTAGTGTAGATGCATTACTTACAACTTTGACCTTGGGGGGCTACTTTTAGACTAAGGTCCTAGTGTAGACCAGGCCGCAGGGAAATATCTTCCCAATGTTCTGAGGTAGTTTGGATGTGCATTATATTCAGAACATATTCCTTTTATATATTTCCCCAGCTGAATGTAAGTTTGGATGTCCTTAGTATCCCTATAAATATTTAATCCACTTTTAAACCTTGAATGGTTCTTGGATTTCATGATGTCTGTCATGATGTTAACTAGCCCCAAGTGTCTGCCTACCTTCATTTTGTGGTAGCTGTCTCTAGTAGTTTACTCTGGAAAGAGAAAGCCTTTTTTTCAGGGCCCCATATATCTGCCTTCTACCAGAATGTGGCAGGCTGCTGGTTTGGGTTTGTCACAATACACTAAAGTGTTGGTCTGACTTTTCAGCTGTCTTGATGTCAGATATAATTTTTCTGCATTCCTCTTTAAAATAAATCAAACAGCTTAAGTGCGAATGAGTATTTAAATTTGGGTTATATTGCCTTAGAAGTGAAGATAAATTTTAGGCTCTGCTTGGACTTGATCAAAGAAGAACTTCATTTTCTTTGTGAATTAATTAATCTATTCATTTGAATCCTCCCTGCAGCCACAGTTGATCTTTACTGCACAACCTGACTTGTACCGTGGGTCCACAGAAAAATCAATTGCTCTTGGGAGAGAAAAAAAATCACCCCTCTTTACTCTGTTCCTCCCAAACGTTCAGTTTAATTTTCACCTAAGGGCAAACCATTTTTATTTCATTTAACTTGTCTTTTCTAATAAATAGACACGTTAACCATGTCCACTAATATAAATGATCATTTTTCTATTTTAATCTGAGTAGTTTCTTAGCAATTTATGCTTCAATCAGAAATCAATTTGAAAGAGGTCATGTGGTAATTTCGGAAGTTTAATAGTTTCAGTTTTTTCCAACATTCTGTGGTCTGTTTTCAGGGATAAAATTATTGGACCTCAAGGACTGCAGGAGTCAGGGTGAAACATTAGTTTTTAACAAGTCTATTCTTTCTGGTAGCAATACTGGTAAGATGCAACATTTATCCAAACTGTTTTTCAAACACATATAATAATAATAATAATAGTAATAATAATAATAAAATGTACACTCTCCCTCTGAAACTCTCAAAGTGCTGGCAGTGTTTCCATGCAAGACCTCACTCTGTTGGCAAGTGTGCATCCTGCTGAGAAAGTGTTACATCCATATATAAAGGAGGGAAAGTAGACCAGACGTCCCAAATGATGGAACGAGAGCCCTAGAATGAGCCCAGCTCAGGGATATATTTTGGGCGAGAATAAATAACCATGGAGGCTGCCATGCTGGACATTGTCAGAATTTGATAGCATGCAAATTTTAAATGATCTGTGGTTATAATTCAGATCCTGTTGGAATTATTATTATTAATACAGGCTACCACAGTGACACCAATTCAACCATAAATTCCATTATTAAATCTAATGACCAGATGGCCTTTATACAGTTGCTCCAAATATACCTTAAATGCCTGGGCAATCGTCACATCCATATAGTGACACAAAGTCAAAAGTAGTGATCAAATACTTACAACAGAACTAGCCCTGGGATACTCAGGTGCACGTTGGCTGGCTTGAGATTGAGTAGTCAGACTGAAGAAATGAATCCTCTAAGGGTGCGTCTATACCACACCCTTACCTCGAAATAAGCAAAGCAATTTGTGTTATGCAAATTGTATAGCTTATTTCAAGGTTATTTTGAAATAAAGCACTATTCTGACAAATCCTTTAAGACTTGAAGAATAAAGGTTACAGGGATGCCAGAACAGCATGCCCACTATTTTGAAGTATATTTTGAAATAATGGGCATGTTTAAAAACATGGAATTACTATTTTGGGATACTGCCGGTATCCTGAAATAGCCCCACTATCTAGACGTAGCCTAAGAGATTTGCCTTTTACACCTTATTTATAGGCAGGGATGCTGGAAAAAATTTGTATAGTGTTAAGAGTGTTAAGAGGGTGTTAAGAGCCATTAAACCAAACTGTAAACCACTTGAAGCAAGGGGGTGCAGCAGCACTGTAGCACAACTGGTAAACCTGTACTTTACATGATCCACAGAAACATATATTTTCTTTCTTCAGTTGTAGCCAGCTCCTCTATCCATGAGTATATATAATCTTCTGATTAGTAGTAGAGGCATAATCTTAGGTGTGCAAAGTTTTCTGGTTAACTAGAATACTTAAATACCCAACAATTAATATTTTCTCATTGTAAATTTTTCAGATAGGGTCCCACTTTTTTCTCTATACAAGGAAAGCCTGAGGGGAGAGGAAGAAACATCTCCCATGGTGACCTTGGAGTTGTTTTGTTGTGATGAGCGATTTTTTTTCCTTGTGGAATTCCAAAGCCTCTGTTTCCTGAATTCAAATCCACATTCCCTGATTTTGCTTGTCCACTCAGCCCTGTGCCCAGTCTTATCCATTTCTACTAGTCCACTTGTGTAGGTTTCCCATGGGAAACCTAGCTAAAGTGAGTTCCACAGTGCAGTGGAACAGGCTATCAAGTTAACGTAAACTGCATAAATTCTAGTTACACACAGGAAGTTTGGACAATGGAGCACACAAGAATCCAGCCAGTTTCCTAGAACACACATGTAGTACAGGGCCAAGAGTCCTTTGTTTACAACCAGGTCAGTCCTGTAATAGAATGGCATCTATTTTTCTCTTTTTAAAAACATCTGGTTTGTAATTGACATTCTTTCAAAATGTCAGTCTAGGCAAAGACAGATATAGTGACATTAGGCAATACAGCAAAATATAACATAAGAACATAAGAACGGCCATACTGGGTCAGACCAAAGGTCCATCTAGCCCAGTAGCCTGTCTGCCGACAGTGGCCAGCACCAGGTGCCCCAGAGAGGGTGGACCAAAGACAATGATCAAGCGATTTGTCTCCTGCCATCCTCTCCAGCCTCTGACAAACAGAGGCCAGGGACACCATTTCTATCCCCTGGCTAATAGCCTTTTATGGACCTAACCTCCATCAAATTATCGAGCTTCTCTTTAAACTCTGTTATAGTCCTAGCCTTCACAGCCTCCTCTGGCAAGGAGTTCCACAGGTTGACTACACGCTGTGTGAAGAAGAACTTTCTTGTATTAGTTTTAAACTTGCTACCCATTAATTTCATTTGGTGTTCTCTAGTTCTTCTATTATGGGAACTAATAAATAACTGTTCTTTATCCTCCCTCTCCACACCACTCATGATTTTATATACCTCTATCATATCCCCCCTCAGTCTCCTCTTTTCTAAACTGAAAAGTCCCAGTCGCTTTAACCTCTCTTCATATGGGACCCATTCCAAACCCCTAATCATTTTAGTTGCCCTTTTCTGAACTCTTTCCAAGGCCAAAATATCTTTTTTGAAGTGAGGAGACCACATCTATACACAGTATTCAAGATGTGGGCTTACCATAGTTTTATACAAGGGCAGTAAGATATTCTGTGCCTTATTTTCTATCCCTTTCTTAATAATTCCTAGCATCCTATTTGCCTTTTTGACCGCCACTGTACACTGTGTGGAAGTTTTCAGAGAACTATCCATGATAACTCCAAGATCTTTCCTGATTTGTCATAGCCAAATTAGCCCCCATCATACTGTACGTATAGTTGGGGTTATTTTTCCTGATGTGCATTACTTTACACTAATCCACATTAAATTTCATTTGCCATTTTGTTGCCCAATCACTCAGGGTATGTCTACACTACCCTCCTAATTCGAACTAGGAGGGTAATGTAGGCATACCGCACTTGCAAATGAAGCCCGGGATTTGAATTTCCCGGGCTTCATTTGCATGAAGCCGGCCGGTGCCATTTTTAAATGCCGGCAGTTCGAACCCCGTGCCGCGCTGCTACACGCGGCATGGAATAGCTAGTTCGGATTAGGCTTCCTAATTGTAATTAATAGTGATTGTAATTAATAGGTTGTAATTAATAGTGATGAGATAAAGCATGCATGTCTCATTCTGTCATGTATTTGTTTTTAATCATAATTAAACCTATGACCCATTCCTGTGATACTAGTGACTGAAAGATTAAATCCAGTTAATAAATTCTGAGGAAAACTCATATATTTTGATATGGCACACATAGTGCAGTACTTCATTTCTGCAAAATATTGCTAACTGAGCAGACCCCAAACCACCTTTTCTGTCAGCTATATCTTTTGTGTTAGAATAAAAGGCCATTTTTAATACTCCTTTCCTAATACCTAAAATCACCCATGTCTCCTATTTATACAACCAATTTGATCTGGGTATATTAAGTGTCCCTTTTCGAAATTCTATTTGCTATAAATTTTGTGAATAATTACTAATCTCTGTTGACTTGTTAAATTGTTCTAATAAACACTGTGCTCTTGTCACTCTTGTCAATCAAGATAGGATTAATACCCTGATTTGTCAGTAATAAGATTGACATTTGCTAGGCATTGGAAAGGATTTTTGTTCAAATGTTTGGCTTATTTGTCTATGTATATTTGGAGGATAAAATACTTAAAAAGCAAGTGATTTCAAAAACCAAATATTAAACCTAGAGAGAAACATGATGCCAGGGGACTGAACTAAGGTATTAAAAATTATTAAGGTCACATAGAAAACAACCCGGGCCACTCTTTTCCCTTTGTTACATATCAGGAGTCATTCAATAAAACTAATGTTTGGTAAAAGTAGACCAAATAAAAAGCAGAACTTGATATAACTTGACAAGGAGGATGTCAGATATTTCAGCCAACCCTAGTTCCAAGTACCCTCCAACCTCCTGTTCCCCCACATGGACAGGCCACTTTTCCAGAAAGCAGGCAGACAAATGATGTTAAAGGGAACATTGCACAACTTTAAATGAGAATGTGCTCTAATAGATAAGCAACGTAACAATGGAATACTGTTAACTGGGACAACATTAAGTGAGGAAGTACTGTACCCAGAATTGGACCCAGTACTCCAGTTGAGGCCTTATCAGTGCCAAGTACAATTGCACAGTTACTCCCTGTGTCTTACTGGAAACATTCTTAACACATCCCTGAATCATATTAATCTTTTTACAGCACATTACATCATTGACTCATAGTCAATTTGTGATCCACTATTACTCTCGGATCCTTTTCAGCAGCACCACCTCCTAAACAGTCATTCCTGATTTTGAGGTTGTACATTTGACTTTTCCTTCCTATGTGAAGTACTTTGCACTTCTCTTTTTTGAATTCCATTTTGTTGATTTCTGATTAATTCTCTAATCTGTCAAGGTCATTTTGAATTTTAAATCCATCCTCCTCAGTGCTTGCAATACTTCCCAGCTTGGTGTAGTCTGTAAATTTCATAAGCATACACTCCAATCTATTATCCATGTCATTAATGAAAATAATGAATAGTACTGGATCCCGAACTGACTCCTGAAAGGTTCTGCTAGGCATATCTTTCCAAATGGACATGTGACAAGACATTTGCCTCATTTCTAAAATAATATGCTTTCTTAGAAGTATCATGATTTTTCTGTTAGTCAATTCCCTACTGTTTCTTGGTTCTTAGAAGAGCCTCCCTTCACACTTGCATTCACTTATCTTAAATTTAATCTCAGAATGTTGGACCAAGTTCCCTCCTGGTGTAAATAGGCAAAATTCCAACAAAGTCAATGGAGAAGAACCCATTTATATATCATATTATTTGTTCCTATAATTAATTCCTTAAATATGTCAGGGTTTTTACAGAAATCGGTATATTCTATGAAATTTGTATGCAGATTTGTATCTAAACTTTCCTTAGCAGTCCTATTCAGGTCCATTCTGGGTTTGGTAGCTCTTTTATCTTTTATATACACTGACAAATGTAATAATTGTCTTGTTGTAAGATTTCCCCAAATTGCTGACCATTTTGTTCTTTTGCTGCCATTAATTCTGGGGTCTCTTTCCATATGTTTTTGTAATTTCAGTTATCTCAGTTAACTGGCAAATTCTATATAAGAACGTAAGGACAGCCATAGTGGGTCAGACCAAAGGTCCATATAGCCCAGTACCCTGTCGACAGTGGCTAATACTAGGTGCCCCCGGAGGGAATGAACTGAACAAGTTATCATCAAGTGAACCCACCCCGGTTGCCCATTCCCAGCTTCTGATAAACATAGGTTAGAGACACCATTCCTACCCAACCTGGCTAATAGCCATTGATGGACCTAACCTCCATGAATTTATCTAGCTCTTTTTTGAACCCTGTTCAAGTCCTGGTCTTCACAACATTCTTTGGCAAGGAGTTCCATGGGTTGACTGTGTGTTGTGTGAAGAACTTCCTTTGATTTGTTTTAAACCATTTAGTGACCCCTAGTTCTTTTGTTAAGGGAATACTTTCTCCACACCAGTCATGATTTTATAGGCCTCTAACATAGGCCTTCCCTCAATCTCTTCTTTTCTAAGATGAAAAGTCCCAGTCTTTTAAATATCTCAGAAGATCTAGCGAAGTGATTATTCTCCTTTATTCAGCCTAGACTGCACGTTGAACTTTCGAAAAAAGCGGCTTGCTTTTTCGAAAGAAAGCATCCAGTGAGTCTGGATGCTCTCTTTTGAAGAAGCCCTATTTACATTGAAGAACGCCTTCTTTCGAAAGAGGAACTTTCGAAAGAAGGCGTTCTTCCTCGTGAAATGAGGTTTACCGCCATCGAAAGAAAAGCCGCGTTCTTTCCGATTTAATTTTGAAAGAACTTGAGTCTGGACGCAGGGGAAGTTTTTTCGGAAAAAGGCTACTTTTCCCGAAAAAACCCCTGAGTCTGGACACAGCCCAGGAGAAAAGAGTGAGAGGGGATTTAATAGAGAAGCCCTTAACTACCTGAAGTGAGGTTCCAAAGAGGATGGAGAAAGGCTGTTCTCAGTAGTGACAGATGGCAGAACGAGGAGCAATGGTCTTAAGTTGCAATGGCAGGGGTCTAGGATGGCTATTAGGAAAAACAATGTTACTAGGACGGTGGTGAAGCAATGGAATGGGTTACCTAGGAAGGACATAGAATCTTTTCAGTCTGGGCTTGACAAATCCCTGGCTGGGATGATTTAGTTGGGGTTGGTCTTCTTTTAGCAGTGGGTTGGACTTGATGACTTCCTGAGGTCTCTTCCAAACCTATGATTCTATGACTCTATGACAATCATTTTGTTGCCCTTTTCTGAACTTTTTCCAGTGCTAAGTTATCTTTTTTGAATTGAGGTGACCACATATTATGTTTTTGATGGTGTTATTTTTAATTAATAATTCATTGTAAAATGGTCATGTGACAGACCCCCCCCATCTGAAATGGACTTATGCACACAAATATGCATAACTCATAGATGCCTGGGACAAATTGCCTCATGTAACCTATCAATCTTAATGTCATAATCCGCTGGGTCTGTACATCTTATTTTGTTGCATGTATCATTCTTGTGTGTAAAATTAGATATATGGAGTATGGAATGGTTTATGGTTTTAAAAGTGCAAAGGCAAGCCATCAAGGATGTTTCCCTCAAAGTATGGTCAACAGTACACATAGAATCATATAACTGGAAGGGACCTTAAAAGATCATCAAGTTCCATCCCCTGTCCTTACGGCAGGACCAAGCACCACCTGATAGATGTCAGTCTAACCTGCTCTTAAATATCTCCAGAGATGGAGCTTCCACAACCTCCCTAGGTAATTTATTCCAATGTTTAACCACCCTGACAGTTAGTAAGTTTTTCCTAGTGTCCAACTTAAACTTCCCTTGCTGCAGTTTATGCCCATTGCTTCTTGCCCTATTATCACAGGCCACAGAGAACAATTTTTCCTCCTCCTCCCTGTGGCACTCTTTTAGATACCTGAAAATCGGTATCATGTCCCCTCTCAGTCTTCTCTTTTCCAAACTAAACAAGCCCAATTCCTTCAGCCTTCCCCCATAGTTCATGTTTTCTAGACCTTTAATCATTTTTGTTGCTTTTCTCTGGACCTTCCCAAATGGACCTTCTCTGGACTTTCTCTGGACCTTCTCCAATTTTTCCACAACTTTCATTAAATGTGGTGCCCAAAACTGAACACAATACTCCAGTTGAGGCCTAATCAGTGCAGAGTAGATAGAAGAATGACTTCTCATGTCTTGCTCACAACACTTGTGTTAATGCATCCCAGAGTCATGTTTTCTTTTTTTGAGACTCATATGACCACTAGATCCCTTTCTGCAGTACTCCTTCCTAAGCTGTCACTTCCCATTCTGTATGTGTGAAATGAATTGTTCCTTCCAAAGTGGAGTATTTTGCATTTGTCCTTATTAAACTTCATCCTATTTACCTCAGACCATTTCTTCAGTTTGTTCATATAATTTTGAATTATGACCCTATCCTCCAAAGCACGTTCAACCTCTCCCAGCTTGGTATCATCTGCAAACTTAATAAGTATGCTCTCTAAGCCATCATTTGTAGCATAGGCACAACAGTATCTTTTGTACATTAAGTCTTAGCAGTGGTTTGTCCTAGGAAGTCATGTGACTCCCCAACTGGTAGGGTCTGACCAGCTGTGATTTTTCCATATAAGGGTGGAATGTAGAAACAAAATTCCTGCCCAAAAGTGTAATCTATGAAACAATGGAAAGCTAGCAGTTTCTTTGTCTTTGGCTGGTGTGGCACACCCAACAGGACAACTAAAGATCCCAGAGAAAAGGAGACTTTTCCTGGTTTTGGAGGCTTAACTGGAATAAGAGTAGTTTTAGGGTAAGTTTGTACTGAGGGTTTAGTGTTCGAATTAATGAAGTGTTTTCTGTTATTTTAAATTTATAATCTGCTTCATTCTACCTCTTCTCATTTACAATCACTTAAATTTTACTGCCTGTACTTAATAAAATCACTTTTATTTACTATCAAGCCCAGAGTAAATAATTGTTACCTGAGGGGGCAATCAGTATGCACATCCCCCTTTCATTATTAAAGGGGGCTTACCTAATTAATTCCTTTGGGGATCTGATTCCATTTGGGGAGTGGTTTCCCTGGAAGCTGGGCCCAAAACTGCATTTTCCTCAGACCTGAAGTGTTTCTGTGTTTGTATTGCTCCTCTGGAGGCAGTGATCTTAGCTCTGTGCCTGGGCTGGAAGCAGACCAGATGAGCTGGCCCATCAGGACAGGATAGTGAGAGCAAGGAGGCGCATGTCAGTGGCTTTGTGACTTCACCCCATCACAGGTCAGATATGGTTCTTGATAGAATGATAGATGTTCTTTGTATACTACTCACTAATCACTAGACCCTGGAAATAAATCTATGCAGGAATGGGAATGATCCGAGTCATAGTAAAACACTGATTTTATGCCAAATCTATTCTTTACATTCTGAAACTGCTATCCTTCCCAAAGTGGCTATATAAATAGAATGTACAAGCTGGCTATGAGCTGTGCAATTGTTCATGTTCTCTTTATCACGTAAGTGCTTCTTTTTAAGAGGGTCACATCACAATTCCAGGTTTTTATGGAATTCAGAACACTCTTTAATTAAGAGGCCAAAATATACCTTTCCTGGCTATCAAAGATAAAACCTGGGAGATATGTAGTTAAGAGCATAATAGAGGAAACAATGTCATCTCCATGGCACAATCCCCTTTTCTGGAGCTCTATGGGATCTCTGGTATTTTCAGGATGAAGCCCATAGCAAAGAAGATGGAGCAGAGGATCATCCACAGTCCAGAGCACCATCCTCCATTGGTCTTGCAGATATCCATATGGAAATCTAAAGAGGAGTTAACACAGCATGAAGCAGCATTAAGCCTTGCTCAAGCCTTTTTGTGGCTAATGCTGCATAAATTGGGAGGAGGAGGTTTTGTTTTGGTAGGATTCTTTTCCCCCTAAATAAACCCTTCTGCCTCTGGGGAGAGCATGAGAACAAACCACATGTGAGAGGTGTTAGTAATGTCACTGAACACACAACTGGAAGGTACTCAGATGATGATGAGGGTGATATAAGAACATATATTGGCTAGAATGGATGTTGCAATGGTTCCTGTAGAAGTAGTATTGCTACTGTCATGATTATGAGGGTTAGCCAGCAGCCTGGGGATTAAGGGGTTAACTACACCTAGCCAGGTGGAGCGACCAGTAGGAATGTAGTTGGGACTTTCAAACTGGGACAAAGGAATTTGGGTTTTTTCCTTTCTCCTTTTGTGTCTCTCTGTGTGTTCTCTGCAGCTACAGAGAGGGACAAGCATGTCTCTCTCTCTCTCCAAGACACCATTCTTCATTTTCTGTAAGTAGGGTAAAGTTTAGGTAGTTTCGTTAGGCTTTATTGCTTTAAGGGTTGGGCATGGGATCTGATATCTGGCACTGCTTAAGAGATGTTTGGCTTTTCCTTTTATCTAAGTTCTAGCCCATGGTGTAATTCCTGCATGAGTATATTTATTACCCTTCCATCTGATCCTTATGCTTGCAACAGGAATATTGTTGTAATAATACAAGTTTTCTCTTTCCTTTTTATTAACCTGGCATTGGTTAATTGTGTGCCTGATTTTTATAATAGGGGTGAGATTTCCCAAATGATATTTCCCCTAATCTCTTTATTAATATTTGGGTGGTGGCAGCGGAAGTTTTATTCCCAAAATCTAGGTTTTTAAGATTTTGGGGGAAGTTTTATACAAAAGCCTGGTAGATAAGGCTTTGGGGTACACTTGCTGGCCCCCACTTCTGCATTTATCATGCCAGAGTGGGGAAGGAGCCATGACAGCTACGATGTACAGAAATCCAGAGGAACCATTCTGATGAACAGCAAAGGAGGTTTAGGTTTAGGTTGGACATTAGGAAAAACTTCCTGACTCTCAGGGTTGTTAAACACTGGAATGAATTGCCTGGGAAGATTGTAGAATCTCCATCTCTAGAGATATTTAAGAGCAGGTTAGGTAGAAATCTATTGGGGTAATCTAGATCAGGGATGGGGAACCCTTTTTCAATTGGGGGCCACTGACCCACAGAAAAAATCTGCTGGGTTCGACACACAAGTGAGAAGCAAAAAAAGCAACAGTGTGAGTTCTCCAATGCTAAGCAGGGGGGAGCCCTGAGCCTTGGGGGCCAGAACCAGGCAAGCCAGGGATCACATCTGGTCCCCGGACCTCAGGTTTCCCTCCCCTGATCTAGATGGTGCTGGATCCTGCTGTGAGAGCAGGGGACTGGACTTGATGACCTTTTACGGTCCCTTGCAGTTCTAATATTCTATGAGTTTATGATTCTATGAACAGGTCCACTACTGTACAAGGTGTTCCCTTCCCCAGGATAGAGTGTGTGTCTAGCTTGTGAATATACTAGACCTAGAGAACAAAAACCACTGAGCTGTACTTCTTTTCGGTGTTCTTCACAGGCTGAGCTCCAAAACCTTACAATTCATTTTGGATGCTATCTACCCGCCTCATTACGTATAAGCTACAGAAAGTCTGTTTTGTTTAGGATTGCCATGGGGACAAAGGTATTTTATAATTTTTAGGTATGATAGTTTTTCAGGCAGACTATGATCCTGTACTGCTGAGCTAAGAAAGACTACCTCCTGGATTTTAAAGTGTTCTGCTTATGAGGGGGTTACAAAATCTGTTCAACTCAAGGTAATTTTTTAAATCACCGCAATCCTGTTATTACTATGGGCAAACAGTGTTTGTGCACTGGGAAAAATAGATAATTCTAAGGGAAATTCATGTTTGGTGGGGGGGAGATATCATAAATAAAAAAAAAAACTCTTGACACCTAAAGCAGTTAATCAAATTAGATGCCCAGCCTTCTAGATGGT
Organism: Pelodiscus sinensis; assembly: GCF_052426305.1. Lineage (NCBI taxonomy): Eukaryota > Metazoa > Chordata > Testudines > Trionychidae > Pelodiscus > Pelodiscus sinensis. The sequence goes on along the minus strand of NC_143052.1, from coordinate 53,171,688 downwards.
TGCTAGTCAATCTTCTCATCTATCTATTTAATGGGCACTCGGGCACCTCTCTTAGGTAGCCACGCTTGAAATGGAGACTTTGCATTCCCTTGATCTGAAAACCTTTTGAAATGGCTTTTAAAATGTAAACATTGTTACTGTGCTTTCAATCACCCCTTTTTGGAGCTGCAGAATCGGTAGCAGCAGGAGGACTTAGTGTTAGAAACATTTTATTTGAGATTTCTGTTCAAGTGAGACAGAATGTTCTTTACATTGGATTGCATTTCTGTTCTCTCTGGGAAATCCTTTGATTTATTTTTTTCATCCCTGTGTGTTTTCCATTTGCTCCCCCAATTATGAAACATCTAGATCACCCCAGTACAAAAAAGAGATGAAACATTTAAAGGATATTGAGAACTGAGGTATCACAGTGGGTCAAAAAAAGAGTTGTTTTTCATGTTTCTATTACTGTAATACATTGGGGAAAGTGTATATTTTCAGTGTCTTTCAGCCTCATATTTCTAGTTGTATTTAGGCCTAGCTCTAAATTAAACATGCAGGAAAAGTAATCTGATCAAGAGTTAGCTCAGTTTTCCTTACTTTGACTGGATTTTGGTTGATCTAGACTGTTTCTGTGATTATAGAAAATAAAACATGTCAAAAAAGTATGAGGTTTTATATGGACTGATTTGAGCTACCTCACTCTAAATGCATTAGCAAAAATCAGATATTTGCAGTGTGGATCTTGTTATGCTTCTCAGAAGTACATGGGATCTTTTTCAGGGAAAAAGGCAATATTCCATGTTTATTGAAAATGCAACATGAAAAACAGCATTCACACACAAACACACACCAGTCCTACCAACATTGTTGTAGTTACCAATCTGTAGCTTAGACCAATCTAATGGCCAGTTAGATTGGGCCTGAGTGGAGGAGTTGGGATCTCTCATTCGTGGTTCAATGCTCCAAGGCTTTGAAGGACAAAAACCCAGAGAACTATGGCAAACACAGCCCATCTTTATAGCTGTAAGTTCCCATTCAAGTCCATAGATGATGCAGTGTTATACTGCAATTGTTAATCCTTAAATGGTGTTAATCTTCGGGATATTCTGCCATTAGACTTCATCAGAATTTAATGGTTATTGTCTAGCTTTCCCATAATTCTTTTATTTGTTTTCTTGCCTTTGGAGATGTTTGTGTTATTTCCAATCCTATCCGTTCTGCTTACTCATTTTTCATCGCGCACAATAGATGTTTTCTCATTGTTGCTGATTGTTCTTGACCATCTGGATGTTTGTGACAGCTTTCACACTTATCCTGAACTATACACACATTCTTCACTCACACCAGACAATTTTACAGAGAATTTCAGACCAGATTACATTTTAGAAAGGATTATATAGTTCTAAAGGGATTACAAAAGAACCTTACATATTTAAATTTGTAATGCAGACAAGAAGCACATCTTAATTTGTAATGCAGACAAGAAGCACAACTTAATTTGTAATGCAGACAAGAAGCAAGACCTTATAGCAAACATTGTAATAAAACCTTGTCCTAAGATAAAAGACATGACCATAAGAAGTCTTGAATGCTTCATGCCGCAGCATTGGTGTATACACTTCTCAGCTTATCTGATGCATATTTACCAATGGCACTAGCTGTTCCTTCCTGCAAATTATGAAGGTTGGTCAGCATGGATAAATGGAAGCAAGCAGAACTTATAAGCAAAACATTATCCTACTACTTTACAAACTATCATCTAATATTTATACAGACCACAACGTGATCCAACTTTCATTAAAATCAGTGGAAAAATCTTCCACTGATTTCAGTGAGTGCTGGACCCAACTCTACAAGAACTGATGAAAATGTAATGTATTTGTCCATAATTTGTTCCACCCATGGTAACCTTATATATTGACTATGTTTTCTTTAACATTTTAACTAGTAGTTTCTAAAGTATTTAAAATGGTTAAAACAATTTAAAAAACAGTAGATTGAGATAATTAGATTGAATAATCCCTGAAATTAGAGGGGATTACTTAGCTGTTTAGGAACATCTCTAAAATACATAGATTCCCTAAAATTACCAGTTGACTTGCAGGATGGCTGACTCATCCATTCTGATGCTTCTAAATAAATAAATATACTTCTCTACTGTTGGTGGTATAGTGCGGTTTCATATGTAGATTTTAAAGATTCTATAGTAATTTTTGTTAGCATACTGAATGGTTCCTAATGGCTTGACTGCCAAAATGTTCCTCTTCTCCCCAAGACTTTCCCCACTGCTGCATGGGAATTTCTTTCTGAACTGCAGGTTATTTTGCTCTGGCATGGTTGTTGCTTAAGAACATGTGCAGTATTAAGCATAATACATATAAAGAACGATACACATTAAAAGAGGATGATCCTGAAGAAAAATGAACATGGTATGTAAGTAGTTCCTGTGCTGAATTAAGTGTGAGGCTACAAAGATATTTATTCAGTGAAGAGCCAATCAAAATTCATTGCAAGGGTGGATACTTAATTAGTTGATCTCATTGAGAGTGTTTTGGGGATAGGCAGGCAATTATTCATACAGGGATGTCTAAACTTCTTTGATTCTGATAGATCTCTAACAATTCTGTAGTTCTCAGAAATTCTATAAGATGCATTACAGTGATAAAATAGCTTTACAATTCATCCCATTAATTTTTGTCAAATCTTTTCTTTCACAGATGGAATGCAAATGAAATCATAGCTCTCTAATCTGATTTCCAGCACTCTGTGTTTTTATGCACAAAAATATTTTGCTTTTCTCTTTGTCTCAGACATAGATGACAAATGAAACTTTAAAACTCTCAGTTGAAGCATAAAGCTAATGAATGAGGTTAAATGATTGCACAATACAAAATACACAACAGATGGTTAGAAAGTCAACTTCCTGGAAATTGCTTAATTTACAATATAATAGTGCTTTAAGGGGGTCAAATTCTGCATTGATTTGTACATCCTTATAATGTCCTTCAGTTAAGATGGTGCAAAGCATTGACTTCCATCAGGTTCATTTGTCTAGCATCACTGAGAGGAAAATGCCTTATATAGAGAGCATATTGGATGTATATAAGAGCAAACATCTCTAATCCATAATCATTATTTTGGTGTAAAGTATTGTCTCACTTACAGAATTTACATTACTGGGCATGCTCATGTGAATGTACACAAAAAGTGTGTGTACACACACACACCAATATTAAAGATGGTAACCAAAGATTAAAGATGCAGCCAAAAAAGATTGACTGTAAAGCTGAGCAAATTAATAAGCATAGTGATTCCCTCCATATTCCATCTGTAAACTGAAACACAAAATGGCAACTTCCTCGTAAGTTCTGCTTGAGGAGGGAGAGTATTTGTTTAAATGTGCAGTACGCTAAAAATGGAAGACAGTTCTTTCTCCTTACAGACTCCACAGTTATCAGCAGGAGTTCCACAAGCTGACTGAGGGAAAAATATAGTTCTTGGATACCAACTCACTTGTGATTTAACATTGCTATTGGAATGAATTAGTAAGTGGAGTTTACACTTAAAAACCTAAAAACTGATCATACGTTGGTGCAATGCTTGAATTTCAAAAAGGTGCAAAGCGTTATTCTCCCCACACTCAGAATGTGATCGCATATTACAGTTCCCTTCCTCTGGCCTCCGTGTCCCCGTTTTTCAAGAAGCTGCAGGTAAAACTATGGAACACATCCTCAGTTCATATAAATCAGTTTAGCACCCATGAAGCCAATGAAGTCTACGTACTGACACCAGCTGAGGTTCTACATGCCACAGTGAATAGTAGGCTATGTTTACACTGTGGGATACGGGACAAGTGGCAGTGAAAGCCTCTGGTAGCCAGGAGGCAGCAGGAAAAGACTTTGTGCTGCCAGAGCCTTTGTCTGGGGTGGGGAACGGTTCTGGCATTGTGAAGTTAATAAGGTGTCATAATGTTCAAAACAGCAATGTAGACATGGAGGCACTGTTTGGCTGCAAGCCTGCTGATGGGATGGGGAAGAGGGCAGTTGCTTCAAACAGGCCGGGGATCCTGGCCACTGCTCCTGTGGCAGCAGCACTGGCCAGCAGGGGCGGATATAGGGCAGGGCGAATGGGGCGGTCGCCCCGGGCCCCACGCTTCAGAAAGTCCCGTGCATTCGCCGTGGTGCCGCTGCACATGCGCATGGCGTCACTGTGCATGTGCCGTGGCAAAGGGGGGCCCCCGCAGAATTATGCTGCCCGGGGCCCCGCAAAACAGTCATCTGCCCCTGCTGGCCAGAGCTCTGGATCTTTAAATTGCCACTGGAACACCACAGTAGCCGTGGTAATCTTGCTTCTCCTAGCCCCACCTCTTCTGCCTGACACCCCACCCCTTCCAGGAACATGCCCCCCCCTTGTCCACGGGCCTGTGAAGGCTATTGGCTCCCCTGCTAAAGGTGTGTAGAGAGCTGTGTTGGGTACATATCCCAAGGTTCTGGTTTACTCACGGAAACAGTGCCTCACCATTACTGCTATTTATACCTATATTTGTACTCTACAAGCCACTGCAAGGGTGTGTCTAGACTACAGGGTTTTGTCGACAAAAGTGGACTTTTGTCAACAAAACTATATCTGCGTCTACACTACCGCCAAGTTCCGTTGACAAAACGTCGGCAGAACTCGGCAGTTTTGTCGGCAGCGGTAAACCTCATTCTACAAGGAATAACACCTTTTGTCGACAGAGTTCTGTCGACAGAAAGCATTATTGCATCTACACTGTCCTTTGCATCTACACTCTCATGTCAACGAAGCATCTTGCTTTGTCGACAGAACTGGATGTAGTCTAGATGCTCTTTGTTGACAGAAGCTTTGTTGACAGTATCTGTCAACAAAGCCTCTGTCGACAAAAGCCTATAGTCTAGACGTACCCAAAATGTAGACATAGCCTTAGATACTCTGCTCCAGTATTTAAGTACTGTTGCTTTGATAAGTTAATTTATGAAAAATTACATGGATTACTCAAAAAATTAATTTTAACTCCCATGATTTAGAACAATTATATATAATAAGCTTGAGGTTATTTATGCCTCAGTGAAATCTTTACAAGGCAGTTGAAACTTGCTTTGCTTTTCTAGCCAAAGGTATTACAATTAAGAATTAATTTTTCTCCATTGCCATTATAAGCAAATTGTAAAACTTAGCCAAATTTGCAGAATACATCTATGGGACATTATTCAGTGTAAGACTTAATTCTGAAATTTAATGAACTGCATTTGCATTTTTTATTAGCTAAAGTTCTTTTATTTCTTTAGTCATGTCTTGAGAGTGTTCTTGAAGTATAAAGTCTAGCTCTGAATGACAACATCATAGTATTTGGATTTTTAATGATCCCCCATGCATGTCTACAAGTTTGGTTGGGAAAGACACATTCCTAGCTAGTTCATCCCGTTCGGTAGTTCGCAGGTATCATAAACATAAGTGGAAAATTTTAACCAGATTACCAGACTATTGCATCATGCAATCTAGATGGTAAAAAGCAGGTCTGAAAAAAACTGGAACTAACATAAGAAAAATTAGCGGAGATTTTTAAACTGAGGACCTGAGTCAGAACCACTTCCTGTGATCTTGGTTCAGAGTCAGATTCTGTGGAGTGTTCCATTTCTGGATTCTCCTACTTCCTGAAGCTATAACTTCCTCAGCCTGAAAATGTTTTTGGGCTCCTGATCCCACAATCCTTCTGGTGACAGCTCTCAATAGCAGTATCTTCCAGGACTCAAGCCCTGCCTATAATAATTTAGTTTGGAAGACTTGAAATGCAAAGAATGATTCATCTGTGGTCTGTAATCCTCATTCTGTCTTGTTAGCTTCTGCTGTGATAGGCTGCCTTGTGCTCTCTGTTCCCCTCCATCGTGTTCATATTGTCTCTAGCCTACAATCAATGAGCAGGCTTTTCCTGGTCTCTGTTTTTCAGAGGCAGATCTGGGATGACTTGCCTAAAGGAAGGGGCAGCAACATGTCCTCAGAACACCGTCTTGTGAATGGATTACTAGGTTCTGTGTCTGCAACCAAAGTGAGAGAAAATACGTGACAGAAGAGCATAAGGGAGTGTGGGACAGGAAACAAGAGAAAAAAGGATGGACCCAGCTCAGTTGGGTGTTCTTTTGACCCAATCAGAGACCCTACATTCCCCGCTCCTTCCCTTAGTGTGGCAGATATTGTACCTGGGAAGCAGTCTTTGTCTCCATTGCTTACTGCATGGATGATGGGACTCCATAGAAAGGAATAGCAATCTTCTTTATCCTAGCATATTGTAATGGCAATCCTTTTTATGTGACCTTCTTGCTACTCTGCTTAGGAAATCCCTTTACTACACCTGCCTGATGTATAAGGTCCTTGGTGAGTGATCCCTTCCCCCAATCCTGAGGAAATAGGCAGCAGGTTTAATAGGTAGCAGGTTTTAAATAAACAGAAGGAAGTATTTCTTCACACAATGCACAGTCAACCTGTGGAACTCCTTGCCAGAGGATGTTGTGAAAACCAGGTTTTTAACAGGTTTCAAAAGACAGCTAGATAAATTCATGGAGGATAGGTCCATCAATGGCTGTTAGCCAGGATGGGCAGAAATGGTGTCCCTAGCCTCTGTTTGTCAAAGGCTGGGAATGGGTGGCAGGGGTGGACTTGCTTGATGATTACCTGTTCTGTTCATTCTCTATGGGGGCACCTAGCATTGGGCACTAGCATTGGTTGGAAGACACAATACTGGACTAGATGGACCTTTGGTCTGATCTGGTATGGTTGTTCTTATTATCTTAAAAGGAAGTTTTCACCAAAGGTCTCTCCTTTTCTTATTGGCCAATGGGCTTCTGGACCTTGGGTCTCTGCTTTTTACATTTGAATTTTGACTTCTCTTGCACTGATCAATGGGGAGAAGAGTGAAGAGACACATGTGGGGTAAAAAGGGGAAAATATAGTAGGGGAAGCAGAGATGTCTGCAAATCTCCAAAACATTCTACAGAACCAGCAAGGGTGTGGATTCCTGCTCCATTCTTTCCCATCTCAGCAAAAGAGGAGAAAGTGGATCAGCTGGTTGTGTGTGTGCATATGCATGTACACATGGATGTGTACCGTGATATGAGATTAGGAATTTGTGTGCTTCCCCTGTACCTGTATTTAACCAGTGGACATTGCAGCCTCCTGAGTGTATTTCAGCAGTACTCTGTATGGAGATCTGTGAGCACTTACACGTACCTGGTCAATGTTGGGGATGGAATGGAGTATTTTACATTTTCCCCATGTGGATTTGGGAAATGCCAACGTTATTTTTCATCTTTATTCTCCTCTTCATTATGCTGAGGATATGGATAGAACGGAGCAAGTACTATTTAACAGGAAAAGGAGATGAAGAAAACTCCTCAGTGGTATGGTAACACAGATACCACTATTAAAAAATAATGGCCTTAATCCTTGAGGATAGCTTCATAAAGCAGCTCATCAGAGGACTGTGCAAAACTCATTTTGGGGGGATCATGGCAGACTAAGTCTCTTGTCCATCTCTGGATTAACTGAAAGCATCCTGAATGCTGCTCTCAGATGGAGTTGATGGCAACAGTCTCCAAGGACCATTTCAGTAGCTGATGGATGAGGACATAGGGCCATTGTGATGGAGGAGAAAGGTTCCATGCCAGCAAAGAAGGAGTTAAAGAGAGCCTTTGGACTCAGCTAGCTCCATGCTTCTCTGCCTGAAGCTAACACCAAGCCTGGAGGGGGAATAAAAGGAGAGAACCTGGCACAGTACAGGGCAGACTGGAGAGAAACCAGGATGTTGCTCTATCTCTGTGTGAAGGAAGATTTGCTGGTAGACAAACAGATCTGATCGCCACGGCCTCTAGGGAGAAGCATTTAGTCCTCAGGAGAGAATGATACTCAACTAAGAAACTGTTTCAAGGATTGGGAATGCCTTAAGCCTGAGCTAATTTTACTTTTTTCTTGGGAACATTTCAGGGCTAAGTCCTTTCAGCCCACCAGACTGTAGGAGTACCCAGTGTACACAGGGAACTGAGGCTTCATCCCCCTCCTCTGCAGGGGATACCCACAGCCATGTCAGGACACCATGAAGATCCAAAAGGGAGTGCTACTCCTGCCACACCATTACAGACGTCTTTGCCACATCTTTTTCAAGACCATGCCCACCTGTCCCCACACGCTGAGGTGTCACCTCATGAGCTACTATATTGAATCTGTACCATCAGAGATTCTCCCTAAGCCAGGAAGAGTCTCATGTGGGAAGCTAAGCTTTCTTTCCACCTAGAATGTCCCACAGTGGTGTGATGCAAAGTGTCCACCCGATGTAAGCAGAGTCAGGATAAACTCTCCCCTGACATCTGGTGGTGAATAGTGGCGAGTTGTGCAAAAAGACTTGAGGGGTTGATCTTGTTTGCATAGACACACCCACCCCGCCTATTATGAGCCCTCAGCACCCCAAATGGTCACTTTGGCTGCTGTGGGATCCCCAGTTACTCTGTTAGGGTATGTCTACACTACCACCCTAGTTCGAACTAGGGTGGTTAATGTAGGCAACCGAAGTTGCAAATGAAGCCTGGAATTTAAATATCCCGGGCTTCATTTGCATCTTGCCAGGCGCTGCATTTTTAAATCCCCGGTAGTTCGGACTCCGTGCCCACGGCTACACGCGGCACGGAGTAGGTAGTTCAAATTAGGCTTTTTAATTAGAAAGCCTAATTCGAACTAATTCAAAAGCCTAATTCAAACTACCTACTCCATGACACATGTAGCCACAGGCATGGAGTCTGAACTACCGGGGATTTAAAAATGGTGGCACCCAGCAAGATGTAAATGAAGCCCAGGATATTTAAATCCCGGGCTTCATTTGCAACTTCGGTTGCCTACAATAACCACCCTTGTTCGAACTAGGGTGGTAGTGTAGACATACCCTTATTTAGGCAGGGAGAATAAAGTGTTGTTACCTTGATTATGTGAATCAAGGATAGTGGAACTGTTTTATGACAGAGGGATTCACCATCAGCACTCTCTAGACAAGGCACATGGGTTCCAAACCAAGTGAAGTGAGAGAGGTTGGGGATAGGTATTTGTACCTGGTGGTGGGGCCCCCCTTTCTGAGGGCCTGGAACACCAACTGCACCTCCTCCTCTCTCCACTGTGGAATATCAGAGCTAATTTTGATTCCATTAGGAGTCTAGTTACAGGCTGCTGAGCTGAATTCACTTTGGGCCAATGGTGCACTAGCACTGACGCTCCCCGACTATGAGCTGAAATCACAAAAGAACTAAAATTTACTAAGAGCTGAAATCACTGAGTGCTGTGGGGGAACCTGAAGCTATATTGCTGAGCTGCTGGCAAAGGAGTTCGCGGGAATGGGTGGCCAGCGGAGTGGCTGGTGGGAACGATTGGCGGGTGGCCGGTAGGAGTGGTGGCAGGCGGCCAGCGGAGGGGCTGGCAGGAATGACTGGTGGGCAGCCGGTGGAGTGGAACAAGATGACTGGTGGAGCAGGGCAGTTGGAGGACGGCTGGAACAGCTCTCGGGACAGCTGGTGGAGTGTGGCAGAGTGGCTTGCGTTAAAGGTCGCAGCAGAACCCTACTGAGAGGTGGGGCCATCATCCTCGAACCATGTAAGGTTCCCCTTATAACATCCCCCCCTGCCATTCCACCCAGATTGGGAGGTAAAAACTCTGCAGGTAAACTTTTGAACCCTGGGGCAGCACTGACCAGGGACAGAGACTTTTGGACTACGTCTACTCTGGCAGCTTCTTGCGGAAGAACAGTTGTTCTTCTGCAAAAACTTGCCGGCTGTCTACACTGCACGAGCTTTCTTCCAGAAGAATATTTACAGTATAGCATTGTAAAACAGGGCTTCTTCCGGAAGAGTTATTCCTCTCCCCACGAGGAATAAGCCTTCTTGTGCAAGAATTCTTCCAGAAGAGGGCAGTGTAGACAGGCAACATGAATTTCTTGCGCAAGCAGCCCCTTTGGTTAAAATGGCCATCAGAGCTTTCTTGTGGAAGAGAGCGTCTACACTTCCATGGATGCTCTTGTGCAAAAGCACATCTCTTGCGCAAAAGCACATGGTAGCGTAGACACTCTCTTGTGGAAGAGTTTTTGCACAAGAACTCTTCCTCAAAAGAGTTCTTGCACAAGAAGCTGCCAATGTAGATGTAGCCTTGGAGTGTTGGACTTTGAGTGATTTTGGGCTGCTGGACTCAAGAGACTTTTGGGGTGTTGGACTTTTGGAGACTTTGGCTGATTCTGGGCTGACTTGGGTCTTTGCTCATGGTTTGGTCTATGAATCCTAGTTGTGGTGTTTTCCCAATTTAATGCTGACGTCAGTTACCTTATGTTATTAAAGACTTGCTGCTATACCGAGGCTCTGTGCTTGCGAGAGAGGAAGAATTGCCTCTTTGAGGCCCCCAGGTGTATGAATAAGATTTCCCAGGTCACTGAGTGGGGGCTCGAGCCGGTGTTGCATTACGTTGTTGGGAGGGAACCCTTAGGTACTGAACCCGGTCCTTGCTGCTATTAACTCGGCCTGGCAGAAGGGTTACACTATATTGAAGAATTAGAGCCTATTTTTTGGTTAGCAATAGCTAATTGGAATCAATATGTGTGCACTGTGATGGTTCCACTATACTTTTAGTATCTACAAGTAGCTGCAATCTTAGTATCAGGTCCTGGTTATAAGGAAATGCTAGACACTGCACTTCAAAACATTAGTAAGGGCTCTGACATGATGGAATGGCTGAAAGTTCTGATATGTCTTAAGTCAAGGAATGGAAACTGAACTCAGGTTGTTGTGGCTAATCTCAAAACCATATTAAAACAGATACCAAGAAATAAACCAGACATGTAAGGAAGACAACACAGAATTTAGTTCACCGTTAAATTAGCTTCATTTTATTCTTATTTTGGTTTAATTGAAGTGAATGTGACCCTAGACCTGATAGAAGCATGTCCTTTGGTACAGCAAAATATGCATTCTGCTATTAGTATTGGTAATTTATTTCTGTTTGTTTAGGAATGTAGGTAATGAATAAAGTAATTGAAGGATTCCTATCAGGTCTGGATAATATGCTTTAGTCCCAGGAATAAGGAGTGTGGTAGATAAATAAGCTTAGAGAGAATTTTCTAAGCAAAGTTGACAGTTTAAAGAGATAAGCTGGCACAATTAAAGAGAGCATAGATAAGATTTTATATTACAAGGTAATAACACAGCATGTGCCAAGATTTTCAAATTTGTACTCAAGGATAAAAAAAAGATATAAAATAACATGTAACAGAGGGACCTGAAATCATTCAGGCAGACAGCTGCTTCCACCTAAATATAGTGGCTTATACCATCATCAGAACTAGAGAAAACAGCACCTAAACATAAATATAACACTTGTAAAACTTGTTTTACTGGCATTGTATGGTAATTTATTTAGGTGATTTGTTGAATTGTATTATGTCGAAATCTCATTTTGGCTGTTTTTCATCATTTAAATATTTACTGGATATGTGAAGAGATAGATAACACTGGCACACATAGATTGATGGTTGATTAGTATCCTGTTTCCATAGACCAAGGAAGCTTTACTTGTCTTTGACTAGTGTGAAATGATTTTGTTTACATTGGCGAGTTATGCATTTTGTGCTTGTATACTAATCTTAAGTACCTTGTTCCATTTGGGGCTAGGCTAATGCCTGGGCTTAATAGTTTGTTTAGAAGAGTAGCAGAACTTTGTGCTTTTCTGTAATGAGTGTGAAATGAGTGCTTAAATTATCCGAGTTTGAATGCCCAGATATTCAGATAGATGTGCTTGATGTATTGGTGGAATGTGGAGGCCCCACTGGAATAGAAAAACAGGTCAAATATGAAAGATCAGGTTTAGCGGAGTGAAATGTATATGATCGGTAAAAAAAATCAAAACATTTTGAAAAAGAGAGGTGAAAATATAACTGTGCCTCTGGAACTGCAATTTTTGGAACATGAGACTAGATTTTTACACTTTAGGAGTTAGTCTTAATATACTATAAGAATCATTCATCTTCAGACTGATTCTCTACTATATGAGGTTACATAAGGATTTTTCCCCACAGCTCTTATTTTTCCAGGAAAATATATTTCATTGTGAAAATGCTCCCTTAATTTGAATTTTCCTATGCCTTATATAATATGCCAGGGCAATGATGTAGCCAAACAGCTTGTTGTAAATCCCTATCTATCTTTTGGAACCTTCCATGAAGACTCCTTTCCTATAATGACAATTTGTTGTGTTTCAGGAACATCCAGCCTTGGTGCTTTGGATAATTAAATTGCTTTCCCACATTTTGGCATATGAAAATTTAGAACAAGCCCTTTGATTAAACTCCAGAGTGCAGCAGAAGATTTGAACACAGACATCTGTGTGAGCATGTGTTGAAGCCAGAAAATGGCTGTGTATTATGTATTGAAGGAGGCTTTCCCTTGTTGAGTGTGTAAAACTGCACACTAATAAATGTTGTTTATTTGAATGAATTCATAAATGCAAACCAGTTTGAAATCAGTGCTTCCATGTGTAAGAGCTTTATGCCAGTTGTGGCCTTCTGTTTTGGATAGGATATTCTTGCTTACAGTCCTAGGAGACAACCTGTTTATCTCCCGTAAAAGATCTCCATAAAAATAAATAGATGTGCAGCAGATACAGGGACCAGACTTCAGGAAAAAAAAGACCTACGTGGGTTACCTTTATAAAAATCAGATATGGAACCAAGCTGAAGCATTCAAATGTGGAACTGCTATTTGAACAACCTAAAATTTGAGGTGTGCTGCTGGCTTAAACTTTGGATCATATAGCTGGTTGTTGTCTATTTCCACATTTGACTACATAGGTTCAAATACTGAGCTGCAGTGTTGGATTGCCTGGCTCAGTTTAGAAAGTAAAGAAGGAAATTCAAGATAATTTTAAGCCCTCTTTGTGCAGCATAATCCTTGGGCTGTATTGGAGCTCTGGTATATAGGAGGAGAATCTATATCAACTGCCAACAATCCCAATGTGCCATTTTGCCAGCTACGGATTGCTAGGATGTAAAACAATTGTAACCATACGCCTTTCCCTTGCCCATTCTCTCTGTCAGCACTGTGATGGGGCCTGTGTTAGGAGTCACAATAACAACAACTGGGCAGTGGAGCTTCAGAGGTATTGGGTCTACAATCTCAGTTCTCTTACTGAGGCAAAAACATAAATAGGTCATCCTTTGTCAAATGTTATTAATCATTCAAATCTCTATGGTACAACAGACTCTTAAGAAACAACGTAAGGAAAAAAACCTAGAGCAATGGAATGTATCTGCTGCTTGCTTCCTGCTTCCTTTGTTCTGCCTCCCTTCTTCTCTGAGGCTGTGTCCAGACTCAGGGGTTTTTTCGGGAAAAGTAGCCTTTTTCTGAAAAAACTTCACCTGCGTCTAGACTGCAGCCGCGTTCTTTCGAAATTAAATCGAAAGAACGCGGCTTTTCTTTCGACGGCGAGGAAGAACGCCTTCTTTCGAAAGTGCTTCTTTCGAAAGAAGGCGTTCTTGAATGTAAATAGGGCTTCTTCGAAAGAGAGCATCCAGACTCACTGGGTGCTTTCTTTCGAAAAAGCGGCTTGCTCTTTCAAAAGTTCCGCATGCAGTCTAGACGCTCTCTTTCGAAAGAGGCTTGCAGTCTAGACATAGCCTGAGTAATAGCTCTTATTGCCAGAGGGGACAAATAAGTCCACTTTAGCCCTTCTCTCTCTTCAGCAATAGTCCAAAGCAGTTATAAATGTTACACTTGTAGGAATTGCAGTAAAGATTGGGAGTACATACTGTCCAGTGTAAGTACGGGGCCCAATACTGCAAGCTGCTGAGCTACCCCTATTCCTGCTGAAGCCAGTGGCATTAATCACATAACAGCAACAGCTCCAGGATAAGTTAAGAGCTGTGGGTCCAATTCTCTTTGCTTTCTATCGGCTTATGAATACTGTATTTTATGGTGATCTTTTGTCTGATACAGTTTTCTTTCTTTACAGTTTTAATAAAGGAAATCATACAAATCTTTTGAGGAGAAGAAGAAAACAGAAGGTAAGAAATTAAAAACCAGGAAAGAAAAAAACTCAATGTAGAATAAGTAAACACTGATAAATAGATCTTTTCCTTGTCTATCTGTCTATGATGTGAAGATAGTAACAAGCAAATCTTTGACATTAGACTTTGTAATGGTTATTTTTGAGCTGTTAATAAGTGGAACTTTGCCATGACCCCCTTGTAATGCCTCCAGAAGGATCATTATGAGGCATCATGTTAATATAATAATGTCCCCGTATTACAAGTTGATATACTTACACTAGAAAGTAACATTCTATCATAATTGCCGATAAACACTGTTGTTATTGTTCTTTTTTAATTGCAGTAGTGACTGGAGGTCTCAATTGGGGGTTCACTGTAGTAGTCTCTGTATGCATCTAATGAAAACATGGTTCCTGACCCAAAAAGCTTGTTGCCTAAGGCCTGAATTGTGAAGAGATTTACACACAGACGTAAAAATGTCTGGAGAGTAAATCCCACAATTTGCTAAACATCTCTCAAATTTTAGGATAATCTCTTTTGCTTTTTGAGCTCTTTATATGTACATTTATTTACAATTCTCCTTTGGAAAAAAACTGAAGGTCTGTCTTTGCAACCTAACTCTACATTTGGGTATAAACAGTGATTCTCACCCAGGAGTATGCATAACCTTAAAGGTTGCTACAGGTCTTCAAATGGTACATCATCAAATCATCTAGATATTTGTCTAGTTTGACAACAGGCTACATAAAAAGCACTAGCAAAGTTAGTATAAACTAAATTACTATTCTGTGTACTATACACTGAAATATAAGGACAATGTTTATATTCTTATTATTTATTATATAATTATATGGCAAAACGCAAAAGTGAGAGTAAGCCAATGTGCCTGACAGTATCACCGGGCCCTTTGGGAAGGCAGAGGGAAGCCCTGCACTTCCAGAAGGGGAGGAACCTCGTGTGGAAGAGACAGAGCCAGGCAGCCAGCCCTCAGTACCACCTGGAACTCGGTGCGCCCCCACCCTCTGCATTGCCCTCAGATCTGCCTAGAGAACACTGTGTGACACTCCAGCAGTGATTTAAAAGGCCTGTAGCTTTGGCAGCCTCAGTAAAAGGCTGTGTCTAGACTGCAGGGTTTTTTCGAAAAAAGTAGCCTTTTTTCGAAAAAACTTCACCTGCTTCTAGACTACAGCCGCATTCTTTCGAAATTAAATTGAAAGAACGTGGCTTTTCTTTCGACGGCTGTACTCCTCATTTCATGAGGAAGAACGCCTTTTTTTGAAAGTGCTCTTTCGAAAAAAGGCATTCTTGAATGCAAACAGGGCTTTTTCGAAAGAGAGCATCCAGACTGCCTGGGTGCTCTCTTTAGAAAAAGTGGCTTGCTTTTTTTAAAGTACTGCTTGCAGTCTAGACGCTCTTTTTCGAAAGAGGCTTGTAGTCTAGACGTAGCCAAAGTGACAGCAGCTGGGAGCCCCAAGTCCTTTTGAATCATTGGGACCCAAGGAAGTTGCCCCTTTTGCACCATCTCCCCCCATCTGTATGCCTGTTTGGGGCTCTGGAGACTGCCAGTACCTTGATCTGTCTGGCCACAATGCACGCAGGCTCCAGCCCCAGTGCTCAGGTGGCTAAGCAGCATGTTTTCACTTCCCTGAGAGTTGACTCTGATGGTATCTGTAAAATGCAATGCTGTCTTTATTAATTTTAAATGCTACCATAATTTTAGTAAAACATCTCATGAGGGCCAAAGCAGTTATTGGTAAATTGGTAAAAGAAATTTGGATCTATGGTTCGGATAAGACAGACTTTAATCCGCACGTTGGACTGGAGATATCTGAACAAGACAATTTCTTTAGGGGTTATCAGTTCTGTTTTTCTCCTCAAGCAACTGCAATGCTCGGAAATGTCATGACATTTCCTATTTCAGTCCTGCGTGGAACCAGAGACTGTAGAAGGTGGGAATGTTTGAAATAATCAAGGCTCTTTCCCCCCCACAATTGTGTATGTGTGAATTCAGAGTTCCCACAAGTTGCTGGATTGACAGACATGCTGCTGCCAGGTCTAAATCAGATCTGTGCATAGAGGGCTCCAGTCTTCAAGGCTGTCAACTTGGCACTTTTCATGGAAACAAAAATCACACATTGTTTAAAATGTTCTACTGTATATAAATCTAAAATGCACTATACTTGTATTGAGGCAAATAAGCCTTCAGCTAGTCAAGATGTGCCTAGATGGGAGGAAGGTTTCAAGGAATGGAGTCCTGGGAAGGATAAGATTAACACTATGTTTATGTTATTTTAATTCTTACAATAATCATAAAAACAACACCTTCCCCGGGCTCTGTGCTTCTTTGACAAATACGTACAACAGACCCATTAAGACAAACACTAGCAAACCAATACTTTCTTTTCATAAAAAAGAGCCAATCCACAAACCCAACATGTTCCTTCTCATCTCTGATAATATTCCAGGGTATATCTACACTACCACCCTAGTTCGAACTAGGGTGGTTAATGTAGGCACCCGGAGTTGCAAATGAAGCCCGGGATTTGAATTTCCCGGGCTTCATTTGCATGAAGACGGCCGGCGCCATTTTTAAATCCCCGGTAGTTCGGACTCCGTGCCCGCGGCTACACGCGGCTCGAACTAGGTAGTTCGGATTAGGCTTCCTATTCCGAACTACCGTTACTCCTCGTGGAACTGTGAGTGTGACCTGCTCCTGAGTAACTTGGGGAGGAAAAAGGGGGTTACAATTGGAAAAAGGCAAATGTAGTGCCCAACTTTAAAAAAGGGAAGATGGATAATCCAGGGAACTTCAGACCAATCAGGCTTACCTTAGTCCCCAGAATAATCCTGAAGGGGATCCTCAAGTAATCCATTTTGAAGTACTTGGAAGAGGGGAAGGTGATCAGGAATAGTCAACATGGATTCACCAAGGGCAAGTCATACATGACCAATCTGATTAGTTTCGATGATGAGGTAACTGGCTCTGTGGGCATGGGTAAGTCAATGGATATGATATACTTTGACTTTAGCAAAGCTTTTGGTACGGCCTTCCACAATATTCTCGCCAGCAAGTTAAGGAAGTATGGATGGAATATATGGACTGTAAATTGGATAGAAAGCTGGCTAGATTGTTGAGCCCAATGGGTAGTGATCAACGGATCAATGTCTAGTGGGTAGTCGGTTACAAGTGGTGTGCCCACAGGTTCGGTTCTAGGGCTGGTTTTGTTCAATATCTTTATTAATGACCTGGATGAGGAGATGGATTTCATCTTCAGCAAGTTTGTGGATAACACTAAATTAAGGGGAGTGGTAGATATATTGGAGGGCAGGGATAGGGTCCAGAGTTACCTAGACAAATTGGAGTACTGGGAGTACTGAGGTTCAACAAGGACAAGTGCAGAGTCCTGCACTTGGACGGAATAATCCTAAGAACTGTTACAGACTGGAGACTGACTGGCAAAGTAGCAGTTTGGCAAAAAAAGGACCAGGGGGTTACAGTGGATGAGAAGCTGAATATGAGTCAACAGTGTGCCCTTGTATTAAAGAAGGCTAATGGCATATTAGGGAGCATTTCCAGCATATCTTATTATTCCCCTTTATTCGGCACTGGTGAGGCCACATCTGGAGTACTGCATGCAGTTCTAGGCCCCCCTCTATAGAAAGGATGTGGATGCATTGGAGACAGTCCAGCGGAGGGCAACAAAATGATTAGGGGGCTAGAGCACATGACCTACAGGAAGAAGCTGAGGGATTTGTGTGCAGAAGAGAAGAGTGAAGGGGGATTTGATAGTAGTCTTCAACTTCCTGAAGGGAGGTTCCAAAGAGGATGGAGAGAGGATGTTCTCAGTAGTGACGATGACGGAACAAGAAACAATGGTCTCAGGTTACAGTGGGGGAGGTCTTCTTTGGATATAAGGAAAAACTAATTCACTAGGAGGGTGGTGAAGCACTGGAATGGGTTACCTAGGGAGGTGGTGGAATCTCCATCCCTAAAGGTTTTTAAGTCCAGGCTTGACAAAGCCCTGGCTGGATTGATTTAATTGGAATTGGTCCTGCTTTGGGCAGGCTTTTTTTTTGTTTTTTGTTTTTTTAAGAACCCCATCTAGACTGAGCTTTCACTTTAGAAAAAACCTTTTTTGAAAAAGCGTTCAGATGCAAATATGCAAATGAAGCGTGGGATATTTAAATCCGTGCTTCATTTGCAGTTTCGATTTGCTTCATTTACATTCCTCTTTCGGAAGAGGAATATAGTCTAGACATAGCCTCAGTGGTCTGTTTATCTTAGGCCAGCAGGACATGAGAAGAAAATATGCAAGTATCTCCATATAGTTTTCTTTATGAACATCTATCCTTCTTAATGGCAGTATAAAACCCTGGCTTTTATAGTAGTAGACTCTTCTTGAAGGCTGGCTGAGAGCCTTGCCAAATTTTGTGATCTTTGAAAAAGACAAACATAATTAGTTTAAAGCTGTATCAGTGTATACAGCTACAAAGTTAGGATCTGCAAAATTAATAATATTTAGCCTTTGTATAGCAAATGTTTGTGCAAATCATATAATCATTGATATGTAGGGCTAGATGAGACCTCAAAAGATCATCAAGTCAAGCCTCCTGTGCTGAGGCAGGGCTAAATAAACCTAGACGATCTCTGAAAGGCATTTGTCCATCCTGATCTTAAAAACTAGTGATGAGGATTACACAGTCTCCTTTGGAAGCTGTCCCTTTATAGTTAGAAACTTTTTCCTAATTACTAACTTAAATCTTCATTGCTGCAGATCAAACTCCTTATTACTTATTCTAATTTTTAAGTGCTCACAGATAACAAATGATCACCATCTTTATAATAGTCCTTAGCTTCCTAGAAGACTTTTATTCCTCCTTCAATCTTCTTTTCTCGAGACTAAACATGCCCAATTTCTCATGTCAGGTTTTGAAAACTATTTATCATTTTTGTTGCTTTCTCTGGGCTCTTCAATTTATTCACATTTCTCCTAAAGCGCCAGAATTGAACCAAGTACTCCAGCTGAAACCTCACAAATGCATTGTAGAGCATCTTACATATCACACTCATGTTAACATATCTAGAATTATTAGTCTTCATAATCATATGAAGTTAGATTCTAGCAAGTTAGAGAAATGGTCAGAGGTAAACAGGATGAGGTTTAATAAAGAGAAATGCAAAGTGCTCCACTTAGGAAGGAACAATCAGTTCCATATATACAAGATGGGAAGCGACTGTCTAGGAAGGAGCATGGCGGAAAGGGATCTAGGGGTCATAGTGGACCACAAGTTGAATATGAGTCAACAGTGTGATGCTGTTGCAAAAAAAGCAAATATGATTCTATGTTGTATCAACAGGTGTGTTGTAAGCAAAACTCGTGAAGTCATTCTGCCGCTCTACTCTGCACTAGTTAGGCCTCAGCTGGAGTACTGTGTCCAGTTCTGGGCGCCACATTTCAAGAAAGATGTGGAGAAATTGGAAAGGGTACAAAGAAGAGCGACAAGAATGATTAAAGGTTTAGAGAACATGACCTATGAAGCCAGGCTTCATGAACTGGGCTTGTTTAGTTTGGAAAAAAGAAGATTAAGGGGGGACATGATAGCGATTTTCAAATATCTAAAAGGGTGTCACAAGGAGGAAGGCGAAAATTTGTTCCTCTTGGTTTCTGAGGACAGGACAAGGAGTAATGGGCTTAAAGTGCAGCAGGGGAGGTTTAGATTGGACATTAGGAAAAAATTCCTAACTGTCAGGGTGGTCAAATATTGGAATAAATTGCCAAGGGAGGTGGTGGAATCTCCCTCTCTGGAGATATTTAAGAACAGGTTAGATAGACATCTGTCAGGGATGGTGTAGACGGAGCTTGGTCCTGCCTTGAGGGCGGGGGGCTGGACTCGATGACCTCTCGAGGTCCCTTCCAGTCCTATTATTCTATGATTCTATGATAATTGCATCACATTGTTGACTCATATTCAATTTGTGATCCATAGCACCCCCCTGATTCTTTTCAGCAGTGCTGTTACTTAGCCAGTTTTGTAATTATCTATTTACTTTTTCCTTTCTTAAGTGCAGAACTTTGCACTTGTCTTTGCTGAATTTCTTCTTGTTGATTTCAGACCAATTCTCTAATTTATCCAGGTGATTTTGAACTCCAATGCTACCTTCCAAAGTGCTTGCAACTCCTGCCAGTGAGATGCCATCTGAAAGTTTTATAAGCATACTCTTCACTTCATTATTCAAGCTATAAATAAAATGATTTAATCAAACCAGACTCAGGACTGACCCAAATGGGATCTCCCTCCCAATTTGGTATCTTTTCTTTGAAGGTGGTCTTTTAACCACATTTTCCTATTTTGCATAGAGGGAATGTAAGCAAAATAGCATGTGGTGTTAAAAATGACTCTCTTGCCTATTCGATCAAAAATGCTACAGATAAGATTATTTCCCCTTTGTCTCTCTGCTCATAACATAACTAGAGCTGGCCTAAACTCAGGGATTTCAGTTTCCTGGAGATTTTGGTATTTATGAATTTGTTTTTGATTTTTTTAATCAAACCAAATTTATGGAGTATCTCAGGAAAATGGATTTCCCTGAATATTTTGTTTCAGAAGCACCAAAACATGGTTTTCCTGGAATGAAATGTGATACTGACATTCTTGTCACAGAATAGCAGCCATTAAATTTGACAAGAATGACAATTTCATTTAGATGTTCCTCAGGGAGCAGGCAGACTTCAAGCCCCCAGAACATGACTGCATCAAAGGATTCAGGGCTTCTGGTCTTCTTGCTAGAGCTGTGGACCCCAAACCTGTTTGTTTCAATGAAAGTTTCGCTGCATCTGTAAGAAGACTGAAACATTTCTGTGCGAAGGATCATCATTCCTCTTTAACTTCTGACCAGCACAAGTCATAACTCCCTCTTTGACTCCGTCTCTGGCTATGTCTAGACTGCCGACAAAACTCAGAAAAAGATATGCAAATAGCAAACCGCAAATAGCATATCTTTTCCGCTTTTTGTCCGAAAGAGGCTTTTCTGAAATTTCGTCAGTCTACATGGTGCCAATTTTCAGAAAAAAATCCTCTTTCAGAACATCCCTTATTCCTTTCACGGAGAGAAATACAGGGATGCTGAAAGAACACATTCGCTTTTTTGGAAACTGTTCCGAAAAAGTGGACACGTTCCTTGGAAAAGCGGAAAAGCTCTGCAGTCTAGACATAGCCTCTGGAACTCTGTTTTTCTCTTCCAAAGCTTAAGGTCCTCTCAACTTCAAAGGCCTGCATAGCTCAGTCCCTGCCTGTATCTCTATTATCCTTTCTTCTTGCCCCTTCTCCTTTTTGGGTTCTTTTTAGCTTCCCTTTGTGTCCTTTCTGTTCAATTTTGTCTTTTTCTTTTATATTATTTCCTATGTGCTTGGATCCGCCTCCATATTCTTGTGTCAAACAATATTCTTTTCTCTAGTGATGTGACAAATTCACTTTTTCCAGATTTGCTGGATATTGAATACCATCCCTGAAATTTAATCAGATACCCAGCTACTATACAAACTCAGCATTAAGTCATGTCACACAGTTTTTTAATAGAAATTTGTCTAATCTTTTTCTGGACTTGCTATAAAAGTGACAACAATAAAGCAATACTCCACAGGTATAAAATGAAACATTAAAACTATAATCCATGAACCAGCAGTGACTTATCAATACTGTTGACTGACTAATGGGAACATTTATTGAGAAATAATTATGAAAATGGCAAAAGAGTTAATGGATATTATTCCTCCATCTATAGTTTTATATAGACTATACCACTACAGAACTCGTTATATATTCTTGCATAAGTAATCCATGAAGGTTTAGGTATAATTGTAGCAAAATTCTAAGGCTATGGAAAGCTGCAATGAGTCTTTAAAAAAGGAGTGATCTGGAAACCGATCCATACAACAAGGTAATTTGAAGGCTACAGAATAAATTAAGATTATACTTTATACATTTGCAGAATAAGATGTAACTCTGACAATGAACTTTTAAAGCAAATAACCCTCCAAATAACCCTCTAATCTGTCATCTGAAAGCCATGAAGAAAATTAAGGTAATTACATATTCTACCCTGTAGTTAAAAATGAAAAATAGATCATGACATTGCCACCACTGTCTTTGTGAGCATCCCTGAGTCTTAAAGAGAGCACCATTGCTGTCTCTTTGATGGTGATAACATACTAACGAGATTAAAAAATACTAGAAAATTACTCATTTCATGGCAAAACATCTAAACCATACACTTCCAGGGACTCTGTTTACTCTTAGGCTATGTCTACACTGCAGGCTTTTTGTGCAATAACTTTTTGCACAAGAGTTCTTTCACAAATGTTCTTGTGCAAGAGCATGTCCACACTGCCATGTACTTTTGCGCAAGAGCATCCACGGCAGTGTGGATGCTCTCTCTTGCACCAGAAAGCTCTGATGCCCATTTTAGCCATGGGCATTTCTTGCTCATGAAACCCCTGTTCCCATCCACACTAGCCTTTTTGTGCAAGAGCTCTTGCACAGAAAGGCTTATTCCTCATGGGGAGAGGAATAACTCTTGCACAAAAAGCCCTCTCTTCTGACGATCTACTGTTAACTTTTTTGAGCAAGAATGGGCTTGTAGTGTGGATGCTCGGCAAGTTCTTGCAAAGGAACGGACATTCTTGTGCAAGAAGCCTACAGTGTAGACGTAGCCTCACTGTTTTAATACTTTCTTAGACTTTCTTCCAAAATGGGATCCTCTTTATCTCATAGCAGCTCAGATGTGCTCATTTAGGGTATGTCTACACAGCAATATAATTTCGAAATAACTAGCGTTATTACAAAATAACTTAGTCCACGTCTACACAGCAGCCAGTTATTTCGAAATAATGTTGAAATACTGTCAAGCTGGAGGATTTCTTATTCCAACTCCTGTAACCCTCATTGTACAAGGAGTAAGGGAAGTCGGAAGTGCTATTTCGAAATAAGTGCTGTGTAGAAATAAGCTATTTCGAAATAAGCTACTCAATTGATGTAGTTCAGTTTGCATAGCTTATTTTGAGTTAAGCCCTGCTGCATAGGCACACACTGAAGCATTTAAAAATGAAATGAATTAAGACAAATTTTTCTTTCTTAAGGAAAAAACATGATTAAAATACTTTATGTATTATGACCCTCTCTACCCTGGAATGCTTCAGAATATGCTTTTTGGGGCACACACAAGAGAGAAGATCCTTAGCTGGGTGGATTGTTTTAGCTCCATTGATTTGGACTGAGCTATGTCCATTCATACCAGCTAAAGGAATACACCAGATGAGCCGATATGTATAGTGGATGGGAGTTCAATTGAAGGAGAGGAGGAGGAAAATGATGAATTTAGGATCAGTAATATAATCCCGATATTATTCCATGTGTTACACTCACATGTAAAAGAGTGTGTTGAATGAAGTCCTGTTTTGTGGCTGTACCAATTATGAACTGCTAAGAAAAGAATGGTGCTGCAAACAGTGCAAAAATAAAATAAAATAAAATAAAATAAAATAATCATTGCACCATTAATCAGACAAACTGGAAAAGACCGAATGGTAATTACTTTACATTATCTTCATTCATTTGATTCTCATGATTTAAAATAGAAATAATGACCCCAGCTCAGCCATTTCCAAACAGTTAATTCCTGAATTTTAGGGCCCAATAAATCAGGATTCAGTGGCTGTCCATTATCTGACAGTATATAACTTCTCTGTCATGTATTATTGCTTCATTATGCCCTAATTGGCATGTAGAATGTTTGCACAATAATTGACATTATTTGAAACAGTGTGTCAACTTCATTTTGAATAATATTATGTGTAATAAGGCCTAGGGATAAGTTATCTGATTGCTAAAATGTTGATCAATTTTTTCAATGCTTCTGCTGTTTCAAAACCCTTTTTCTCAAAATGCCAAAAGGTTCCTGGTCAATTTTAAAGGGCAAAAGGCCTCATTCTGATTTGATGTCAATGTTAAACAGGAGTAACTCTGTTGAAGTCAGTGGAGTAACAATGGTGTGAAATCAAAATCAGGCTTTAATTGCTTGACTTTTTTTTCTAAATTAACTCATTGTGGATCGTAAGGTATGTCTACACTGCAGTATAAGCCCAGGGTTTGAACTTAGCCTCCATCATAACCTTCTATCATACAGCCAGGTGATCAAGTACAGAAGTTCTCAGCCTTTTTATTTTTAGCTCTCTCCTATACATGCTATATACATGCTATAAAAACTCCATGGCCCACCTGTGCCACAACTGTTTTTCTCCATATAAAAGCTAGGACTGGCATTAAGGGATGGGAAGCAGGGCAATTATCCAGAACACTTCAATTCTAAGTTGCTCAGGTTTCAAAGCTTCAGTCCTCGATGCTGGTGATCAGGGCTTTGGGCTGCAGTTTTGCCTGATATTCATCTTTCTGTCATAGGTTCTAGCAGGTCTTACTCCTTGAAACCTGCTCATGTCCCCCAGAGGGCTCTACATCCCTGATTTAGCATCACTGTTTCTCCTCTCAGCAGGAAAGCCTTTAGTTCCACACCCAAGGATGGGTTTAGCTTCACCTCAAGTTTGCAATATCCTTGCCCTCTTCTTATCAAATGGGAGTAAGTATGGAATATGGCTTATATCACTCCTCAAGCAGGGATAGTTGGAATAAGAGCTCAATCTCTTCCACTCTACCAGGCTCTCATCCTATGGTGGTCAACAGTGTCTGTCATCTCAAAGTTACTCTCCCTGGATCACTTTCTACCTTCTGTCTTTCACAACAGTTGCATGTCCAATATGAGGTAATGAAAAAAGAAAAGACAACTAAACTTCCACCCCTACTGGGTTCAGTGGGTTAGTCTTGTTTCTCAGAGGGAGGCTTCTTTGGTAACTATGTCCTGCAGTCTTCAGGGTAGATCGGTCTTCATCCTCTTAGGAGCTGAATTGCTCCCTTTTAAGTTTCATTTCCAGTTGGGTTATGCTCTTTGTGCCCAATGTGGGGCTTGCACCCATTGTCAATGGTCCTCTGTTCTCTGGGAAAGACGTGAAAATATCTCATATTGCTATTTGAGACAGCATGCTGCTGAAGTTGTTATTTTTAATGGCAGACAGCAAGAGCTCATGAATATGTGTAGTCACTAGAGAACCATTGGCACTTTTCATAGTAGTTTTTTAAAAGTAGTATTAGTTCCATTGTCCTTGTGAAACTCCATTTGCATAGTTGTATATGGTAATTTTCAATTCCTCCCTTAGTTTCAGATGCATACAGTATTCATTTTCGGTCCTAAATTGTTTGTATAATGTTACTGTTAAACAGCTGTCCAATTCCAGCCCAGAAATTCATTTCAGATGGGTGAAATGATTTATCTTAATATATTGTTATGTGCTTGAGGATCCATTAGAATGAAAAGGATTCCAATAAATTTTAGTTAGTGTGAAAATGTGCTGTTTTGAATAGTGTTTAATGGTAAAACATGCATGACAAGTTTTTAATCCAGTATGATATGCATTATAAAATCTGTAAAAACAGGTCAGTCAATGACAGAAGTGTACTACTGCTATCAAGGACTTATGTAACAACATTCTGGTGCTAAATCTAGATGACATTAGAATTCATACTGTAGTTAGATTGTGATTCATATGAAACACAGGATACTGGTAACTGGTGTTTAGTGGGTAAAAAGGACAGGTGCATGCATTTTGAGTGCTTTAGCAAAATTTTATATTTGATATCAATACTGTGCAGATATAATGTCCAATCAATGTCAAATGCTTGTTTTTGTTGCTATAAATCAATAGCAACCTTTCAGTGCATCCTACTCCAGAATGAAAGAAACATGTTCAGAATTACTGTGCTTTATTGCTCTGCCAAGCCAAGGATTAATACTCTGCTTTCGTGTTTGTGCTCTGCCTGATTTTTTTAGAAACAGTTCTATTCTCTACTTTGCTTACTTTTCAATGAGCGTTTGGAAGAATAAAGGCCAAATCTGGTGTAATTCCGATGAATGAGGCCTCATTACTTGAACTGAGAACAAAATTTTGGTTTCAAGATAGTGATGAATGAGAAAAATGAAATTGGCACTGGAATTGCAAAAGAAAATGATGGTTGCAGCAAAACTTAAAGTGAAATCCACATTCAGATTGACAGTACTGACACTAATTTATTTTGGCCCTGATTCTTCACTATAACCTTGCTGTACTTGGAGGCAGTGGGGAATGGCAACCACAGGGTAGTGGTTCTCTCTCCCTGATACTCAATGGTGCAAATTCAGCAGACATTAGAGCAGACAGGGCCTGCTTTAACGTCCACTGCTGGCATACAGTCTGCGTATGTTCTACTTCAACTTCGTCCCCATCTCTGCATCTCGTTCCTGGAACATCCGTGATACACCTCTCACTCCTTTTTCTGCCAGGGATGTTATGGCAGCTGGCTCAGGAAATGTCACAGCCACCTCCAGCAACTTTCTGCCAGCAAATACTTTGTTTATACAAAGGGAAATTTCCATTGGTTTTCTTCAGCTGTTTGAAAGCTATTTTGCACCACGTTAGCAGATTGTAGCCTAGATCAGGGGTTCCCAAACTTTTTGACACAGGGACCAGTAAATCCATTCACAAACTTTTGGAGGACCGGTAATGTTCATTTGATTGATTCATTAATCAAATGATGAATATTCAAATAAGTTCTTTCTGGTCCTCCCAAAACCCCAGTGCCAGCTTTAGCAAAGCTTTTGATATGGTCACCCACAATATTCTTGCCAGCAAGTTAAGGAATATGGATTGGCTAAATGGACTGTAAGACAGACAGAAAGCTGGTTAGACCAGGGTTTCCCAAACTTTTTACTTTAGTTGGAACCCTTTTTTTTTCAATACTGCTTTTTGCAGCTCAAAAATATAAATACATAAAAAACAAACTGAGAAAATACCAGACATATAACATGTCTGGTAGTTTCTCATTAGGTAAATTGTATTATTACCAGATGTATCAGTTTGTAGTTTCGAACTGCCTGGCTGGTAAATGTGCTCAGGCTGCGTGAGTGTGTCTACCAGCCAGACAGTTCGCAACTACTTGAGGGTGTGTGTGTGGGGGGCGACAATAGAATCCCCTGGTCGGACTAACTTGTGCTTTGTGCTTTGCGGGGGGGGAGAGGGGAACAGGGGCAGCGTCCCAAGATCTACATATGGGCAGGTCAGTCCCACTCCCCGCAGGCCGATTCATTCCTCCCTCCTGCTCCCCCCGCTGCGCCTCTGGCCAGCCCCACTTCCCCCAGTCCCCCCCGCCAGGTCCCCCCCGCTTCTCCTCCCAATCTCCCTTGGCCAGCCCCGCTGCCCGCATCCAGCTCTCCTTCCAGAGGCCGCTTCTTCTCCCCTCCCATATCTTCCCTGGCTAGCTCCCTGCCCCCAACGTCGCACCCCCCCGGCAGCTATGCTTCCACCGGCCCCCCCAATCTCCCCAGCCTGCCCCGATTCCCCCGTCCAGTGCTGCTTCCAGTGGCCAGCTCTCCCTGCCTCCTCACCCCAGAATCCCCTGGCACCTGCACCTTCCCTTAGCCCTGAACCATCCTGGTGCTTCCCCCTTCCCTTACTGCCCCTGCCCCCTTTGCCCTCTTTTTCCCTGATACCCACCCCCTCAGTACCCTCTGCCCCCATTCCCTCCTGCCTCTCTGTGCCCTCACACATGACTTGCTCCATCCCCACCTCTCTCATGCCCACCCCTTCTTTCAAGCCTTCTCCCAGCACCTCCTCCTCCAGCCCCCAATGCCCTTCCCCTCTCCTCTCCCAGCATCACCCTGTCCCCCGTCCCACTGACACCTCCCCTCCTACCCTTTCCCTCATTGCCTGCACTTGGCCCCCTGGCATTTGTTTCTCTCTCCTGCACCCTGTCCCTTGGTGCCTTCCCCTTCCACTCCTCTCGCTCCGCGCAAGCCCGCTGCCACAGCCACCTCCTCGCCTCCACCCAAGCCCGTTCCCTACCTTCTGCCTTCCACATTGCGGGGCCGGAGGCCGCCGGAGCCAGCATGGCCCCACCATGTGCCTCTGAAGACTTAAAATCTTGGGCCATGACGTCACGTCATGTCACGCCTGGGCGTCCTCCCCGCCCACGTGCAATGCCGCACATGGGCAGCAGCAGGCGGTGAGGAGAAGCCGCACACAGCAGGGACGCTATGTGGGCGGGGTGGGGGGATGCTCTGGGGGTGGCCGGCACGGGGGACCCGCGCCCATGCCCGCGCCCGTCAGAGCTGGGGGATAGACCCAGCTCAACATATCGGTGGAACAGGGCCCCCAGTTCTGTAACTCGTCGGCACTTCTGGGTTCAGGGGCGCGGGGCCCGAATCAGCCTAAGGCCGGCCCTGCCAGCAGCCACCAGCCATGCTGAGGCCTGGTATTTTTTTCCCACAGCCCGGTACTGGGCCGCGGCCCATAGTTTGGGAAACACTGGCCTAGATCATACGCCACAAGTGGACCACAGACTCCAATAGTATTATTCCAGGACTGCTTGTGAAGTAGGTGCTACTCCATATGGAGAAAGCTATCATATGGAAAGGGTGGGGGGCTGGACTCGATGACCTCTCGAGGTTCCTTCCAGTCCTATTATTCTATGATTCTATAATCTGACCTAAATAATTAGGGGTTATTTTAACATAAAAGCATTATTAATAGTACTTTCTCTAATGTTCTTCAGTGCTTGCTAATGGATAATGGATGTTTTTCCACATTCAGTGTATGCTATGGTATGTAGGCTTCAGTGTTAAGGATAACACTTTCGCATCACTTCTTATTTATTTTACTTGTTTATGTATTTGTAGTCCCTGACTCTGTAAGGTAATTATAACATCTCTTTCCTAGCAGTAATGCTCACCATATGGAATAATAGTGTAATACAGACTTAATCAAATCTGAATTGTAAGGTCATTGGAAAGGTAAATTCCTTTTCTGATACCAGCATCATTGTCCATAGCAACAAATTATCCTCTGCTATAAAATGCCAAATCATTCACATATAACTTTCATTTTACTTCAGGTACCCAAGTATTGAGGGGGCTAATCCTTAAGACCAATGACCACTCTTCAGTATTACATTGCTTCGTTGTTTAGCATTTTTCAGAACAAATTCCTATAGAGTCCACAACTAAAATTCAGTTTATTTCCTTTCTTGGTCGAAGTATATAACATAAATATATTACAATTACTTATGTTTGTAAGAGACAGACATAACTACAAATATTTTATCATTAAGGCCAAAACTGTTGAGTAAGAGACACACAAAATAAATAAATAATAAAGTAAAAACCAGACTTGGAAAGGAGCCAAAGCAAATGCAGATTGCGTCCTTAGGCTTCTGTAACTTCCCAAAACCTACCATACCCTTGCGGAACAGAGACAAAAAATGGAAGATGTCACTGGATGAGTAGCTCATGTGCACAGAGGCTTCTTCTGAAAACTTGCCAGTCCCTTTCTGACATAATTGCCTGTAAAGCCAAAGGGTGAGTTATTTGCATGACATATGGAGATATATAAGTACATCACTTCATAGTGATGTCTATATGAGTCACAGCTAGTGCAGAAGCAAAAGATATACCTCCAGATCCAAGTAGTTCCTGCTAACGGATATGAGAGAATATATGAAGGCATAGATTACCGGGATAGAAAATGAGAGGGTGCATATGCAGGCACATTCCTGGGTACCATTCAGCAAAGATCCTTGGAAGAAGAGTCCCTATTCCTTGTTCTTTTGTCACCTAGAGATGGAGTCACATTGTTCACTCAGCCTTGCCTAGGGGTTGTGGATCCTCTTCCTACCCTCCAGCTTATTGAGAGATGTTCTCATCAGAAGACACCAGATGGCAACAGATGAGATTCCTTACCTGCTTCTGGGTGTATTTTGGTAATGTGGTGGCTTGGGACTTTACATAATCCTCTAAGTTTTGGTACAGAGGTGGGATTGATTTGGGGTTCGCAAAACCAAGTCACGAGGACTGAGTTTTTGCTGAACCAAATTTGCCTATAACTAATTCCCATGTGTAATCAATTTTTAAAAGCTGATCTCCTTTTAGGAGATCAGCACCTTGCAATTACCATGAACACCCACATCTGATGAGATTAGATATAGTAGCTAAGAGATCCCACTGTACCCATTCTATAACATTACAAAGAAAGAAGAGATTAGATAGCAGTAAGTGTTGCAGAAATATCTAGTTAGCTTCATGCATTTTATTTTAATTTCTAATTATGCTTTTTGTCTTTAAGTCAACATGAGTCAAGTGCATACACATTATGCCCCATTCATACACCCTCAGATCCCTCCACTAATATAGAACATTAAACATGCTGAGGATTTCCAGAATACAGCAAATGCCTTGACATTCACAACAAAGAGTGAAATGTGCAGTATATCCTCCAGACTAATGCACTATAGGGTACCCTAATAAATAAGGGTATGTCTACACTACAGCACTAATTCGAACTAATTCGAACTAACTTAGTTAATTCGAACTAACTTAGTTAATTCGAACTAAGCTAATTCGAATTAGCGCATCTAGACTTAAAAACTAGTTCGAATTAGCGTTTTGCTAATTCGAACTAGCATGTCCACACTGAGTGGACCCTGAACAGAGGTTAAGGATGGCCGGAAGCAGTGCCGGCAGGGCATCAGGTTAGGACTTAGAGCGTGGACCTGCTGTCTCAGGCTAGCCGAGGGCTGTGCTTAAAGGGACCCGACTCCCACCCCTGACAGACAGTTCTCAGGGGTTCCCCGCTTGTAAAGCAGTCCTGGCTTGGAGTACCCTGAGTGCCCACACTCGGCACATCACAGCACTCGGCCATCAGCCCGGCTGCACTTGCCGCAGGCTGCCATCTGGAGGGGTGGGGGGTCAATCGGGGGACCGCAAGAGAGCTTCCACCCCGAGGAGCCCGCAGAGCCACCCCAGTCCTCCCCACTGGGGGCTCGTACCCCATTCCTCCCTCACCTCCTTCCATTTACCCCTCCCTAGCCCCCCTTCCTGATGTACAAAATAAAGGAAACGTGTGTTCAAAAATAGAAACTCTCTTTATTGAACAAAACTCGGGGAGACTGGGAAAAGGAGGTGGGAGAGGGGAAGAGAGAGGGTGGAAGAGGGGAGGGCAACTAAAATGATCAGGGGTTTGGAACAGGTCCCATATAAAGAGAGGCTAAAGAGAATGGGACTTTTCAGCTTAGAAAAGAGGAGACTGAGGGGGGATATGATAGAGGTATATAAAAGCATGAGTGGTGTGGAGAGGGTGCATAAAGAAAAGTTCTTCATTAGTTCCCATAATAGAAGGACTAGAGGACACCAGATGAAATGAATGGGTAGCAGGCTTCAAACTAATAACAGAAAGTTCTTCTTCAGAAAGCAAATAGTCAACCTGTGGAACTCCTTGCTGCAGGAGGCTGTGAAGGCTAGAACTAGAACAGAGTTTAAAGAGAAGTTAGATAAAGTCATGGAAGTTGGGTCCATGGAGTGCTATTAGCCAGGGGATAGAAATGGTGTCCCTGGCCTCTGTTTGTGGAAGGCTGGAGATGGATGGAAGGAGACAAATGGCTTGGTCATTGTTTCGGTCCATGCCCTCCAGGGTCCCTAGTGTTGTCCACTGTCGGCAGACAGGCTACTGGGCTAGATGGACCTTTGGTCTGACCCAGTACGGCCATTGTAAGCTCAGGGCTCAGGGTCGAGGGTCTCAGTGGACCATCCTGATTTTCATGCACACCTGCTCCTGGGTGGCCAGGCTGGCAGCTATCCTGCCCTAGACGGCCACTTTCCTGTGCCTAGTGTGGAGGTCGTGGATGAGGTCCATGATGTCTGCACTAGACCAGGCGGGCGCTTGCCTCTTGCGGACTTGGGCAGGCTCCCAGGAGCCGCCAGCCTGGTCCCGGGAAGAGGCAGAGGGCTGGGTGACAGTGGGTGGCTGGCTCGAGCCATGCCAGGTGCAGGGTCTGCTGGCTGGGTGCTGGCAGGCTTGCACCTGGCACGGGCACCGTAGCCAGACTGTACCCCTTTAAGGGGTCCGGGGCCGGGAGGGGGGCAATAGAGTTTCCCTGGTGTTGGCCAAAGTGGCCACCAGGGCAAGCTGGGGAGGACTAGCCTCCCACTAGTTCAAATTAAGTGGCTACACAGCCCTTAATTCAAACTAGTTAATTTGAACTAGGCATTAGTCCTCGTAGAATGAAGTTTACCTAGTTCGAATTAAGCGCACCGCTAGTTCGAATTAAGTTCGAACTAGCGGTTTGCATGTGTAGCACCTATTAAAGTTAATTCAAACTAACGTCTGTTAGTTCGAATTAACTTTGTAGTGTAGACATATCCTAACCTCTTCTGGTACCTGTGGCTTTTATTTTATATTTCCTCTTTGTTTATCATGTTTCTGTTTATTCTTCATTTCTGTCTTGGTGAGATGTATTCAGCCATTACCAAGCCTGTCATGGGGTGCCCCTTGAGTGTTTATGGAAGAAAGAATTGCTCCATTTCACTTCGCACATTAAGGCACTATTGTGACAGAGTTATACATTAGGAACTAAGAAGTAACCTTATAAAGATATGTGTGTGTTTTGGTAATGATCTCTGCCAAGGTTGCACAGTGTTTTCTCTTTTCATAGTATGTCTGAGATGGAGTCATAGGGGACTTCTCTAAATAGGGAACACAGAATAGGGATAAAGCTAGTAGAGAAACATACACTGAAGCCATTCAAAGAGGGATCCTGGAGGTTATATTAGTTATAGTTTCAACCCAAGCCACAAAGAAAGAGGTTTTTTATAATATCTTCTCTTTTGGTAGCATGAACCTTCAGTGGTATGAGGATGCAATTCTTCTGAAAGATTTAAAAAAAGGCTCGAGTCTTCTAATTGCTCATGCATTTTTCTAATTATAACAAATCTTATACATTGGGGTCACTTAAAATCTATGGAGGGAAGCAGCAAAAATATGGCAGAGATCTTCCTGCTCCAAAAGCATTTATCTATGATACTAAAACTATAGACAATTCTCCATTAGATGGTAGTGAAATAGGCCCTACCACACCATGCAGTTTTGATTCCTGATGGTAGTACTGCTACCTACTACTGTCAGGAATTAAAACTCCCTGGTGTCATAAGGCCTATGACATGGTGGACTTCTCCAGCTTTGTCTTAATGCTATTTTTTGAATGGTTAGTCTGAAAGTGATACAGGTTAAAATGGATAAATATATAAAACATGTTCACCACAACGAGGTATGATATCTCCACTGCTTATCTAGACTACCCTTAAATTTCAGTGTTAAAATGTCACAGCATTTCACTAAAGAAAACCACTTGGAAATAAGAGAAAAATGATGTTTTAGGTTACATCTACTCTGTGGGCTAATGTCGAATTAAGATACGCAACTTCAGCTACGTTAATTGAGTAGCTGAAGTCGAAGTACCTTAATTCGGCTTTTGGTGCTATCTACACTACAAAACACTGTTCCTTTGGCTTCCCTTACTCCTCGTAAAGTGAAGGTTACAGAAGTTAAAGTAAGAAGCTCGTTATTTCAAAATTTATTTTGAAATAGCAGGCTTGCTGTGTAAATGCGCACTCTGTTATTTCAAAATAACACTGCTGTGTAGACATGCCCATAGAAAGAAAATTCTAAAACTCACTCACTCTACATAATTCTGAATTTTTTGTGTGTCCCTTTCCCCCTTTTCTGTTGTTCTTAAAGGGTAAACAAGCTACCTACCTCTAGAAGCAATATGGGAAGAAGATTTAATGGGGAGAATGCTAATGAAACATTAAAGACATTTTTGCTGGTGGTTACCATTTACTCAGTATTTCTAAGTCATAAATTGATTATCCATGCATCTGATTTGGAGTAACAGGATTCTTACTCATATGCATAAATTCTCATTTAGCCATTTCACAGTTGTGCTGCAATCTCTGTTACATAAAAGGAGAAAATATTTCTGATTGCTGTCATAATGGTATGTGGTTTCTGGCAGGTCATATTTCTCTGACTGTTTTACTCACTTCCCACTCCACCAATATTCCCTATAGTGTCCTTTTGTAGATTCCCCCCTGAATTTTGGTTATGACTCATCTGTGGGCAGGGGCAGACTGGCAATCAAAATAGGCCCGGGAAATGGGTTAAGAACAGCCCACTTTTTCACATCAAAGAATTTTTTTAAAATTTACTCTTTGACCCCCATTAGCCACATGGGGCTTTATGTGACTTCACTGGGGCTCCTTGGGCAGGTGGGAATCTAGCTGGGTGAAGTTCATGTGGGATTGGGACCTAAGTGTCAAACTTCAAATGTGTTTTGTATATGGAATACATGCCCTTGAGGCCTCAAAATATGTCAGGGTATGTCTACACTACCACCCTAGTTTGAACTAGGGTGGTTAATGTAGGCAATCGAAGTTGCAAATGAAGCCCGGGATTTAAATATCCCGGGCTTCATTTGCATCTTGCCGGGCGCCGCCATTTTTAAATCCCTGGTAGTTCGGACTCCGTGCCCGCGGCTACACACAGCACAGAGTAGGTAGTTCGAATTAGGCTTTCTAATTTGAACTACTGTTCCACCTCGTTCCACCTCGTTCTAATTCGAACTACCTACTCCGTGCCGCGTGTAGCCGCGGGCACGGAGTCTGAACTACCAGGGATTTAAAAATGGCGGCACCCGGCAAGATGCAAATGAAGCCCGGGATATTTAAATCCCGGGCTTCATTTGCAACTTCGATTGACTACATTAACCACCCTAGTTCGAACTAGGGTGATAGTGTAGACATACCCTCATAGAGTAAACAACAAATGGACTAGGCTTGTAATGCCAAAATGGCCCTGTTGCCTTGTCAATACCATCAGCATTATCACAGAGCATGGAGTAAGATTACTCCAAAAAAGAGAAAGCCAGATATTTGATATAGTTGCTCCTGGTGAGTGCTAACTTCGCAGCATTTTTTTTAGATTCCTACTCAGAATAAGAAAAATGTTCATATGAGACCTTGAATCACTTCCCCCACGTGTTTTATAAAGTAGTGTATTCAGGGAGTACTAAATTAGCCCATTAAAGGTGAGAAACTAGAAATACCGAAGGCCATTGAGTTTTCCCAATAGATGAAACCACAGCTTTTCAGTGTTGCTGTTTCCGTAATAATAATATATTTGGAGAAGTCAGTGTTTTCTGGCACTCATTATAGTACCTTTTTGTGACTTATTTTGACTTTTTGTCATATTCAAGGCCTGTTGTTTGTGTTGCTATGAAATGAGAAAAACAATGTTTACAAATCTACTTGTGAGTCTACTGGAAAGGCAATATACAACAAGAAAAACAAATAATGGCATGTATCTGAAAAGAATATGATGGCAGCTGAGTTATATACCTGGCCAACTATTCTCTATGGTTATGTCTACACTTGCACTGTAGTTCAAACTAGGGATGCAAATGCAGGCATTCGAAATAGTCAATGAAGCGCGGATTTAAATATCCCATGCTTCATTAGCGTGATCTCGCCGGCGCGTTACTCCGAATGTCAGCTGTTTCGAAAGTAAAAGTGTGCGCCGGGACGTGTTAATTTGAACCAAAT
The DNA here is from genome assembly GCF_052426305.1 of Pelodiscus sinensis. Classification (NCBI taxonomy): domain Eukaryota; kingdom Metazoa; phylum Chordata; order Testudines; family Trionychidae; genus Pelodiscus; species Pelodiscus sinensis. Next base: position 53,136,067 of record NC_143052.1, on the reverse strand, counting down.
CCCTTGGTTCAAACTAACGTTACTGCTCAAAAAATGAAGAGTAACATTAGTTCGAACCAAGGGGCTTGGTTTGAACTAACACGTTCTGGCGCGCACTTTCACTTTTGAAACAGCTGGCATTCAGAGTAACATGTCGGTGAGATCATGCTAATGAAGCACATGATATTTAAATCCCTTCATTGACTATTTCAAATGCCTGCATTTGCATCCCTAGTTTGAACTAGAGTGCAAGTGTAAACATACCCTATATTTTTGTATTGCTTAGTGAATGGATATAAAACTGTGCATCTCTTGAAGATATCTTGGGGGTACATTTTTAAATACAATAAATGGTCATGAGCACATTGTGCTATAAAATGAGGGAAAATATTAATGTCCCTGCACTCAGTATAATACCATGGTAAGTTTATTAGTCCAGAGTGGATCTCCTGCTGGGTTTTAGTTATTTTCCAATTAATAACTCCTTGCTTGCAAGCAAAGATAAATAATGTGATCGGCAACTAAAATTGTTTTCATAGTCCAGCATATCCCAGAGTTTCTGATCAAAGTTGTTTTACCAAAATATGTTCCTGCTGCATTCCATCTATCAAGCACAATACAATTTTTTGTGCACATGCCTCAAACAGATTATTTTCTGTTAAGTGCACATGTTATCTGGGCGGGGGGGGGGGGGCCTTTATGTTAAGATGATGGATTTTTTCCATGCATCTCTTACTTTGTCAGTCATGACATATGCAGTATGTCCAATATGAAAAGGAAAACAATCAGTAAAATCAGCTCGGTCTCAGTTCGTTTCTCAAAGCAGGAAAAAAAGTCATCAAAACTGGTAACTTTTTGGACATTCTCTGCAGAGTCAAACTTCCTGAAAGGCCTGGATAAAGATCTGACCTATAATATCTAGAAGTGGTTCCTTTCAAACACAGCTGAGACATATGGAAGAAGAATTTTACCCTGTGTACTGTTACTTTCCATACTGTGCTTGCTGTGCAGATGCCTTCAGATTCCAGAACTTTCAGAGCAACACCTTTCATAAGCACTACTGTCACATTAACTGCAGTGAGTGGCAGAGCCACAGCTAAGATTGAAACCAGCTTCTCATTATAAGTCTGAAATTTTAAACTTGCCCCCCCACAAATTTTCACTACCCAAAACCCAAGGATTCTTTTTTTTTGCTAGTCCAGTGGAAGCTGGATTCCTTTGCCAGTCCAGCTGGTGGCTAAAGAGTTGAAATCACTGAGAGATGAAATCATAGGTTTGGCTGAGAGCCAGACCCATTGCAGCCAGTGAAGCGGCGGCGGCCAACAGAGTGGCTGGTGGGAATCACTGGCCGGTGGTGTGGCATGGCCAGTAAGAGCAGCGGCAGGTGAGCAGCAGCAACCAGTGGCATGGAGCGGTGGCAGGCAAGTAGCAGCGACCAGCGGCGTGGCACGGAGCGGGGGCAGGCGAGGAGCAGTGACCAGCAGTGGCGGCAGGCAAGGAGTGGTGGCAGGCGACCAGCGGAGAGTCCAGTGGCATGGGATGAGACAGCTGGTGGAGCATGGTGGAGTGTCGTAAGGTGCCCCTTATGTATCTCCCAACCCCTATTTCTACCCAGGTTTGGAGGTGAAACCCTGCGGGTGAACTTTGGCACTCTGGGTGGCACTGATCAGGGACAGAGACTTTTGGGGTGTTGGACTCTTCGGACTTCAGGTGATTCTTGGCTGGGGGGTGGGGCATAGCTCATGTTTGGGTTATGAACTCTATGGTATTTTCCCCAAGTTAATGCCGTATGACTTCTCTCTCTGTTTCATTAAATGTTCCTTTCCTACACTCAGACTCGGTGCTTGCAAGTCGGGAAGCATTGCCTCTCAGAGGCCCCCAGGGGTGTGTGAATTTCCCAGATTACTGGGGTGGACTCGAGCCAGTTCTGTGTGAGATGGATCCCAAGATATTGAACCCAGCCCTGGTTAGTGCCAGGCCTACCCGGCAGAAGGGTTACAGTTCTATTAGCTCTTAACAAAACATAAACAAATGTGCACTCCTGGATCACTATATTAGGTTTTTCATGGAGTCACAGGTGGTCTTCTTAAGCCCTCCATCCCCAGCATCTCATACCACTCTGACAAACAGAATGTTGTGATAAAAGGTTATTAAAACCAAAACTTATTTTACATTAGCTTCTTACAACCTCAAAGGGTTGGTCACTTCCCCAAGTCAATGGATGCTTTTGATCTCACAAAAAAGAAAAACCAAAAAATGTGGATAACCAGTTCTTTAGTAAACTAACTAAAGATTTATTAGCTAAAAATATGTATCAACGTTTAGAAATTGAAATGATAGCAGAGATGGTGTGTCTGTTTAATTTTTCGTAAGTCTCTCAAGGATGGTCTCTCAAGGATGTACAAAACGGTTTTGAATACCTCTGTATTATATCCGGAGTGACCCCTGACTGCAGCCAAAGAGATGAAGAAGCATTCTTAAGTTTCCTTCTGATAGACTGACAAGTTTTTTCAGTATAGCATGGATCCCCGGATTTCCTATTGTTGAACACACAATGACCCACTCTTTTGAAATGTACATGTTTCTTCATTTATATTTCCAAGGGTCCTATCTCCAGTGGGTAAACATAATGTAAACACAATGGCTGCGTCTAGACTGGCAAGTTTTTCCTCAAAAGTGGCTGCTTTTGCGGAAAAACTTGCCAGCTGTCTACACTGGCCGCTTGAATTTGCGCAAGAACACTGACGATCTAATGTAAGATTGTCAGTGTTCTTGAGGAAAAACTATGATGCTCCCGCTCGGGAAAAAGCCCTCTTGCGCAAATGCTTTTGCGCAAGAGGGCCAGTTGGACAACATGGTACTGTTTTGTGCAAAAAAGTCCTGATGGAGAAAATGGCAATCAGGGCTTTCTTGTGCAAAATTGCGTCTAGATTGGCACGGACGCTTTTCCGCAAAAAGTGCTTTTGCACAAAAGCATCCGTGCCAATCTAGACACTCTTTTCCGCAAATGCTTTTAACGGAAAAACTTTTCCGTTAAAAGCATTTGCGGAAAATCATGTCAGTCTAGACGCAGCCAATGTAAAAGTCAGAGACAGTCGTTCACACTTGAACACTAAGGGTACGTCTAGACTACAGGGTTTTGTCGACAGAAGTTTTGTCGACAGTATCTGTCGACAAAACTTCTGTTGACAAAGAGCGTCTAGACACATTCAGTTCTGTCGACAAAGCAGCTTGCTTTGTCGACAAAACCCTGTAGTCTAGACACAACCCTACATGCAATAACACCTTCTGTCGACAGAACTCTGTCGACAGAAGGTGTTATGCCTCGTAAAATGAGGTATACCAGCGTCGACAAAACTGCTGAGTTCTGTCGACGTTATGTCGACAGAACTCAGTGGTAGTGTAGACGCAGGTATAGTTTTGTCGACAAAAGTCCACTTTTGTCGACAAAACTCTGTAGTCTAGACACACCCTAACACACATTATTTTTAGAGTTAAGTACAAAGACAACAATCACAGAAAACAGACAAGTAGATACAATAACATGAGCACTTCACTAGTTTTAAAGGGCAAATGTAATTGTCAGTCACATGCCAAATACATATAGGCTGTGTCTAGACTGGCAAGATTTTTCGCAAAATCATCTGCTTTTACGGAAAAACTTGCCAGCTGTCTACACTGGCTGCTTGAATTTCCGGAAAAGCACTGACGATCTCATGTAAGATCGTCAGTGCTTTTCCAGAAATACTACACTGCTACCGTTCGGGCAAAACTCTTTTTCCGAAAGACTTTTGTGCAAAAGGGCCAGTGTAGACAGCACAGTACTGTTTTCCGCAAATAAGCCCCGATCACGAAAATGGCGATCGGGGCTTTTTTGTGGAAAAGCCCATCTAGATTGGCCACCGACACTTTTCTGCAAAAAGTGCCAATCCTGCCAATCTAGATGCGCTTTTCCGAAAATGCTTTTAACGGAAAACTGTTCCGTTAAAAGCATTTTCGGAAAATCATGCCAGTGTAGACGTAGCCCTATTGTGATATCATTCCCTTTTATCATTGTTCCATTTTAACAATTGAATGGGCCTGTGCCTTGGATATGAACTGGCTCCTGGATAGGCAGTGCTACAACAATGATCAATGCCTTGCCTGTTTAGAAGTGGGTAATTTTTTGCTCTCTAGCTAGTTATTATTGAACTTCATTTATTTTGTTGTCCCTGCCCACTGCAGTCTTTCTCATCCCATTGAAGGTGGAATATCCACATAGGGGTCAGAACCCAGTCCCCATTTGTTTTAGAGCAGTGGTCCCCAACCTATTGGGGCTGCCGGGTGCCCGGGGGTGGGGCTGTGCATGCACCATGCGTCCGGGGGCGGGGCTGCGAGTGTGCTGCGCGTGCGGGGCTGATGCTACAACTGCACAGCATGCCCAGGGCTGGCGCCCGCATACGCTACACACCTGGAGCGGGGACTATTCATGCACCATGCGTCCGGGGCCCAGGACGCAAGAATGGCTTGGACCAGCCCTGATCGCTATGCGGGTGCACATAAGTGCCCCGGCAGGCGCCATGGCACCTGCGGGCGCTGCATTGGGGACCACTGTTTTAGAGTGTCTCAGAATATACATGTGTGCTTGCATGTTGGGGGGTGGATAGGAGGAGAGAGGGAGGAGGAGGAGGCACTTTTCCTGGGGGAAAAAAGCGCATACATAAAAGCCTGATACACAATTTAAATCTGGGTATGTCTACACTACCCCGCTAGTTCGAACTAGCGGGGTAATGTATGCATACCGCACTTGCTAATGAAGCCCGGGATTTGAATTTCCCGGGCTTCATTAGCATAAGCGGGGAGCCGCCATTTTTAAATCCCCGCTGCTTCGAACCCCGTGTAGCGCGGCTACACGGGGCTCGAACTAGGTAGTTCGGACTAGGGTCCTATTCCGAACTACCGGTACTCCTCGTGAAACGAGGTGTACCGGTAGTTCGGAATAGGCACCCTAGTCCGAACTACCTAGTTCGAGCCCCGTGTAGCCGCGCTACACGGGGTTCGAAGCAGCGGGGATTTAAAAATGGCGGCTCCCCGCTTATGCTAATGAAGCCCGGGAAATTCAAATCCCGGGCTTCATTAGCAAGTGCGGTATGCATACATTACCCTCCTAGTTCGAACTAGGAGGGTAGTGTAGACATACCCTCAGAGACTAGCTAAGGAGAACCTCAAATTATATGCCATCTACAACAGTGACACAAGCACTATCCGTCAGAGAAAGAAACTTGGCAGTTCATTTATTAAATCTGAGAAAAGATGCTAAAGCTGCTTTAAGGAGGCTCTTTTTTTTTGTTGATACTGAGGTCCCAAGATTATTGTCTTTGTTTGTGGTTCATTTGCAAGTTTGTCAAAAAGGGATGTTAGAAATTAAAGCAGCTGTCCCTGCTCTCCGCGTCTCTGTACTTTCAACTAGAACAAGCTCCCTCGTACTTTTTGAGTCCCAACTGTCAAAGAGGGTAGATAATTTGTTAGGAAATGAGAATCAGGAATGGGAAAGAGGCCTTGGCTGCTTGTTAACAGGAGGGACCACTAGGGACAAGGGAAGACTTGCTCTCTGGAACAAGTGTATGTAATCTAGTCTAAAATCTGGCTAGTTTGCAAGCAGAAAGCAAAGCCATATACGTTTACGTCAGAAAAATCACAGCTGTATATGTCTGCCACTGCCAACCCATCTGATTAAACTTTCTTACTACATGCTGAGGCACAGTTTACTCTGAGTATCACCCGTTCAGTTTAATGCAATTAATGTCAGTAGATGTAACTCTGAATAGACATTAGCCTGATTCACTGTGACTGTTTTTGCTAAGGTTTATATCCTAAACTCTATGTGCGTGCGTGTGCCTGTGCACAGGTGCACTGCAATCAAACTTATCTTGAAAAAAGCTAAGAAACATCTTTTGTTTAAAAAAATATTTAAATGAATTTAAAAGTGTCACATTCAGTAGTTTCTCACATTTACTTGTTGCTTTGTCTCCCTAAGGCTATGTCTACATGACAGACCTTACTGCAGCACAGCACACTGTAATTCGGTACCATTCTATGCCACTGGGAGAGAACTCTCCCGCTGGCGTAATTAAACCACCCCGAAGCAGTGGCAATAGCTATATCAGCAGGAGAGCGTCTCTGGCCAATCTAGAGCTGTCCACACTCATGCTTTTATCAGTGAAATTATGACCATCATGCGAGTGTTTTTTCTCATCCCTGACCAACAAAAGTTTTAGCAACAAAAGTGCTAGTGTAGATGTAGTCTAAATAAAATAGCTTAATTTGAAAAAGAAAATGTTGGTATAGACCTAATTGTTTTATGGTAGTGCCAGAAGGTCACTCTACAAGGAAACAAAACAGAGTGGATGAAGGGATACAACTTAAAAGCAAATTTATCAGGGTAGTGGCAGTCTTGCTTACTGCAAATATAAATCACTGGCAGATGTACCTGGCATTGCTTGGGTCCTTAACTCTTTTTCTGGTGGGGAGGTGATGCAGGAGTCAGGACATGGTATGGCAGGTACAGGAGTGAGGGCAGGGGATTGTAAGATGTGTGGAGGGACTCATGGCAGGAGTTGGGGGGTGCAGGAGTCAGGGCAGGGAATTGGGAGATGTGTGTGGGGGGGACTCAGGGCAGGGTGTAGGTGTACAGGGGATGAAGGACTCCAGGCAGGGGTTTGGGAGGTAAGGAGAGACTGAGGGCAGAGTGTGGGGAAGTAAGAGTTAGGGCAAGGGGAGGGAGGTGCAGGACTCGGGGCAGGGGGCTGGGAAGCTGGGGGGAGGTTTACCAGGGCCACCTGTGGTGGTAAGGGTAGCACTGCTCCAGTGGCGACTCCTCCTGGGGGGGCCGGGGTTGCTTTCTCCAGCCTGTAACTCCTCCCAGTGGGCCATGGCTGTGCTGACCAGCCCCAGCGTCAGATTCTCTGGGGATGAAAGTTGGGGTTCTATGGGCTGCTTGCAGCTTCCAACTGCTACCCCGGCCTGCACCTGGTCTGGTGGGGGTAAGCTTTGGTGGGGGGAGGAGGGCTGGCACTAGCCTCCCAGTTACCCTCCTCCGCATTGTGCAACTGGTCCAGGGAGAGCCAGGCTTCAGATGCTGGCCCCAGCCTTCAGTTGCCTCCGTCTTCCCCCAGCTTCCAGCCTGTCCTGGCCCAGGCCTCTCCTCCGGGGAAGAGGGAGGCCACAGATACAAACCTGACTATGGTATCATTGCTGGATCCTGTTGGTTGTAAATCAACCCAGAAGCACTCTGAAGACAGGAGCACCCTAAGTCTGATGAGACGAGAGTAAGTGTACATTTAGGTGAAAGGAGATTTGCCAAAGCTAACTCTTCAAATCTCATCACCCACACATCACCCACACATCACCCACACATGCTAGTTCTATTCCAGAGGCTGTTGTCTGCACTTGTCCAGCAGTTTGGACCACAGGGGTGCGTATAGCAGTGCCTATAGAAGTGCTGTGCTGTAGCTCCCCAATGTGGACTCTGCTGGTATGGAACTAACAGAGTCCTAATTTACATTAATGCAGTCATATCTGAAGATGAGTACAACAGTAATGCAAACTAGGAACCCTTTATTTCACTCACACAACCTCCACACTGAAGGAGTTACAGCACAGCACTTGGGTGCACACACACAATAGTGTGAATGGTAGAACAGTGTGCACAACCCTTAAGTGGAAGGCCACACTGAGTTAACTGGGAGCAGGCTGAAGTCAAAATAATTTGGCTTTTAGCGCTGTCTTCCTTTGACTTCCCTTACTCTTCGTGAAATGAGGGTTACAAGAGTCAGAGTCAGAAGTCCTCCATCTTGATGTTATTTCGAAACAACATCAGTTACTCCGAAATAACTCTGCTGGTTAGATGTACCCTTGAAGACAGGTGTTCATAACAACCCAGCTGCTCAGAAGATTACACAGGTTTGTTTCCTCTGAAACGGAGGGTTGTTTTTGCAATCATAAATCATTATTTAAATCGATACATGCATGTTTCTGCATGGCACTGAATTTGGAAATATTTGATGATTTTAAGATTAACACAAAGGTTAGACAATACCTTTTACCCTTTCAAATTTTATATGCTAGCTCCACTTTAAAAGGATTTTTTAAAGTGGCAGGGGAAAGTGCAAAAAATTTGTTCTTTAAAATTTCTCTCTCTCTGGAAAAACCTATCCAAACTATATTGAGCAACACCATAATTACCTTTCATTGTCAAAGAGTTTGCACCCTTTGTAGTATCCATGGTTCAATGCAGCATCACAAAGCCATTAATGTGTGGCTGCCAACATGATCTTTGAGGCAGAACAGCCAATTCGGAAAGGCAAAAATAGCCACATACGATGTTACAAAATTCACATCTGCTTGCAAATCTCTTAATGTAGACTACCCAATCAACAATGACACTATGTTTTGAGACTATTTAGCTTTAGTTGTTAGCATTTGTATTGATAAGATAATCCTATTTGCATTGTACATTACATACAGAGTAATTTTTAAATAGCTATCTGTGCCCCTGATTCAGTAATGCTAGTCTTTGTGCCCTTGGAGCAGACCCACTGAAGTCAATGGGTACTCAAATGATATATATATACTTTTTCCTAGTAGGGGTACATAGCTATGCACTAGCTCCACTCCAATTATCATGCAAAAGTAGAAGTGTAGCTAAGATATCTAGGTGGTACAGCAGCCACCTAGCTATATATACCGGAGGCCTGATATATACTGGATGGCCAGCCTGACCTCCCACCGGTGCATGCTCCTAGTATAGACAGAGTGATAGGCTATGAGTCCCAGCTTGAACAGATATATTCACACACTAGCTCTTATTAAGCTAGCACACTAAACGTAGTAGGTAGAGTAGCTACAGTAGCACAGGCAGTAACAAACAGAGGAATGGGTTATCTGCTCCAAGCACATACCTGTGGCGTCTGGGTGGGCTTGTACTCAGGGCAGGTAGCAAAAATTAATCTCTATGCATTCAGACATTCTCATACAAATAGACTGGATAAATTCAATACACCTTTTAAATAAATAAAAAGCCACCTAGGTCTTCACAAAGTGGAATGACTAATTCTATTTAACAACAACAAATGGTCTGGTAGCATTTTATAGACTAACAAAACATGTAGATGGTATCATGAGCTTTTGTGGGCACAAAAGTTTATCCTGTACAGACTAACTTGGCTACCCTCTGAAGCTTCTTACTCTATTTAGAAAATCTCATAGGGTATGTCCACATAGCAGGGCAAAAGACAAATTAAGATGCGCAACTTCAGCTACACCAGTTGCATAGCTTAAGTCAAAATGGCTTAATTTGGCTTTAGGAGCTGTCTACATAGCAGGAAATCGAAGGAAGAACTTTCTTCCTTTGACTTCCCTTACTCCTTGTGAAATGAGGTTTACAGGAGTGTGAGTAAGATGTCTTCCATCTTCCCATTATTTCAAAATAATGGCTTGCTGTGTAGACACACATTTTGTTATTTCAAAATAACGTCAATTATTCTGAAAAAAATGTTACTGTGTAGACTTACCCTTAATGACTGTTAATGAAGCACTGTTCAGTTCACAACTCTATCGTACAAAGCTAACAGGATTAATGACATCAAAAGAAAAAAGGAAGAAGCAGAATTATATTTCTTATCTTGATGTGTGGTACCCCAAGACCATTTTAAAAATGATCTGTGCAGTCCTTATCTGTCATGGAAACAAATTCATTCCTTGGGTGGCTGAACATCATGAGGTGAAATAAATTTCTCAGAAATGTATCCCCTGAAGGCTGCTATCCATTACTGTTACAAGTTTGCAATGGAAATGGCTTTATTGCTATGTAAAGAATATGATAAAATTTAAACCCCTGTGAAAGAAGCAGAAGAAAAACAAATATAATACACGTCATATATTACTGACAAAATACTGCTGAATGTGATACTTTTATATATTCTGGCAATGTTTTGAGTTTATCAAAGTAAATGTGGAACAACTCAAATAAGAAAGTTAACACAAAGAGTAATAAAAGTGAAAAATGATGCACAAATGCACAAGTTGATGTCTGTTTATAGCCAGGGGGATTGACATAGCCTATATATAGAACTTAAGTTTGCACCTTCCAGGGAAGATGTGATCATCACAAAGGAAAAGATTCATCATAGTTAGCCACCTGATTCCACTCTATACTCCTCTGGATGTTCAATGTCTCAACTTTAAAACCATTATGGATCATTATCCTTTCTTCAGGGATGGGAGGGGAAGCTCTTAACCACATTTATTTTTGTCTCAATTTCACTAAAAAATGTCATGATCTTCACAAAATAACAAAAGTCCGAAGGAATGCCTTCCTCTTACTGATCTTATCTCTTCTGCGAGTCTGACAGTACGTCTAGACTACATGTCTCTGTCGCCAGAGGCATGTAGATTAGGCTACCAGGCATAGGGAAATGAAGCGGCGATTTAAATAATCGCCGCTTCATTTAAATTTTCATGGCTGCCGTGCTGAGCCGACAAACAGCTGATCAGCTGTTTGTCGGCTCAGCGCGGTAGTCTGGACGTGCGGGTGTCGACATCAAAGGCATTTGTCGACCACCCAGGTATGCCTCCTGGGATGAGGTATGCCTGGGTGGTCGACAAATGCCTTTGATGTCGACACCCGCGCGTCCAGACTACCGCGCTGAGCCGACAAACAGCTGATCAGCTGTTTGTCGGCTCAGCGCAGCAGCCATGTAAATTTAAATGAAGCGGCCATTATTTAAATCACCGCTTCATTTTCCTATGCCTGGTAGCCTAATCTACATGCCTCTGGCGACAGAGGCATGTAGTCTAGACGTACCCTTAAGAATTATCAACATTTCAGGCTGCCCTCAACTTTTCTGCCTAAGAACATAAGAACGGTCATGCTGGGCCAAACCGATGGTCCATCTAGACCATTATTCTGTTTTCCAGCAGTGGCTGATACCAGATGCTTAAGAGGGAGTGAAGAGAACTGGCAATGTATTGAGTGATCAATTCTCTGTCATTCAGAACCAGCTTCTAGCACTCAGAAGTTTAGAAACACCCTGACCAGATCTTGACTAACAACCACTGATGTCCATTCACTTATCTAATTCTTTTTAAAACCGAGTTATACTGTTTGCTTTTATTTCATTCCCTGGCAGCAAGTGCCACAGCTTGACTGTGCCTTATATCTAAATATACATTTTTATGTCAGTTTTAAATCTGTTGCCTATTAATATGGGTGACCTTTGGTTTGTTTGTTATGTGAAGTGGCAAATAACACTTTCCTATTCACTTTCTCCTCACCATTCATAATGTTTACATGATGCTTACATGAGGTGATGGTCAACCCTCTGAACAGAGCACCACCCATGCTTTTTAAAAGGGTCTATGTTTTTCCCCCATGCGATAGACTGATAGCTTGTCCCTTCCCTGCCCTCTGTGAGAGTTTGCATAGAAAGTCTTTTGTTATGAGCCACTAGTTGACAGTCTTCCAGAAGCAATGGCTCTAGATCAGGGGTGGGCAAAAGGGCATCTGTGGGCCAGGGCCAGCCTGCAGGGGTACTGCTGCTCCATCACCCCGGGCCAGTTAGAGCCTGGGAGCGGGGGGAAGAGCACAAAGTTTCCTCCACCCTGCCAGGAGTGCACAGCTCCTGGTAGGGTGGGAGGAGACTTCACATGCTCCCCCACCCCCAAGCCCTGATTGGCCTGGGGGTAGAAGGGGGTGTGTGAAAAGTCACGTAGAGGTACCTCTGCACGGGGGGCAAAGACTTCATGGTCTTCCCTACCCCCAGACCAATCACAGTCTTTGGGTGAGGAAGCAGGGAAGTATCCTGGCCTCTCCTCTTCCGCTTGAGGCTCCACCTCTACTGGTGAGACCCAGGGCCATTTCAAAAATTTCTGAAGTGGCCCCCCCAAACAAATTATTGCCCACCCCTGCTCTAGATGGTAGTCTGATTTCTTTATAGGTAGTCGTTCAATGGAGGGTTAAACACATTTCCATTAGTGGTCTGAAATGCATTTCAATAATGTTCAGTGCATAATATAAAATGGAGTTCGTAGTGACACAAACATAACTCACTGTCAAACCTCTTCGTTATTTCGGAATAACTTCTGAACTTCTGAAATAATGTGCTGTGTAGATGTACCCTAATAGGGTTGTTCTCACAAGTGAAATTATGAAGTTGCAGTTACTTAAGTGTTGGCAGAATCAAGACCTTAATTTGTGACAGCTCACTTGTGTGTGTGTGTGAGTGTGCGTGCGTGCGCACGTGTGCATGTATGCATATGGGCACACGTGCTGTGAACAATAACATTTTGTTAAAGCTATCACACAGCTTTTGATAGATTGTAGATATCTCAAAGTAACCATGTTACTATAAGGCAGTGGTCACCAACCAATAGATTGGGGTCTATTGGTAGATCTCGGAGCCTCTAACAGGTTTGGCTAGGGAGCTATCAAGTGCCAGCACTTCAGCTGCCCCTCTCCCTACAGCTGTGCACCTCCTGTCCTTTGCCTTGGAGTTGCATCCCCCCACCCCTAGGAGCCTCCTACTTTCTGTGCAGGGCAGGGGAGGGAGAAGAGGGGCGCTGATGTCAAGGTGCCCGCTCTCCCACCCTGTATCCTATCTCCACAGAGCAGAGAGGTGACGATAGGACTTGGGATGGAGTTTGTTGGCTGCTTTTGGGAGTGGTGCAGGGCCAGGACAGGGTTGAGCCTACCTTAGCCCCACTGCACCATCAACCAGGAGCCACCTGAGGTAAACAGTGCCCAGCTGGAGTCCGTATCCCAAAACTCTACTCCCATGATGAACCCCCTCCCGCCCCCAAACTCCTAGCACTCCTGCATCCAAACGCCCTCCCAGTGCCTGCACCTAGAACCCCTTCCAGGACCCCAACTGCCTGTCCCAAGCTCAGCTCAGAGCCCCCTCACACTCCAAATCTCTTAATCCAAGACCAGAGCCTGTATCCCAACCCGCTGCTCTGGCCTGGTGAAAGTGAGGGAGGATGGGGGAGAGGGAATGGAGTGAGCAGGGGTGGGGCCTTAGATAATGAGCACAAAGGAGGCAGGGCAAGGGTATTTGGGTTTGAGGTAGATCTTTGCACTTAAATTCAAAAACTGTTCTCATGCTTAAAAAGGGCAGAGACTACTGATATAAGGAATAGCAGCTAAAAATACAATTCTGTATGGTAATGTTTGATTTTTCTAAATCCCCTTCACATCCAACTAAATTACTTGATTTTTTTAACCCTGTTGAATCATGATCTAACTTGCTCTTTCACTCATATACAAGAAGCCTATGGAAAAATGTAATAATATTGGCCTACATTGATTTCCATCATCCCTTTGTTGATGTAAAAGAATACGAAGACTTACAATAGCTTTTTCCTAGGGTCTCAAGGTACCTCAGACAAACAAAACTTCAAACCTTTTCTCAGGACTGAAAAAGAAAGAGTGAATGCTAATGAAACTCTACACCTTCAAAATTATGAATGATGAGTATTTAAGAATTTCCCAGGCACCAAGTTCATGAAGATAGGACACAGAAATGGGAGAATCAAATAAATAAACAAACAAATACATAAAAGACCCAACTGTCTAATAGCAAAGTTTCTTCAGAGTGCCCACACAGTTTAAGGAAACTCAAGCCTGGTCTACACCTAAAACTAGGTCAACCTAATTCTTCAATGGAAGAATTCTTCTGTTGAGCAAACTACTTTCTGTTGAGGGATTGTTTGGATTTCCTACAACTGAAAAACCCCTCCTATCTCTGAAAAAATGACTGTACTATAATGCTACATTGGCATAGCCGGAGAGTGATAGATATGCCACTTGAAGTGTTAATGGAGAAATCACAACCTGAGCAAGCATAGCATGCAAAGCAGGCTAAGGAATGCAACATAGATGGACTCATGGCTACATCTACACAGCAGCGCTATTTCAGGACACCAGGGTATCCCAAAATAGCTATTCTATGTCTTTTGAGTGGAGTAAGGGATATTTCAGAACATTGATTTATTTTGAAATAAGTGCTGTGTAGACAGAGCCAAATTTTGAAATACGCTATTTCAAAATTAACTTAAAATAAGCTACGCAATTTGCATAGCTCAAATTGTGTAGCTTATTTTGAGCACCGGGTGCAGTGTAGATGCACTCATGGAAGCAACTTGTGGAGATCAGTTGCTTGCCAGAACAAACCAGATGGTGTCCAATATATGTCCCAAAATAGTTGTTCCAACAGCTATGGCTTAACCTGTCTTACACAAGTAGGATAGCAGGATGTTTTGCATAAAGAAACCAGAAAATTCCGGCCCTAGTTGCAAGAATTCATTCTCTGGCTGGAAGATGAGAGAAGACACCTTGTTTTTGGCTGGACATTTCAAATAATCAGAAGATGGGTAGGTCATCATCAGATTGCTCTATGCCAGCATCTCCAAGAAGAAGAACTAAACTGGACTGCCAAACAGAAATAGGATTAAATGCCTTATCTCCCTCAGTACATCACTTCAGGAACAGCCAGACTACAAGTATCCCGGAAAAACGCTTCCGCATCCAGGGACACGTTTGTTCTTCCGTTTTTTTCCGGAAGAGCAAACGTTCTCTTTTGGAAGCCCCTTGATCTACAAGGAATAAAGGGGCTTCCAAAAGAGGGTTTTTTCTGACATTTGGCCCAAATGTCAGAAAAGCCTTTTCTGACAAAAGAATGGAAAAAACCTATGCAAAATGCAGAGCGCACATTTTGTGTAGCTTTTCTTGAAGAAAAGCAGCAGTGTAGCTATATCTTTCCGTGAAAACCAAAGATACCTGAAAAGGAGAAGACTGAAATCTAGGGGATAGCCACAAGGGAGTCCTCCGAGCTTGGGTACCTAGCTTGGATAGGCAGCTTTTACCACTGCTTTCTACTTTCCAGATATTCAGATTGCTTGCACATTAGGAAAAGATTTATCATGTCTGTTCTTTTGCTCCATCTGCATTTGCAGTGTCAGCTCCTGCTGGGAACAGTAGCTGACCTGCAAGCTGATGGCTGAGCCAAGCTCTGGTGAAAAATAGCACACAGACTCTCTCGTGACCCAAAAAAGTAAATTGCCCACTTCCTGAAACTAATTAGAAAGTAAGTATACATGTTTGTGTTTGTGTTTTAAAAGATTGTACCAATCAAGACTGTTGTACAGGAGCTTTCCAAACGAACAAGTTACTGCTGTTAACTGAAGACTGAAACATTGTACTTTTTTGCCATAGTCAATGGCTTTATGCACTCCTACTAGTACTAGGTATATACAGTAAACTTCTGATAATCTGGCACCTTTGGGACACAGGGGGTGCCGGATTATCAGATATGCCGGACTATCGGAAGGGGGGGATATGAGGGGTCTGGAGTGGGGGGGATGCCACCCTAGACCCTCATAGCCCCCCCTTCCGATAGTCCAGCTCTGCCCCAGGCGTCCCTGATTCAGCCGCTGCTGAAACTGACCAGCAGCGGCTGAATCGGAGACGCCTAAGGCAGAGCAGCTAGAGTGCTGCCGGGTTGGTCTGGTAGCGCCGACCCTTGGTGCAGCGGGACCAACCCGGCAGCACTCCAGCTGCTCTTGGGGATGCTTGGGGCAGAGCTACTGATCAGCAGCTGACTCCAGGAAGCCTGAGGCAGAGCTGCTCTGCCCTGGGCTTCCTGGAGTCAGCCACTGGTCAGTTTCAGCAGCGGCTGAATCAGGACACCTGGGGTAGAGCAGCTGGGGGGCTGCCGGGTTGGTTCCACAGTGCCGAGTTCCTACACCACCCCAGCTGCTCTGTCCCAGGCGTCCAGATTCAGCCGCTGTTAAAACTGACCAGTGGCTGACTCCAGGAAGCCCGAGGCAGAGCAGCTCTGCCTCGGGCTTCCTGGAGTCAGCCGCTGATCAGTATCAGCAGCGGCTGACTTAGGGACACCTGGGGCAGAGCAGCTGGGGTGCTGCCAGGTTGGTCCAGTAGCGCCGAGGAGCGGCACTGCGGGACCAACCCAGCAGCACCCCAGCTGCTCTGCCCCAGGCGTCCCCAAGAGCAGCTGGGGTGCTGCCGGGTTGGTCCCGCGGCGCCAAGGGTCTGTGCTACCAGACCAACCCGGCAGCACTCCAGCTGCTCTGCCCCGGGCGTCTCCGATTCAGCCGCTGCTGGTCAGTTTCAACAGCGGCTGAATCTGGACGCCTAGGACAGAGCAGCTGGGGTGCTCTATCCCAGGTGTCCCCAAGTCAGCTGCTGCTGAAACTGATCAGCGGCTGACTCCAGGAAGCCCGGGGCAGAGCAGCTCTGCCTCGGGCTTCCTGGAGTCAGCCGCTGGTCAGTTTCAGCAGCGGCTGAATCGGGGACACCTGGGGTGCTGCCCGGTTGGTCCCACAGCCCCGAGGGGCAGCGCTAGGGGGCCTACCTGGCAGCTCCCCAGCTGCTCTGCCCCTGGCTTCCTCGATTCTGCTGCTGGTCAGTTTTAGCAGCGGCTGAATTGGGGAAGCTGGGGGCAGAGCAACTCCAATGGTCCAGCTGCCCGGAGCACTTCCGGGTTCCTGATGGTGCTGGACCATCAGATGCCGGACCATCGGAGTTTTACTGTACAGACATAAAATGCTCTCAAAAGTTCAACCCTCAAGTCTATACAATTTGTCATCAATACAGGAGTTTATTTTAGAAAGTTAGGATGTAAATTAAAAGGATTAATTGTGAACTCAATGGGAAGGAGATCTTGGTGAACTCATTTGTAATCAATTCACCAAATTGTCTTGTGCTTTAACTTTGGGATTGCTTTGTTGTGTTAGCAACACTGGCATTTATAACCAAATAGTACAAGTGTGTCCCTAGTGTGAGGGATTCTGAGGGTATGTCTAAACTGTTGCATAAAAGAGCCTCTGCCTGAGCTTACCTGATTTTACACATGCATTTTCTGAAAATACACTAACTATAAGGTGTAAGATTTTAAACTGCAATTCATTGTAATCTTTGTCAAACTTTGTAACTCTCAGCAACTTTGCTTTATAAGTTAAGAAACTTAAATTAAGAAACAAAGCTGCAACTTTATAAAACTTTTGGTGGCAGCTCTATCTTCTTTAGTTTAACCCTTTGGTGGCAGGTCTATTTTTGTAGTGCATACAGTGGAGTACTAATTCCTCAAACAATAAACCATACTAAAAAAAGGAGGTTTACGCAGTTTTTCGAAAAAGGATTTTTCCCTGAAGAAGACGCATTCAGAATGCTTTCGAAAAAGTGATCCAAAGAAGATATGCAAATTCCAGCGGAATTTGCATATCCTCTTTCGGAAAAAAAACCATAGTAGACGTACCCTGAGTGAAAAATGTATACAAAGTAGCCTTCCTAGAACAGCGATTGAGTATAGTTTCTATTGTGGTGGCATTATTTGATTCTGACAACTTGGTTATTGTATTAACCTATTTTCTAGTTTGTTACCAAAATTGCAATCCAATACTGTTTGTACCTTCTTATATCCTATACTATTAGGATGTGTTTTAATTAAATGTTATAAAATTTAATTTTCTTTAATTTTCTTTAATTAAATCAAAATTCAAGAATTCTAAGAAAGGTGGTATGTGTAATTGGTTAAGCAGTTTGCTTAACTGAGGGATTTTTATACCCTTTCTTACTTATCAGATCATTAACTTTTGGATATTATTTATCATTCTCCTTGTGGGATTTAATTATAAGTTAATGCTCAGTTGGAATAGAAACCCGGTGCTTCACTTAAGCTCTGAACTACCACATTTTGAGCTTGATTGTTAGAAAAGGAAATCTGAGGTGCTGTTTATCTGCTAGATTTACATTTCAGAAAGACGCTAAGCCATTTTGTAAGTTGCATGAATCAAAGATTCACTATTAATCTACACTGGCCAAACCAATTTTTCTGATAGGAAGTAAAAGCCCTTTGAGCAATTGCAGTTTACATAAAAAAGTGATTTGGCAGCACAGCAGAATATTATATCTGTCGATTTAGAGATGACATCGCTGAAGAAACACAAGTCCCAAATGATTAAAAAAGGTTATTTCATGAGATTGATCATTTCCTTCAGGAAGAAGGAATATAGAAGTGAGATTTGTCACATGCATATTCATCAAAACATAGTGATAGAAAGTAACTTGGACTAATATAGAAGATCGTATTTATTGCAGTCATTTTCTTTCTTCACTGAAATGATTCCATATGAATAGATGATGGGACTCATTCTCATTTACACAAAGACCCGTTCATGTTGCTTTTAAAATGTATGTAAATATGACTTGCTTTCTCTTTAGAGGCTTTCATAGAAATGAGAATAAGGCCAATTTTGTAAATACATATATGCCTATGCATTCAGCTATGGACATGCTATAATACGGACTGGCGTCCAATTCTGCAATGTATTTTGCACAGAAGGTTAATAGCGCTCCATATGGGTTGGGGCAGAGTATGCTTGTTTACAGCTCATTGCAAGATCAGAGCCTTAGACTGCACTAATTAGTACTTACTAATTCTTAACCTACTAAATATATGGGAAAAGTACAACAAATCAGCCACAGTTTGGGCTAACTCAAACTTTCAAAAAAATCTCATTTGTCTTGAGTAAGTAATTTTGAAAATTATCCTCTAGAGGAATATAAGTCAAACATAAAAATTAACAGTAAGAAATGCAAGTTGAGATAATGTGGCAATCATGAGAGTGACTAAAATAATCTCTTTTGTGAAAGATAGCTTGCTGAATCAGGAAACAGATTGATATGCAGTGTACTCAAAACACTTTCTTTTATCTAAGCCTTCACTGAAAGGTCAATGTCAAACATAAGCTTGGCATAGCTGCTATTGATTTAGAATCAGAAGACTAGAACTAAAAAGAAAAAACAGTTTCTTGCCATTTCAACCTGAAAAAACAGTTTCTTGCCATTTCAACCAGAAAGGACACTGTCTCAACGACCTAATTACCTGCATCCTACTCCAGAAGACTTTCAAATCTGCACTTGAAAAGGAATCCTCTGAACTGTCATTCATGCTAAAATTCAACACTCTTCGCGGGGGGCTCAACAAAGACACCAACTACCTTACCCATTACAAAGATAGCTTCCCCAATTATCACCTCTAATACCATTAGCTCACAGACATTTACCTTTCCCCACCTCTAATATCATTAACTCATAGACATTTACCTTCCCCCTCCTGCATTCCCCTTCTGTTCTGAAATGTGATTTGTCCTTTTCATATGTGTTCACTTTTTTTTTAATTGTATCCTTTGGTATATATGGTTGTGACTATTTTCTTCCACTATTTGATCTGAGGTAGAGGGTCTGGCCCACGAAAGCTCATCATCTAATAAACCATCTTGTTAGTCTTTAAAGTACTACATAGTCCTGTATTTTGTTTCCGCTACACCAGACTAACACAGCTACATTTCTATCACTAGAATAAAAAGGACCATGAAAGGTCATCAAATCCAGTCCCCTGCACTTATACCAGGACTAAGCACCATCTAGAACATCCTTGAGAGTTGTTTGTCCAACCTGCTCTTAAAAATTTCCAATGATGGAGATTCCACCACCTTCCTAGGCAATTTATTTCAGTGCTTTACCACCTTGACAGTTAAGAAGTTTTTAATAATGTCCAACCTAAATCTCCCTTGCTGCATTTTACTCCCATTGCTTCTTGTCCTCTCATCAGAGGTTAGAGTAGTCTACTTCTGGTATTTTGAAGAGCCATAGTTTCCCATCATGGTTAAGACTGTAAACAACTTCTGTTAGAAAGCTATGCTTTTAGCTCTCCTGTAATTATAATTTGGAAAATTGGCTTGACCGCAAATTATGACATGTATGCTGAAGGCAAAAGAGTATGGATCTGCAAAGACTGAAGAAAATTCATCAAATTGTTTCTGAATAACATTAACTCTCCCTTTTTAATTTTATCATGTAATGTTTCTTTGTCTCCTTTAGCTCAATAATAGCTTGTTACTGCCGCTTCAGCTGCTTCATATAGTTAAATCTCCTTGAATCTTATGCACTAGCTATTAGAAAGTAAATAGGTCATTAATGACCATGTAGTTTTAGGGCCCCGTTCTTCTCTTACTGGTTACAATGAGATTTTAAGTGGATAGGATACTCATCCCCACTGTAAAAAAATCGTGAATCAGAGGTGCCATAATTCTATATGGGCCTCCTCTGCTGCAGCTTTGTACAGGTAGGACACTACAGAGTGGCCCCTACTAACGTAACAGTCTGTCCTGCAGCCATCTGGGACAAAGGCTGTCCTCAGTTAAACATATGAATCTCCATTGGTGGGGTTTTAGAAATGTAAAGTGAGGGTAGACTCTTTGCCTGAAGCTGTTACATTTGTAAACCATATACAGCCACTGTTGACTGATGTCTATGTGGAAATGAATTGGATTTAATTTCCACAATGAATTGGATGTCTATGTGGAAATGAAGTGGATGAGGCTTTTTAAAAATAACTGACAATATCATCCAAAGCCCAAGATTTGGTGGTGATGGGGGACTTCAACTATCCAGATATATGTTGGGAAAATAACACAGCGGGGCACAGACTATTCAATAAGTTCTTGAACTGCATTGGAGACAACTTTTTATTTCAGAAGGTTGAAAAAGCTACCAGAGGGGAAGCTGTTCTAGATTTGATCCTCACAAAAAGGGAGGAACTGGTTGAGAATTTGAAAGTGGAAGACAGCTTGGGTGAAAGGGATCATGAAATCATAGAGTTCACAATTCTAAGGAAGGGTAGAAGGGAGAACAGCAAAATAGAGACAATGGATTTCAGGAAGGCGGATTTTGATAAGCTCAGAGAGCTGATAGGTAAGGTCCCATGGGAATCAAGACTGAGGGGAAAAACAACTGAAGAGAGATGGCAGTTTTTCAAAGGGATATTGTTAAGGGCCCAAAAGCAAGCTATTCTGCTACATCGGAAAGATAGAAAATATGACAAAAGACCACCTTGGTTTAACCACGAGATCTTGCATGATCTAAAAATAAAAAAGGAGTCATATAAAAAGTGGAAAGTAGGACAAATTACAAAGGATGAATATAGGCAAAGAACACAGGAATTCAGGGGCAAGATTAGAAAGGCAAAGGCACAAAATGAGCTCAAACTAGCTACGGGAATAAAGGGAAACAAGAGGAAGACCAAGGAGAGGGTAGGCCCACTGGTCAGTGAGGAGGGAGAAACAGTAACAGGAAACTTGGAAATAGCAGAGATGCTTAATAACTTCTTTGTTTCGGTCTTCACCGAGAAGTCTAAAGGAATGCCTAACATAGTGAATGCTAGTGAGAAGGGGGTAGGTTTAGAAGATAAAATAAAAAAAGAACAAGTTAAAATCACCTAGAAAAGTTAGATGACTCCAAGTCACCAAGGACTGATGAAATGCATCTTAGAATACTCAAGGAGCTGATAGAGGAGGTATCTGAGCCTCTAGCTATCATCTTTGGAAAATCATGGGAGACAGGAGAGATTCCAGAAGACTGGAAAAGGGACAATATAGTGCCCATTTATAAAAAGGGAAATAAGAACAACCCAGGAAACTACAGACCAGTTAGTTTAACTTCTGTGCCAGGGAAGATAATGGAGTAAGTTATTAAGGAAATCATCTGTAAACACTTGGAAGGTGGCAAGAAGATAGGGAACAGCCAGCATGGATTTGTAAAGATAATGTCAAACCAATCTGATAGCTTTCTTTGATAGGATAATGAGTCTTGTGGATAAGGGAGAAGCGGTAGATGTGGTATACCTGGACTTTAGTAAGGCTTTTGTTATGGTCTCACATGATATTCTAATCAATAAACTAGGCAAATACAATTTAGATGGGGCTACTATAAGGTGGGTGCATAACTGTCTGTATAACCGTACTCAGAGAGTAGTTATGGATGATTCACAATCCTGCTGGAAAGGTATAACAAGTGGGGTTTTGCAGGGGTCTGTTTTGGGACCAGCTCTGTTCAATATGTTCATCAACGATTTAAGATATTGGCAGGGCTCGACAATCTATGTAATCTACTCGCCCGTGGTGAGTAGATTACATCCCAGAAGAGCAAGCCCTGGATATTGGCATAGAAAGTACGCTTATTAAGTTTGCAGATGATACCAAGCAGGGAGGGGTTGAAACTAATGTGGAGGATAAGGTCATAATTCAAAATTATCAGGACAAATTGGAGAAATGGTCTGAGGTAAACAGGATGAAGCTTAACAAAGACAAATGCAAAGTACTCCACTTAGGAAGGAACAATCAATTTCACACATACAGAATGGGAAGCGACTGTCTAGAAAGGAGTATGGCAGAAAGGGATCTATGGGTTATAGTGGACCACAAGCTGAATATGAGTCAGCAGCGTGATGCTGTTGCAAAAAAAGCAAAAATGATTCTGGGATGCATTAACAGGTGTGTTGTGAGCAAGGCACGAGATGTCATTCTTCCGCTCTACTCTGCGCTGGTTAGGCCTCAGTTGGAGTATTGTGCCCAGTTCTGGGCACGGCATTTCAAGAAAGATATGGAGAAATTGAAGAGGGTCCAGAGAAGAGCAACAGAATGAGTAAAGGTCTAGAGAACATGACCTATGAAGGACGGCTGAAAGAACTGGGTTTGTTTAGTTTAGAAAAGAGAAGATTGAGAAGGGACATGATAGCAGTTTTCAGGTATCTAAAAGGGTGTCATAAGGAGGAAGGAGAAAACTTGTTCATCTTGGCCTCTGAGGATAGAACAAGAAGCAATGGGCTTAAACTACAGCAAGGGAGGTTTAGGTTGGACATTAGGAAAAAGTTCCTAACTGTCAGTGTAGTCAAACACTGGAATAAATTGCCCAGGAAAGTTGTGGAATCTCCATCTCTGGAGATACTTAAGAATAGGTTAGATAAATGTCTATCAGAGATGGTCTAGACAGTATTTGGTCCTGCCATGAGGGCAGCGGACTGGACTCGGTGACCTTTCTAGGTCCCTTTCCAGTTCTAGTATTCTAATTCTATTCTATGAATCTTGGAAGGCACATCTGTATATGAAAAGGATGTCATGCTATTATGCATCTCTGTGTGACCCTGGTGGCACTAGTGTATTTTCAGAGGGTTTTCTATTATTCGAAGTATCTCTTTGTATTGTAGAAACTTATCTGATAAAGCTTGATTTCCTGGCAATTATGCAGCTGTTTAACTTCTCTCCATTAAATTTCCCATTTTTATATATCCATCTCAGAACATCAACACCAATTCTTATAATCCCCTCAGTCATCAACACCTATTCGCTATCTGCCATCATACCTAGTTTTTCGATCCCTTTTTGATTTCAAGCTCATTGGAGCAGTGACTTTATCTCATGATTATACAGCACCTACCATGTGGGAGATCACTTGCTTGTAGACTTTAGATGCTACTGCAATATATATATTAACTGAGAATCATGCTAATTTCAGTACTGTCATCTCCAACCCAAGTACAGCTGAAATCAGTGAGAGCTGTGCGCTGAATAAATTGTTATAAAATGCTACATTTTTCTCTGAAAAATTGGACCAGAGCCATCTTAAATTTGGCTCTCAAAATTAAAAAGCACATTTCGGCATTGTCTCTGTGTGTGTTTCTCATCTGTAAAATGGAAATAATTACGACATCGTGCCTGACAGATGTTGCAAATATAAATTAATTAATGATTGTGAAGTACTCATGTACCACAGTGATCAATGCCTTAGAAAGGCCCCTGCGGAATAAATAATTGAGTTTTCAGAGGAATGTTTGAATAGTGCACAAGAAATAAGGCTTACAGACACACTAAGGATGTTTTGAGTGACCTTACACAATGTGTACCTCTTTGGTAAGGCAGGAAGAACATTCCACATGCTCACAGCCTGCTTTTCAATTCATTTTTATATGAGAGAGGTAAACACACACACACATAATGTCACAGGAATCCCCATACTGTATTATATTCATGGTCTAGTTAGTTCACTGTCTTGTCTCTAGCACCAAATGTTTCAGAGGAAGGGGAAAGAACTCCCTTGAGATACGAGGCAGTCTGGCTCTCAGGAGGGTCTCCTCTTTATCCCCAATGGCTAGAAACTAGCTTCAGTCCTGACACAAGAGGTTTTATCACCCTTCCAATACTTTCTTTTAAAATCCAGCATTAACTATAAAAAATGAATATTCTTGTTATCAGTAGTAAATGAAATCTCTCTTTCAATAGTGCTAAGTTCCTGGCCTCAATGACTTCCTGTGGCAATGATTTCCACAGTCTAATTATATATTGTATGAAAAAGTATTTCCTTTCATCAATTTTGAATTTTCTACCTCTCAGGTTCATTAAATATCCCACTGTTCTTATGTTAGGAGACACAGAGAAGAGAAATTTCTGATTTACCTTCTCTATACTATTCATTATTTTACCAGTCATAGATCAGAAGGTGATGATTTAATTCATTTTTCTCCTGGTAAAGTGCTGAAAAAGCCCATGATAAAATAAGTACATTAAAATACCTACATGAGCAAAACCCCTGAAATGCCCAACCAGCTAGTTTCCTTACTTATTTCCATGTTGCTTTGTGTATTTGTTTCACTATCACAGTGTATCATTATGTGTTACTCTTGTAGGATTTCTCCCATAAGCTGATTTTTCACCTCAGTGTCTTATTCACAATGACCTCCAAGAGACAGAATCTGACAGTCACCTCCTTCTGAATTATGGATGCAAAAGTCAATACATTTCTTCGGGCCAATGTACTCAGAGTATTAACCTTTTGGAAATACTTCCTCACTAATGAAACATTTATTCACTTTAGTGTGCAGTAAATAAATTTAAAAAGCTATATTAGAGTCTGAGGAATCTGGTATCTTCTCAAACTCAGGTTAATTATTGTTTTCTGAGCAGGCAAGTACCAGCTGATTATGTAAGCTCAGTTTGGGTCAAACGACTGGGAGAAAAATTCAGACAATTTTATGAGTGTACATATGTTACCCTCCCAGAACAATCTTTACAAGAGCCAGACTTGATGATTAAAAATTCCCAAGTTTAATAACAGGAACAAAAGCTAAAATTAACCAAAAGATAATTAAACAGAATTTCCCAGAACATTGTTAAGGATAAGCTTGCGATGCTAAGATACAAATAAGAGGACACAGGTTTGGCAGGCCATCAAGTTTAGTCTAGCCTCTGGCAGACTATTTCCATCAGTACTGATTCTTGGATTAAGTTTCCATAGCACTTGACCATTTTCTTAAGAAGCTATTGCACCAGAAGTGGTGCTGTGCAGCAGCATTTTCCTTCTAAAGCCAGGCATTTATAGTTATTGCTTCCCTCTAGTGATCAAACATTCCCCACAGCTCAACTCCAGATGGGAGCCTCTATCCCATGGCAGTCAGGAAGTATCTCAACATTGTCTCCTGTAACAGGGCAGCTGCCCTGTACTGGCCCTTTAAGAGCCAAACCCCAGCCTGGAGCAGGCCCGGGAAGTTCAGCCCAGCTGGGCGGCGTTGACCAATTAAGGCCCAGCTGGGAGCTATAAAAGGGAAGGGCTGCTTCAGCAAAGGGAGTGTGAGCCTGGCTGCCGAGGGAGCAGGACGCTCCCTGGAGCTAGGGCAGGGCTAGAGAGTCAGGCTGGGCCAGGGCGCTTGGACAGCCAACCGGCCAGCCTGCTAGGCCTGCGGCAAGGCCGTGAGCCCGGCTGCCGAGGGGGCAGGACGCTCTCTGGAGCTAGGGCAGGGCTAGAGAGTCCGGCGGGGCCAGGGCGCTCGGACAGCCAACCGGCCAGCCTGCTAGGCCTGCGGCAAGGCCTGCTGGAGAGACACCAACCCCCGGAAGGGGGGGCTCAGAGCGAGTGACTTGAGCACTGCCGGAGGGCAGTGTGGCGAAGCGAGCAGCGCGACCGGAAGATTCCAGAGGGGAAACGCCACGTGAGCGGAGGCCTGTGCGGGCGGAATGGACTGATTCCGGGGACAGACGATGGACCCCCGCTACGGTGGTGAGTGACCCCCTCGCACTCCTTTTCTGTTAAGGCTGAGAGCTCTCATGTTAGTGTATTTAACCCTGAACTAAAATAAACTTATCATAAGTAAGGCAATCCTTCTGCCATCTGGAGCGATCAAGGGTTAGATGAAAGAACAATTTGGCAAAAAGTCAAAAGTGACCAATACAGAGAATAAAGTAATGAGGGCTTGGATAGCCTGAGATAAAAAGATGAACAAATATAGTAATAGTAATAGTAATAGTAATAGTAATAGTAATAGTAATACATCAAAAATTGAGAATCCCTCATAGGCTGTAAATTAATGACTTTGTAGAAGGTGATCTCTTTGTAGCTGCACCCTTATCATCCCATAATTTCTCTAGGGGATACTTTTGTTCCTCTCCTATAATAAAAGTGTACAACCTGCCTTCAGAGGCTCTGCTTTCAGATATCACTTAAAAGGAGAAAGGTAATTCACCTGGGAAATCTGCTTTGGCCTAACTTAAATGCAGGTTTCCGGGAGAGTGATTTTTGTCCTTAGAAGACCCATTTCCCTGAATGGGTAAAATGTAGTGACATTAGCTGACTATGGAAGCATTGACGAACTAAAAGTGAAGTCATGATTTCATGTTGCTTGTCCTTCCATTGGCAATTAAATGCAGCTGTTTAATCAAACCAGCTGTACTGATAAGGTCTAAGGAGATTATTTAATGTTTCTAAGAAAATCAGGTTCTTGTAATTCCAAATATTGTATTTATAAAATAGCACTGCTACATTTTTTATTAACATTCTTTTACTGAAAACTACACTAAAGCATGATACAAAATGCTTGGCCTCTAGATTTTGTTTGAATTTGCATGCTGGTCTCAGAAAATAAGGGAAGTGTGGAATATGGGACTTTAAAAGAATGGTGGTGGCACTACTTAGCTATTTCCATTTGAAGTCTGGAGCATTCTGGGGTTAACAGTGGTAGAAAATAAGAACCTTTGACATAATTGGAGACTTTTAATTGTGTTAACTTTGTTTTCTCAAACCAGTGTTATAAAATCATCAGTTGATCCTGAAACTGTTGCTATGCAAACTTCCAGTATAATTTTGAGCTCTTTTTATAGGGTGATATTAACAGAATAATAATGCTAACCCCATTACTGACAGTTAGGGGAGGGGAACACATGCTGTTCATTCCAACACATGTTGGAAATACTACACTCTGAACTGTCCTAAAAGTTATTGTTTGTGTGATCATTGGGCATTGCTCCTGAACCACTTCAGAGGTGCAAATCAAAGCAGAATGTGTATATAGTTATGTTTCCCTAAAGCATGGTGAAAAGAACCCTAATAAGAACATAAGAATGGCTATGTTGGATCAGACCAAAGGTCTGTCTAGCTCAGAATGCTGTCTTCTGACAGTGGCCAATGCTAGGTGCCCCAGAGGGAATGAATAGAACTAGTAATAATCAAGCGATCCACCCCCTGTCGCCCATTCTCAGCTTCTGACAAACAGAGGTTAGGGACACCATCCCAACCCATCCTGGCTAATAGCCATTGATGGACTTATCCTCCATGAATTTATCTAGCTCTTTTTTGAAACTCTGTTAAAAACC